>NC_086289.1:2783179-3083179 GCF_963924245.1 Chroicocephalus ridibundus | reverse complement strand
CTCAATGAAATGAAAACGTGGCGTTTAACTGTGGTGCTCAGTATAATGATTGTTAAGAGATTTCTTCCTTGAGCAGAGTATTGACTTCTCAAATGCAAATCCTGACATTGTGTGGTATTTTTAGCAGTGGTGTTTATTACATTCCAAAGCCCTTAATGCCTGAGCAATTTTTATATGAGTATGTTGCAAAATCTTTGGTGAAGATGGTGATAAAGCCATGAAACTGAAAATAGAAACTTTTCAAGATGTCTTCTCTTTTCTTGACAGAATTTTGCATATGAATGAATTTAAATGAATTAAAAGAATTGCATCCGCTGCATTATGTGGGGCTTTCTAGCAATGTTCCGTTTGGACGGTGAGTTTATGTTGCCCTATCTTAAATAATTGATTTGTTTGTCCTTTTGTTTTCATAGGGGAGTTTTGTTGCCTGCATGACTGCCATTTTAAGGCAAATGGAGGACTATCACTACGCTCATTTAATCAAGACTTTTGGAAAGATGAGGTCAGATGTTGTGGTAAGTTTAACATGTTTTATCTGTCCATAAGATAGCTTAGCTTTTTTCCTGTTACTGTTTGTTAAATAAGCTTGTGAAATGTAAACAAATGTGTTTGACATTACAGGTTTACTATAAAATTAATTAATAAAGCACTATGACTTAAACATTTCTGAATATGCAAAGGACAAAATTAACCTTCGTGCCACACACAGGAATAGAGCTCCTTTCTGGAACGGTTCGATATTTTAAAAAGCAAGCGCTGAGACAGTGGGTTTGAGACAATTAAAAGAGAACATTAGGAAATAGTAGTGCTGAGCCATTACTAAAAATCTGTTTTGTTTAAGGAGAGAGGGGGGGGAAAAAAGCTTTCTTGAGGAAAGAAAATTTCAGCGTTAAATCTTCCAGATGTCTCGATTTCATTTGTTTAAATAGCTTTTACTTACAGATCTGCTCACTTTACATTTTATACAAAACATTTTAACCTTAAAGATACCCTTAGTTGTTAAAGAAGCAATAATAATTGAAATTTGTCTTCTCGGAGTCGTTCGGTACCCTAACTAAGCCAACAACACAACTTAATTAGAGCGTAATAGAAGAGAGTTTATGGCTGAGGAGCCAACTCTCTAATGACCTGAAACTGTCCTTGCCATATGGCAAGTGCCTGCCGCAAAGTACCCACCAAACCTGTTGGCTGAGCTCTATCAATTAGCGGATGACCTGAATCCCGCTCAGCTTTGTTACTTTACCTGCTTCTCGTAGCCGCTTTCGGCAGCTTTCGCCTGTATTTTAATCTTCAGGGTGGTCTTTGTTTAGGTTCCCATCTTCCTTCCGAACCCAGCCTAACAAAACTCATGGTCTTTTCCTTGCTTAATTTCTTGATGTTTGGACTTTCCACTTTTCCTTTATGTCTTTAATTTTAGTTCTTCTTAGTTCTGCTTGTATTATAGAATCACAGAATGGTTTGGGTTGGAAGGGACCTTAAAGACCATCCAGTGCCACCCCCTGCCCTGGGCAGGGACACCTCCCACCAGCCCAGGTTGCTCCAAGCCCCATCCAACCTGGCCTTGAACCCGTCCAGGGATGGGGCAGCCACAGCTGCTCTGGGCAACCTGGGCCAGTTCTGCAAGATCTGAGCTCTTTGCCCTTGTGCCAGTTTTCAGATAAGGTGTGTCCTGGTTGCTCAATTTGTACCTGAGCTGTCATTACTAAAGTACAGAGCTTCAGGAGAGCGAAGGCAAAGTCCAGCTGCAAAGAACAGCAGAAGGGCATCGCTATATTGGAAGAGTTGCTTCCCAGTTAGCCTGCTTCGGGTTCTCAGAGCACTTCCATGGGTAGTTGCTTGGTTTTCCCCTAATAATGAAACATTCCCAAGCTCAGTGCAGCTGGCGGAGTGAAAAAAATGGTTTTAGCATCCAGAAAAGACCTGAGTATTAAGGTTAATGAAGCCAAATATTTCTGTACTTTTAAAGTGGTTCAAACCATTTGGCTCTGGAAAAGGCAAACTGATTATAGGGTTTTATATGGAAAGAGGTAAAAGCAATTTGCTCTTAAAACATGTAATGGAAAAATGCAGAGGGAAAAATACTGGTTAGGAAATCTGTGGTTGTTCTAATGGCAATAAAAGTGTTTATTTTAAAGTCTTGCTTTTTTTGGTCTAAATTGTCTGAAAGGTGGTTCTGTAGGTCAGATCTTTCTGGGTGAAAACAAAGGAGTAATTATGTATTTGAAATTTGGCAAGTGCTCTATTTATAATTGCTTGTGTTAAGAGTTTGATTTATGTCAGTGCAGTGCACTGGGATACATGAAGAATCACTTCTTACTTTTGTCTTGACTCTGTAAATTTGTCCCTTTCTGCCTGTTCTTGGGCTGTGTAGCTGAAATTGTTCAGTACTGTTAAAATCAAACTTTCCATCAGCATGTGTGCTATTCGACTACTTGTTTTCCACGGGTGTGCCACTTGACTGTCGTTTGTATTAGCAGATATGCTAATCCAGTCTTGGTCAGTGGCTGTAATACTTTTTATATCTTTCGTTAAAATACACCTTTTAAATGTTTTAATATTGTTGTTGCTTAAATGGTAATGTATGTTAATGGAAACTAAAGTACACGGTAAGCTGGTAAAACATTAAATGGGTAATATGTTAATGGTAGAAAATGCTACCTTAAACTGACTTTAAAGTATCAATAATATAACTGAAGGTGTGGAGTGGCGAGGTATAATGGCAGAATATTGTTGATCCTGTGATAAAAGGAAACCGCAGTGTGTAAACTAATTTTTCTTCCCTTTTTTTTTTTTTTTCTTTTTAAACCTAAATAAAACTGATTGAGTCATCATTTAGGACAAAAGGTTGAGGATACAATCCAGTCTCTCTGTTGAAGAGAAAAGCTTGCGTAACCTTTTCAGTGAGAACCAAAGTGAGGAGTTACTGTTCTCGGAAGTCTTTCTTCACAGATGAGATTTCATTGTTAATTTGTAACCCGCGTCTTGCCCAGTATTCTATGTTTCAGCATCAGAACTGGTGCCCAAGGGGCTCTCCCAGGAGCATTGCCTCCTTGACCGTTGCTGTGGTTCGAGTTTGCCCCTGTTCCTCTCTTAGAGCTTTTGCCTTGTTCTCTTTTCAGTGGTGGGATGCTACTCAACTTTACCGGATGTGTGTAGTCCTTGCTACTGTATGGTTTGGGTGGAAGAAAACCCCTTTCCTCATTTCTTCATTTAACTTTTCATGATTTTTTACCATTTCTTTTTAGTCTTGACAATTTTTTGAGCCAGTGCTGTTTGACTCACCCATCAGAGCTTAGGATCCATGAGTGTTTCCATCAAACCTGATTTCCCTGCATAGGGAAGTGATACCTGCATCTCCTGTTACAGGGTTTTCAGTTTAATCGCAAAGGCATAAAGAAGCAGCGATTTAGAACTGAAACTAGATTAATTCAAAGAGAAATGAATAGTTTTTTTTTAAAAAAAAAAATACAAGAAAAAAGGAGAACTTAAGTGAAACTTTGGTTGCTTATTCACCGTTGGAGACCCTTAAATCTTCCTTCAGCATGAGCTCTTGCTCAACCAGAAGTTGCGTGCCCAGTGCTGGAATTGCTGGAGGAAACTTTATGACCTGTGTTATGTAGGTGTCAGTTTTAGATTATTGTATTGGTCTTATTTGGCCTCAAAAATATTAGAAAATATGAGGTGGAATGCAATAAAACCAGTCTTGTATCTCTCTGCGGAACAAATTGTTTAGATTCATTAAGGTATTTCTGTTCAAAGAGGAATTTCTTACTGTCAGGCCTGCTATCATCCTGAGATGAAACATCATCTGAGATCAGTGAGGTTATTTCTGGGACTAACGGATCTCTCTCCCCTTTTTACTTGGTAAAATTGATACTCAGTTGAGACATATGTGGTAGTGGTTGACAAAAAAGAATATGCTAATGTTTTGCCATGTGGAGTATCTCAGTATTCCTCCCTAAAGGCCTTCAAGACAACGTCCTGGAGTCCGTGAAGTATGGAGAAAGACAAGCTCTGTCGGGATTTTAGATTACAATTTTCTGCATCTCCATTTTCTTCTCCCCCTTTAATATTTTGCAGTCCTAGACCTTGGGTTTTCACGTGAGTGTGTGCGTTGGTGGGTGTTGTACGTCCTTTCCTGACAAAGCTTTGGCCAACCGGAGATGGAGCGGGTGATTGTATGTCTGGAGCAGACTCTTCTTTGCGGGATGTGACGTGGGTCACGGGGGGTGCCCCGTGGTGGTAGGACCCCGCAGAGGCAGCCCGCCCACAGCCACCCACGGTGGTGGAGAGGGGACTCTGCAGAGACAGCCTGGTAGCGGGGCTCAGTGGAGGTTCAGCTGTTGCCCTGAAAAGCTGAGCGTATTTGATGTCTGACTGCTATACCTCAGGACTCAGCAAAGCTGAATTTTCATCAACTTGGCCTTAAGTTTGACTTCCTACATGTTTTAGATAGTTATTTTTATTAGGCTTGAGAATTTATTGAAGAAACTCTTTGAAATCCAGGTCGTGAAAAATATACATATCGGGGTGTGATGCTCAGCAGTCCAGGGGGGGTGGAATTGTCTAAGCCTCCTCCGTCACCATCTACCCGGTTACAGGGCTGAGCGTACTCCGTTTTCTTTCGGTAATTGGATGGGAATATTGAAGGGGTCCCATCTATTGTGAATTTTGCGTCCTTGGCATATTAAATAGGATTTTTATTTTTAGTTGAAAGAGATCTGAGTTGCAGCCCTTGCTCCTTTAGTACAGGTTTTTTATCATTTTTTAATGCTCAGAACAGTTTTTTCTGCTTCTAGGTGTGCTGAAAATAAGCAGGCTCTGCAGCAGCACAGCATGCACTGATAGCTTCCCTTCCACTCCCACCTTCACCCCAAAAAAGCTGGGTTTTGCTCCTAATATGAGGTTAATTCATAAAGAATCAGAGAATCATTGAGGTTGGAAAACACCTTTAAGATCATCGAATCCAACCGTAAACCATTTGCTTTTCTATAAGAAAGATAAAATGGAAATACATAAAAATACGTAAAACAAATACAGGTAAGCATCAGAAGCTTTTTATTTGATCAATGATTAGATTAGTTGTTACAGAGCATTATTTAAAGTACCTGTGTGAAAGTAAGACTATTAAACTGTAAATATCAGTAGATTAAAATGTAGAGCTGAATCGGCAAAGTAGGTCAAATCACATGTGGCACAACCTCCAGTGTCGGTAACGAACGTGAGTCATCAACAAAGTGTATGAAAATTCATCTACCGTCACATGCAGCTTGATCAGCAAAGTGCGCAGAGGCTCAGCAGCTGAAATAAAGTGTAAGGCAGAGTTTGCTACAAGAAATCAGGAAAGTAGACATCTGTATTCATAAAATATTAAGGGGAAAAAAAAGCCCAGTGAGCTCAAATCTGCCCTCTTGGGTTGGTGATGACCCTTCCCGTGGAGCCGCTTCCACCAGCGTTGCCGTTCCTGAGCTGTGAAGCGGCGTCAGTGAGAAAATCCCCCGCTACCTGCAGCTGTAAAAAAGCACTCGCTCAAATCAAGTCCTGTGCAATGCTCGGGCAGCAAAACAACATGCAACGTGATTATTAGAAATTATGTAACTCTCTCACCAAAATACATGAAAAAAGAGCAGCAAAATATGCAGTTGGATCTCTTAAATGAAGAGGCGTTTTGCTGAGCTACTGGAGTGTGTGTCTGGGGTGAATTTTGCCTTACGCCACAGTAACATCTCCTTAACCACGAGCAGTTCCAGGTTTTATCTCAACCCAGTTACTGTCAAAACGTCTTTACTGATGTTGTGTTGTTGGGAGTGGTTTTGGTAAAATAACAGAGGAGTTATTTTATTAGTATTACACATTTTTGGGTTAAAATGTGTCTTCCGTGGTTGCTGATGCTCTGTTGGCGCTCTTTGGCCTGGGTGTCTCCTTGGGTACCAGGAGCTGGGATGCGGAGCATCCCGAAGCATCCCTCGTGCCGTGCACGCAGCAGAGCTGCGTAGGCTGGAAATTCACGTTGCTTCGCGATCTCGATGTTGTGTCCTCAGGATCTCGGCAGCTCCCTGCATCCCACCGACTGTGAATTTCTGAGCCAGGAAAAACGTCTTAACAGAACAAGGAATCAAAAGATAAAATGTGACGAAGAGACTGGCTCTCACACATGAAGAAATACTTACGAGAGCACTAACTTCATATTTGTTTCTCACTGAAAAGGTTACATAAAAACCAGCCTTAGTTAAAAGTCCAGCAAATGTAACATTTTGGGGTTTTTTTTGTGTAGGCATTTGACATTTTAAAGATAGATGAGATAAATACCATTACTGAGAAGCTGTAGCAAAGGTTAAAATATTCTAACCTTGGAATAAAAGTTCATTTTTATCTCTGCGTGAAATGGATCAAGGACTTTTTTGCGTTACGTTCTTTTTTCCCCCTTTATCTTTCTCTGAGCATTTGATATTACTCAAATTGTTAGATAGCAATTATAGATTCCCAAATTGTAGGAGATGATTTACATTGTAAAGTACATGAGGTTTCTCTTCCAGAGAGGTGTTTGTTTATATCTGTGTAGAAATAAATTGGTTTATGCTACTAAATTAACTTTGTTCTGGGTGAGGTTTTCACTGGCAGAAGCAATTACTGCTGCTCCCTTGAGGCAGAGTTTCAGGTTGGCCCAGCCATTGCCGTCGTCTGCCCCGGGTCGGGGGTGATGTGCCCCACCACGCTTGACCTGTATCCGCTTTTGAACTAGAGCATATATTTTTTAATAAATAGATAATCTTGGTTTCAGGCAATAGAAAATTCCAGAAGGGTATTCGCCAGGGGAGGGAAAACGCATCAACTGATTCCGGGGAGTATTTTTAGTGTAATTGTAAGATTAAAATTAATAACTTAGCTTTTTTTTTTCTCTTTCCATCTACCAGTGTGCCTCTAACAACTTTCCAACATACTCGTGCATACGCCACACTACACACTGCACAAGAAGGGACTGTAAGACTTTGTCTGTGCTATAGAAAATAAATGATTTTTTTCGTCAGAAACTGCCTTTGGATAACTGGCAAACCAGTGCTTGTTCCCGGGTAATACCAGGGATTGTTTACGATGTAGGATTACTATTGTTATCATTTCTGAAAAGTTTAAATAGAATTATTGCAGGATTTATGTACGTCATATATAAATATGCCTTAGTAGGATTTATGCATGTTGTGTATGAATAATGGCTTTTTTATGAAGCAGAACAGTAAGACACGTTTTGAATCTAGTCATTAATAACTGACACTATCACTTGTATTTTTTTGATCTAGAAGAGTGGTCCTCTCCAAATATTTTCTCTTCTTTTAGGATTTTCTGATGGAAACATTCATCATGTTCAAGAATCTCATTGGGAAGAACGTCTATCCCTTCGACTGGGTGATAATGAACATGATGCAGAATAAGTAAGTAGAGAGGGAAAAGCTGGAGCTCTCCGCGATGGCTAGTTCATGGTTGATCTGAAACAACAGTGTTGCTTGGAAACAGTAAAACACAATGCGGCAGCTGGGGTGGGTTGGGGTTTTTTTCCTTCTCCGATGCAAATAATCATTTAAAAATTGGCTTTGGAGATTGCAGGGCAGTGTTTTAGTGGCCTGTCTGGGGGCTTTTGGAGTCCACCACAAATTAAGGGTGGCATCATTCCGAGAGCCAAAATTTTGGAACAAAGTGCAGGTGCAGTAGGGATCTGTACATGCAATAATTAAATGTATTCCTTTGGGGATAAATGATATGTTTTGCATGTGACCTCAAACACTAGTGGTTATCATATGCTGACATCGAGTTCTCTATTCTGGAATATTTTCAGCGGTATTAAGAAGAAAGAACTGAAAGGGCATTTTAAATCCAGATTCCATCAGCCCGGTAATGAAGAGACAGGCTGCAAATGTTTCTAATCCCCTTTTCTTTGCTCAATAATCGCAGCATTGTCATTATTTAGCATGCCTTTGTGCAATATTTTATGTCCGTGACATTTATTAAGTGTGTCAAATGTTTTTATGTGTGCTGTGATGAAAGTATAAGGAAAAAACATTATATTTACTGGTTGCCTGGAGAAATCTTGTCTGTGCTTACTGGTAGCTACCATGGCTATAAAGTTGTCAGTGTTTACTTATATAAAATCCTGAACCACAGTTCCTACTCTCATTTTAAAAACACACCATAACTTTAATCTTGGCTTCTGAAGTCTCCTTAACCGCCTAATAAAATCCATTCTTAATAAATACGAGTTAGGAGATTCAGCCGTCTTTTGAGTTAAAGCCACTGGTTATGGGCGCACACTTCTGTGTGGCTGCAGCTCGCAGAGCACCCGCTGGTATAAATGAAGAGCCCTTTGAGATTAGCTGATGAGGAAGATATAAAGTCCATTGGGTTTCTTTTTTTTTTCCTTTTTTCTTTTTTTTTTTTTTTTTTTAATTTTGAAAGTGGTTTCGGTTCGAGAACTCCCAACTGTCTTGAGAGTCGTGTTGCAGGTGCTTGGGAAACCCTCCCAGCGTGTGCTACCTGGCGTCCCTTCGAACAGGAGAACGCCGCTGCGCTTTGTGCGGTGTTTTAAGAGGTTGAAATACAACTCGGAAGGTCTGTGTTTGGACACCGGTGATGCCAGTTAACCAGTTATACGGCACTTACAGTGGTGTGGGCAATATTGCGCTGACTCTTCCCCCAGATGTACCTTCACAATACCGCCAAATGACCTCTCAGTGTTCATTAAGTTGGGGATTTGACCACCTTTTCTTTTGTTTTGTTTTTTTTTTTTTTCCTAAACTGTGGTATTAGGGTCACAGAAACGAAAGAGCACAACTATAGAAGGAGCCTTTCCCTTCCCACCGTCTTTGGTTTAAAGCACAAAAGGATCCTTCCCAGGCGGCTCCTCACTCCGAAAATTCGGAATAATACAAAGTGTGATGCAGAGGGCCGCAGTTAAGATAGGGGCTTTGATTTTCTGATCGTTAAAAATAGTCTTGTCTTCTTCCCGTGCTGAACATTGAGTCCTGAAGAAGTGGGGATGTGTTGTTAAGATCTCTGATTCTTACTGAATAACCTCAGTACCCATAAAATATTTGACTGGTATTTAAAGTGAAAAACAAAAGACGTTTTCACGTCTTTCTGGTGTTGATGAATATCTGCAGAAGTGCTAAAGGGGGTTGTTCGTCTCTAATTTACAAGTTCATTTTCATTACACCAGCTCGTTTGTAAATGCTTCTGAATTGATTTGAGTGCTTTTCATTTTTCCTGTTGAAGCTAATGCAGTTTCCAAAACCAGAAAGCCGCATTGTAAAATACCTTTTTGTCCATCTGGTCCATTTGTCTTCACCCCTATAAACTTTTATTGAAGAAAACCAGGGAAAATTGAAGAACAAATTCTGTCTTTTAAAGCTACCACATCCTCTCCATAGAAATACCTCGGAATTTGCCATTTTGTGTCGCTCGTGCGTTTCTGCAGATCGAGTATTTCTGTGCCATAAGCCAAATTAAGTGAGCTAATTTTTAACTATATCCAGAATGCTTGTGAGTTCGTTGGTTTCTCTGTATGAAATACATCCAGTAGTGTGAAACAAAGGGTCAAAAAGACACCAAGCTGGAGATTAGACCTCTAAGCCCCCACTGCATGCAGTGGAGAGACCAGTCCCTTAAGGAGAGGTCTCTTCACCTTCATGGCAGAGGCAGCCCAGGCCACTGGTTTGCTTCCAGATAGCCAGTAGAGGGTTAAAATATTCTGGCTGAGGTAGAGTTGTAGCTGCGGGGGAAGAGGGGAAACGGAAAAATGTGCGTGAACAACTGTGTTAGAGGGAATATTTGCAAATACATAGAATCATAGAATGGTTTAGGTTGGAAAGGACCTTAAAGCCCATCCAGTGCCACCCCCTGCCCCGGGCAGGGACACCTCCCACCAGCCCAGGTTGCTCCAAGCCCCATCCAACCTGGCCTTGAACCCCTCCAGGGATGGGGCAGCCACAGCTGCTCTGGGCAACCTGGGCCAGGGGCTCACCGCCCTCACAGCAAACAATTTCTGCCTCACATCTCATCTCAATCTCCCCTCTTTTAGTTTGAAACCCTTCCCCCTCATCCTATGGCTCCCCTCCCTGCTCCAGAGTCCCTCCCCAGCTTTCCTGGAGCCCCTTTAGGGACTGGCAGGGGCTGGAAGGTCTCTCTGGAGCCTTCTCTTCTCCAGGCTGAACCCCCCCAGCTCTCTCAGCCTCTTGTCATGTTCAGTTAAAATTTGGTACTACACTTCTTTGAACTTTACTTTACTAGTAAGATACCTATGTACATAAATATATGCACACTCATTAACAGTCCCAGAAATTGCTCTCGTTCTGTGTACATTGCCCACGTGTTTTTGGTACCGTGCATCACAACTTCGGGCTCCTCTCTCTCTCCTGTCCCCGCAGCGTGTGCTGTGCCAGGCACAGGATTGCTTCCATGCTCAGCACGCCTTTGTTTCCCTAACACAGATAGTCACGCTGTGTTACCACCTATCGTGCTGAAATGAACACAAAAATCTTCATCTCTAATGAGATAATTGTTGCTTTTTTGTTCTTAGATGTGCCACTTAATACTCTATTTACTGACTTCTCTAATTTAATTAAAACCAGGGTCTATTGTTTCAACAAAGCCATTTGTTAATTAGCGGCCCAAGGTTTTGAATGTTGCTGATTTCATGTAATCCTTTGGTTTGACACCAAGATGTTCGAGGTGGCATTGGTTTGCTGGCTGTGACGTGGCGAGTGGCGGCAGTCACAGTGTAGGTTCCCCAGGTGCTGCACAACAAAGGTTGTCAGAGGGGGTAAAAGAGAAGGATATTCCAACTTATGCAATGGTTTTTCCTCTCACTGTCAAATTTTGGTACAAATCAGCTGCTGTTTTACAGTAAACAACAATATCCAAGTAACAGAGATAGAAAGAAACATTGATGAGGGGGTGACAGAGATGAACAATAGACCATAGCGCCTACGTTTGAAACAGCTTCTTCTAGGAGAAGAGCAAGAGGCTGTGTGCTTAACCCAAAAAACAGGATGCCCAAAAGGCCAGTACCAGCCAGCACAGTATTTTAGGGGTGGTTGATTGAAAAGACCATCCACATAGTATTTAATAATTAAGTCTTATTCCATATATTGGCTCAAAATGACCATTGCTTTTGGGTAAATCTAAAGAAGAGAGAAGACAGAAAGGCAGGAAGAGAAGAAATGGTCTTTGGCTACATAAAGTTTTGCAGCAGGGTGGATGGGAACAGCCTTTGAATAGCCACGGTGGATTGCCTAAGAAATATTGGCCAGAAACTGTAGCAAGAAACATCGAAGTTGGAGGCTGGGGGAAATCCTCCGGCAGCGAGCGCTGCGGTGGATCGCTCGGGGCGCTGCGAGGTCTCCAGCAGCAGGGGTGTTCAAAACCAGTTTGACGAGCATCTGTTAAGGTGCTGGTTATAGGTGATCTCTAGGGAGTCGCCTTGAGCCCTGTCACTCTGGATGCTGGGCTGCGACTCGGTTTGCTTTGCAGGTAGGTGTGTGTCTGTGGGGTCTGCAGCTTTGCCGGAGAGCCACAGCCGTGCTCGGCCACCTGCGTCCCCGCAGGGAGTCCCCTGCCTGCTCCTGTGTCACCAAACTGCTGCCTGCCCCAGTGTCACCCACTCCCCGCCTGCCCCGCGTCTCGGTGTCTGTCGCTCACTCAGTGCCATTTCTCCCTGTCGGACCACGCTAGCACAGTGTCTAGTTTGGATTTATGGAGCTTTTCATCTGTTGCGTTTTCTTTTTCGACGGGAATTTTTAAGCCCGGTGAACTCCCGGCAAATTGTTACTAAATGTATTCGTGATCACGGTGCCTAAAAATAAGGATGAGCCAAGACAACTTCAAAAGAAAAAGCTACTTGTAGTTGTAAATATTGCTGGTGGAATTTGCGAATAATTCTGTTTGAGATACTTGGGCACCTTTAAATTCCATCTGCCATCAGGTTTATCTGTGTGCGTATTTTCAGGAAGAGTTATTCCTATTAAGGGAAAGGCATAATATCACTGGATTAAAAGGAAGTGTTTTTATCAGCGGTGTTGACAGCTGCTGCCACAGCCGCTCGGTAGCAATCCACCAGCTGCTGGATAATGACATTTAGGCCTGATCTTCAGCCACTGTGGTATTTTTGTCCCGCAGGTCTCCGTGATAAACTTAAATAGCTGTATTTAATAGTTAAAAGGAGCCAGGAGGTTTTCCCGTGTCCCAGGACAGGGATGAGGAGAGCGCCGGAGGCAGAGCCTGCACCCCAGGCGTCTCCTGCAGGAAAATGCACTCGAGGAGTTTTAACTGTAAAAGTAGTTTAAAAAAAAAAATAAAGATGTGATTTTGTATTGTTTACATTTTTCCCTTCTAGATCGTGTTTGGAAATGATTCAGAAACGTTTTAGAAATTGTTTTTAACTATTGTCATAAACTGACAAGCTAAACTTAGGTTTCTCTTAAACAGATAACTGAGAGCATGAAAACAGTTCCTGGATGTTTTTGTAAATGAAAATAATTTAGTCTTTGGTCTTACTTTTGGCATTTGAGACAATCGGTTCCTTTGGTAGACCTTATGATATATTAATTTGTAGCTACTACTTTCATCTGCAGCTGTTCCAGTGGAAGCTGAGCTGCCAATGAAAAATGAATTTGCTGTTTTCTGTTCTATTTTTTTGTGTCTAATGTCCACATTTACATAAAATACCTGGTTATTTTGCCTTTTGAAGTCAGAGAAAAAGGGATGAGATGCTTCTCGGTGAGAGGGATGTTTCTTGTGCTTAGGTTTTTTTTCCCAGAGGAAATACATCTTGCGGAGGGAATCAGGCGGGTGTTACGTGCTCCCCACCGGTGCCGCATTGCCTTTGCGGGTGGGTGGAGGTGGGTTTCCTCCTGAAACCCCAGTCCAGAATCTTAATGAATTTACTGTGTTGAAAAACCAAAAAAAAAAAAATCTTGCAAAGAGGAGAAGGAAGGATCCGGGAGATACGTCTGGTAAACATGTACCTTTTTACTGTTGCTGGAGGTGGCGTATAGATGTTTATTTTTGGAGCTTCCAGGGAAATGTAGGCTGTTCTGCTCCGTGGTTGTCATAGCAGTACCTGTCAGATCTATACTGCGCCTTCAGAATTAACCTCGGCTACGTATGTGACTGTCCATCACTGGTTTGCAGGCACTGGAGTGGTTTTGAACTGAAGCAAATTTTTGCGTAACTGTGTGAACCTTAAACTGTAGCACAGGCTTCAGTTGCCTGAGAGTTATTCTTACTGACAAGTAACCCCAAAGCCAAAATAAAATTGGTTTTTAGCTTATTGAAATTTTACTTAATTGCAATATCCTGCTAGGCTTTATACAGGTATATAGAAAAAAAAAAAAAAAAAACCCTAATGTTTTTAATAAATGTATGAAAATAGGCTCTTTGCACTTACATAATTGACCAGTCAAATCGCATCTGTCAAATTAGGTGCCAGTGCAAAAGCTCTTCTTTACAATCCATCCCAGGCTACTGATGGGTGGAGGTGTGGTTTTCACAACAGTCCGGGAGGATGACAAAGGTTCTGTGTAGAAAACTACGGAAAAGGCAGAGGCACAAGACAATTTTAGAGACTATCAAGTAATATCAGGCATATGGGGAGCGGGGGGGAGGGTGAAGCACAAAAAAACTTTGCAACCATTGCTTCCTTTTCCAAAGCCCCTGCATAGACCAGTGTTCCCACCTGCATTAATCCCACGTACAAAGAAATTATTAGTAGACGTGACTTGAAAGCTTGCGCTTGGAACTGGGGCGCTGATCATTAAAATATTTACTCAATATGTGTTGTTACGGAATGTGGGAACTGTTTTACATTTCCAAATAGGATATTGTGATGAAGAAAAGTGTTTGAAATGCAATTATATTTTATATTTTAGGATGCGTTGTTTCAAGAAGGGTGAACAGTCGGAAAAGCTTTCATTAGAAGGAATTGGCACTACTTTTCCTGACTATTAATACGTTTGCTGTAGGACTCTGTGCTTATTTAGATAGTTAAAGAGTCCAGACTTGCAACTTGGACAACAGAATAATTTTATTTAGGGCTGGAATGAAATAAGACTTCAAATGGGAGCAATTTTGTTTTTCTTCAGTGCCAAATATTTCTCTGTATAGAGAAACCTCCCGCTATTTACCATATCTAGTTTAAGGATAAAAATTTTCAAAGCATGTAACTTCTTCAGGAGACAGTTTTCAAAATCGACTCACGTGCCCAAAAGTTTGGTCTTCATCTGTAAATAAAAAAGATGAATGCATGTTGATAAATTTTATAAAGATACGGTTTCTGTACATGGAGAGAATTTTTCTTGCTGTCCATAAAACCTGGTTGCGTAATGTACTGACCTTTTCAGTAAAGACCTTGCAGGATTTTTGGTTTAGTATTGTACCTGTCAAATTAACTGGACCTGGGAGTAAAACGAATGTACTTGGCTATGTTTAAAATAACACGGGGTTTTTTTCTTACTCAAAAGGCTGAGATTCCTTGAAGGAATGTGCTTCAGCGAGTGCTCTTTTCTCTTGATGGTTTCCGTAGTGGGAGGAGAGGAAGCATCCCCCGTAGCAGGTTATTTTATCCCAGCCATTAGGAGTTAGGAGCGCTGTGCCTGACGTGGGTGGTATAGTGATAACGGTACCATTGCGAGAATTGAGGGATGGCTGGGCTTTTGGAAGTCCAGTGCATCTAATGGATCTGCTTTTGCTCTTTATGTCTGTAATCAGTGATGACTTAGCTCAAGAAGCTGAGTAGTGGACTCTGCGCCGGCGAAGCTGCCAGTGCTGGGGACGTGCGGGTGAGATGTCCCAGCACCCTCCCAGCCCCCCAAAAACACCTGCTGCTTCTCCGAGTGCTCCCCCTGTCCATTTGGATCATGATTAATTTCTTCTGGGGTCTAGAGGTGGAATAACAATTTCCATTACTAAAACAGTTACTATTTTGATCATTATAATATGGTATAAATTATGGCTCTCGCGTGTTTGAAGATGTGTGGGGCTTTTTTGGTGAGGGCGTCCTGCGGCGAGGAAGGTGGGCTTGGGCTGAGTGACTGTTGAACATCCGCTGTGACTCTGCTTGTTCTGGTTTTGTTGTTATGCTTCCCTTGACAAACCTATTTTTCTGTCCCTAAAGCGTGGATGGGATTTGCTCTCCTCCTGGGAATGTAGGTGCCCGTACCACGGCATCTCTCTAAAATCAGGTGAAGGCTGCTGCAGGTGTATTTCATCCTAAAGCACAGGGAAGATGGGGCGTTTCATTTTGCCGGGGAAAAAATAATCCTTATTCCGTACTCGCTTCAAAAATATCACCGCGGAGCATTAGACTAATGTGCACACGTTCATTGCTCAGTGGTTGTTAACGTCTTCTCAAAATATTTCTGATCTATTCTGTGACACTTCAACCTTTTATTTGCCACAAGGAAATTACAGTGACTTTAAAGAAAAGAATTGCGTGTTAGGGAACAGCTCTTCCTGAACTGGAAAGAAACACGTAGGGATAAAATGATCCCAGCTGCTGGTGTTCTTGAGTTCAAGATTTATATATGAAGGGGAAAAAAGTGAACTGAGGTTTTTTAGAGTTTTTGTTCTTCTTTTCTTCTGTTGCAAGGCCCTGTTATTTTTGGCTGCTTGCAAAGTTAGAGGTAGCGAGGCAGTCCTAAGGTTCAGACCTGGCATTAATCCTGTTCGTTAACTGGTTGTCCTCCTTTGAGCGGTGGCAGATTTAATCCCTTCAAGACATTTTGAGTGCTACGTGTATCTTATGAAGCTTGAGAACTGTAGAGAGACGTGTGAATTTAGAATAACACTTTGTCCAGCGGATTTCCCATCTTCCTGCTGTGGTTTTACATCCAGGCTGTTTCCTGGGGTTTCACCGGTAGGGCTGGCTACTAAAGCCAAGTTTGCTCTGCTGGTCATCTTCCTTGATATATTTTACCAACTCTTAAATATTTGTTCTGCAAACAGGTAATGAGCAATTGAGAGGCACCTCGCAGCCTGTCGTTTTCAGTAGCGGCTCAGAAATGGGATACTTTAAAAGAAAAATAGGTCGTATGAGCTGTATGCAACCGAGCGAAAGGAGAGCTTGGCTCAACGGTTGCAATAAGCAAAAGCAAAATAACATTGCAAATAGCTTTGGCTTCCTCAGTTTCGTGACTCCTCATCCACAATAAGCTGTGGATGTCTGATTTCTTTTGTTTTGTAACAAGATGCTAATAAAGCCATCTAATTATTTTGGATACTTGCACTTTTTTTTCCCCAGCTTGCATATATACAGTGTTAACTCCTGGGTTTAGTGTATTATTTTGAAAGAAAGCTACAAGTGGTTATTAGACTATGCGTCATGACAATTCTCTGGTAAGAGTCTAATTGAGATCTGAAGAAGCGTTGCCAAATTGATTTCAAATGGAAAAGAATGATTTGGATATTATTTTCCCTCCTAGAATCGAAACCTGGGTTGACATTAAAATACGTTGTGATGATTGTATTCCCGAGCATGTTATACCAACCAATATATTTATCAGTTGGATTTTTATGATGTTTTTGGTTATCAAATGGTGCAGTTCAAAAAGAATTCAATATATTCTGCATGAAATAGTGGATAATAATATGTTGTTCAATCATTTTGTTTGTCTGGTCTGTGCTTTAATTGTTTCAGGAGTAGCAGAAACCCTTAGCAGATTACATTTAATCGGATGCATCCTGTAGTGGAAGAGTTCCTTTAACATTTTCTGATTCTAAGTTTTCTAATTATAACTGAAAAAACCCTAACTGTAATTTTAAATTGTAAATTGTACTTTAAAATTCTAATGTTCTAAGACCCTGGTGTGTAGATATTCAAAGTTTATCTGTATGTAAGGTTGAGGGAGGTCAGATCACGAGCATTTGCATTGGCGTTATTATACCAGTGCGGGTGTTTGGGGTGAAGCTGCGTGTGAATATTTGCTTTCTCATTTCATGAAGCCTTTGGGACCACGCGCCTTACAGCTTTACTCTGCTTTGCCTGGCTCCTCACGTTCAGTTTTGGTGACAACTCAGTCTCACTCCCTGCAACACCGAATTCATAGAATCATAGAATTGTTAGGGTTGGAAGGGACCTTAAAGATTATCTAGTTCCAACCCCCCTGCCATAAGCAGGGACACCTCCCACTAGATCAGGTTGCTCAGAGCCCCGTCCAGCCTGGCCTTACAAACTTCCAGGGCTGGGGCTTGCACCACCTCTCTGGGCAACCTGTTCCAGTGTCTCACCACCCTCATGGTGAAGGACTTCTTCCTAACGTCCAGTCTGAATCATCCCATCTCTAGTTTTAATCCATTCTCTCTAGTCCTACCATTACCCGACATCCTAAAAAGTCCCTCCCCAGCTTTCTTGTAGCCCCCTTAAGATGCTGGTAGGCCACTCTAAGGTCTCCTCGGAGCCTTCTTTTCTCCAGACTGAACAACCCCAACTCTCTCAGTCTGTCCTCATAGGAGAGGTGCTCCAGCCCTCTGATCATCCTCGTGGCCCTTCTCTGGACACGTTCCAGCACGTCCATATCTGTCTTGTAGTAGGGGCTCCAGAATTGGACGCAGTACTCCAGGTGGGGTCTCACGAGAGTGGAGTAGAGGGGGAGAATCACCTCCCTCGACCTGCTGGCCACGCTTCTCCTGATGCAGCCCAGGATACGATTGGCTTTCTGGGCTGCTAGTGCACACTGCCGGCTCATGTGGAGCCTCTCGTCTACCAGCACCCCCAAGTCCTTTTCTTCAGGGCTGCTCTCAAGCCAGTCACTGCCCAGCCTATATCGGTGCTTGGGATTGCCCCACCCCAGATGGGAGGACCTTGCACTTGGTCTTGCTGAACTTCATGAGGTTGGCATGGGCCCACCTCTCCAGCCTGTCAGGGTCCCTCTGGATGGCATCCCTTCCCTCCAGCGTGTCAGCCGCCCCACACAGCTTGGTGTCGTCAGCAAACTTGCTGAGGGTGCACTCTATGCCACTGTCCATGTCGCTGACAAAGATGTTAAACAAGACCAGTCCCAGTACTGATCCTTGAGGGACTCCACTTGTCACTGGCCTCCACTTGGACATGGACCCATTGACAGCCACTCTTTGGGTGCGGCCATCAAGCCAGTTCTTTATCCACTGAATTGTCAGTCCATCAAACCCATATTTTATCAGCTTGGAGACCAGGATGTCACGCGGGACAGTGTCAAAGGCTTTGCTTGGGTCCAGGTAAATGACGTCAGTTGCTCTCCCCTTGTCTATTGATATTGTGACCTTCTCATAGAAGGCCACCAGGTTTGTCGGGCACAATTTGCCCTTGGTGAAGCCGTGTTGATTGTACCCAATCACCTCTTCGTTATTCTTCTGCCTCAGCAGTGCCTCCAGGAGGGTCTGCTCCATAATCTTACCAGGCACGGAGGTGAGACTGACTGGCCTGTAGTTCCCTGGTTCCTCCTTCTTTCTCTTTTTGAAAATGGGGATTATGTTTCCCCTTTTCCAGTCAGTGGGGACTTCTCCAGACTGCCATGACTTTTGGAATATAATAGAGAGCGGTTTAGCAACCTCATCTGCCAGCTCCTTCAGTACCCGTGGGTGTATCCCATCAGGTCCCATGGACTTGTTCTCTTTCAGGTTCATCAGATGGCCACGAACCTGATCTTCACTTAAGATGGGCAGTTCTGTCCAACCCCTGCCATTGTCTTCTGTGACTCCAGGAGTGTGGCTGGAGCGCTTGCCAGTGAAGACTGAGGAAAAGAAGTTGTTGAGAACCTCAGCCTTCTCTCTCACTTGTCACCAGCTCCCCCGTTTCCTTTTTGAGGGGGCCCACACCTTCACTAGTCGTCCTCTTACTATTAATGTACCTATAGAAATTTTTGCTGTTTCCCTTGATCTCCTTGGCTAGATTTAATTCTAACTGAGCTTTAGGTTTTCTCACCAGGTCTCTTGCTGCTCGGACAGCTTCCTTATATGCCCCCCATTGTAGCTGTCCTTTCTTCCACTCCTTATAAAGTTTCTTTTTGTGCGACAGTGTGTCCAGGAGCTCCCTGTTCATCCAGGCAGGTCTCCTGGCATTCTTTCCTGCCTTCCTCTTTGTCGGTATAGTTCGCTCCTGGACATGGAGAAGGTGATCCTTGAATACTGACCAGCTGTCCTGGAACCGCCCGGAGGATTGATTGCTGTCTAGGTTCCTGCAGGAAAAATTAAGTATCAGTCGTAAATGTGCCAAAAACTAAGACTGAGAAAATGATAACGGTGTCTTTTGGTGGTGGGAGTCCAAAGACCACTTAAGAGCATCCCGGTTCTGGGGCTAAGGCAGAGCAGTTCAGGGCTGGCAGGGGGTCACATCTGCGGGAGCGTGCCACTCTGACGACAGGAGCGTTGGAGCGAGGAGGCATCTGGTCCTCTCCTCCCAATCTGTAACGCTGGTCATCAGCCAAAAAGAGCAGAGCCCTTCCCCATAAGTCCCGTCCTCCTTTTCCCTTTGAGCAGTGGAAGGACCACATGCCTCGATGCAGAGTTGCTCCCCGGCACCTCCCCGTGCCGCACCATTGTGTTGAGGCTTCTTATAGTCCGCTCTTTAAATGCCGCTTCAAATTATCTTCATTCTGGTAGGAGGGAAAAAGGTACTACCTTATCATACAGCAGATGGCCTTGTGATGTGTGCAGCATGGACACGGGGACACCCAAACCCACCTCGATGTGCTCTTCCAGTTCTTAATGGGAATTCTGGTGCCCTGACAGCAGCCTGTACGCTGGGGCAACTGCCTTCATCGATCCGTTCCGCGTGTTTAAACATCGGCACAAAGTGCTGTCCGCATCACATAGCCAAATGTGAAATTCCTTCTTCGTTTCTTGGCACAAAATGTATGGCATGAACAAGAATGTGTGAATGCTTGTTTCTTATAAAGGCAGCAGCATGAAGTAGGTAATTAAATGAAGCTGAAGGTGTTAAATCAAAAAGCGTGTTAGCAGGACTCCATTTTTACTAACAGTAAAAGCTAGTGTCATGTGGTGTCTATTTTTAACACGGAAGGTGTAGCAATTTTCACTTAAAATCGTTATTTTTCCATGTCAGCTTCATTTAAGTTAATACTATTGCACATTTAAAAATATCTAGTGCGTGAAGTACGTGCTGCTTCTTCACACTTGAGTTTTATTAATCTTCTCCAGTATTTAAAAAAACCCACCGATATTTCAGTCTTTAGAAATAACAAAAAATGTTTATTTGGATATTATAAATGGAAGTTCAGGCTTAAATGCTTTTCTTGGCTGCTACTGTGTAATGAAGATTTCTGTAGTTAGCTTTGAAACCGGAATGTAAATTCTGTGGCTTCGACCATTAATTAGTGACTTTGTTATTTTCAGCACTTGGAGGTGGGAGATAAAACGGCCTTGTATTTTAGAAAGCTTTTTATTTACTTTGCCAGTAAAATCAATTCCTCTGCACTATAATTCTCCTATTTTCTTTAAATAATAAGTATGAGGAACGCAGAAATTCACGCCCCTTTCCTTCTTCCAAACAAAGAAGGAGAATCCCAAGCCTGTTGATTTTCAGCTGTGGGAGGTTGTTCAGTCCCGGGGGTTCCTGTGGGAAGCAGAGGGCACCGGAGCCGAGTGGGGATGCGATGGCCACCGCATGGAGCAAAACCCTTTACCCTTTTTTCCTGCTGAGACAGGAATTTCTTCTGGGACAAGGTTATAATATTGCAAAGGAAAATCGAGTTGAGTGCGTTGTCCTCTCCTTACGTATCAACAAACACCGCAGGAAATACTGTAGTTTGTTGATTCCTGTTGATTTACCTTCCACAGTCAAATTGGTGTCTGTGATATTCCCAGGGTATTCTTTCTGGTTGCCATCCGTCAGTCTCCTCTTCGTGATACAGTACTAAAAAATGTTGGGAAATAGAATACAGAATAGAAATAGAAAAAGCTCCATTACCAATCTCAAGAGCTATCACTCAAGAAATGCAAGAAACAATTTTCTTGATGGTGGTATGAGAAAGTCAGGAAGCTTTCAACCTGAGGGATGAGAAACACAAAAAAATCCGCTGGCTTTTGCGGAGGTTTATCCTTCACATCCTGAGCCGGTGAGGCTGGCTATGGAGGTCCAGGTATAGAGAATACATCAGGTTATAAGACTTCAAGAATTATTAATGGTTCGTCATGATTATTTCCTTTTTTCTTTTTTTGCCTGGGATATGACTTTTATGACTGATGCAGTGTACAGAGCTGTATCCCTTTACTCTCTGCCCTTTCAAAAATCTCATATGATTTATTTTGCTGGGATTTAGTGAAAAATGCCAGCTGGATAACACGTAAAGAAATCTTACACCACCTCCTGGGCTAAGGTGTTTTTTCTTTTGGAAATACTAGTTCCTGTTTCAGTGTGGCGAGCTGAAAAAGCTTTCCCTGAAGTGGAAGGAAAAATGTTTTGAGCCACTTTCCTTTGTCCCAGACAAGCCGGTGGACAAGGAAGGGCCAAACTGTGATGCTGGGAAGCTTCTCGGGTTGCTGTGCATCGAGCAACTCTTGCGTTGTGTTTAGCAAAACTCTACTCTTGAGTGCCCCCTCAGTAAGTTTGCAGATGACACCAAGTTAGGTGGGAATGTCGACCTGCTTGAGGGTAGAAAGGCTTTGCAGAGGGATCTGGACAGGCTGGATCGATGGGCCGAGGCCAATGGCATGAGGTTCAACAAAGCCAAGTGCCGGGTCCTGCACTTGGGTCACACCAACCCCACGGACACTACAGGCTTGGGGCAGAGCAGCTGGAGAGCTGCTGGTGGAAAAGGACCTGGGGGTGTTGGTCGACAGCTGGACGAATAGGAGCCAGCAGTGTGCCCAGGTGGCCAAGGCCAACAGCATCCTGGCCTGGATCAGGAACAGTGTGGCCAGCAGGACTGGGGCAGTGACCATCCCCCTGTACTCAGCTCCCAGTGAGGCCCCACCTTGAGTGCTGTGTTCAGTTTTGGGCCCCTCACCAGAAAAAAGACACTGAAGTGCCAGAGCGTGTCCAGAGAAGGGCAACGGAGCTGGCGAGGGGTCTGGAGCACAAGTCTGGTGAGGAGCGGCTGAGGGAGCTGGGGGTGTTCAGCCTGGAGAAAAGGGGGCTGGGGGGAGACCTTCTCGCTCTCTACAGCTCCCTGAGAGGAGGGGGCAGCCGGGGGGGTCGGTCTCCTCTCCCAAGGAACAGGCCATGGGACAAGAGGAAATGGCCTCCAGTTGTGCCAGGGGACGTTTAGGATGGATATTGGGAAAAATTTTTACACTGAAAGGGTTATCAAGCATTGGAACAGACTGCCCAGGGAAGTGGTGGAGTTGCCATCCCTGGAGGGATTTAAAAGCCGGGCAGACGTGGTGCTGAGGGATGTGGTTTAGTGGTGGTTTTTGTCAGAGTTGGGTTGATGGTTGGACTCGATGATCTGAAAGGTCCCTTCCAGCCTGGGCGATTCTGTGATTCTACCGTATCTACTGTATCTCATTGCTTGCAGGTGGTTGCGTTTCAGAAAACAACTTATCAGAACGGACCAACCTTTGTGACTCCAAGTCTCATACCAAAACTGTCATTTCCCATTTTCTTGTCTTGTGAGCCAAAAGAGTCGTTTTGTAGGTGAAAGGTGTCCTGAAGTGGCTGTTGGTGTCCTGGATGCACGCTGGGCCGCTGCTGGCACTAGGATAGCTCCAGCCTCCAACGCATTTAACACCATTTCAATTGTATTTCCTTCTCCTGCCAATATTAGCCCATTTTAAGGAGGACGGAGTTGTATGAGAACAAAAAAAAGAACAGAATGTTGGTGATAATTTTCTTGCATCATTTCAAATACTGGTTCTTTTACTGCAAGATTTTTCTGCCATGCTTTTATGGCATGTTAAATGAACAGGGTGGCAGGAGTAGCTTGATTAAACAAAGGTATTGTATGTATTATAAATTAGTATTTTGCTGTTTATGTATGATTTTTTTAATAATTCACAAAAATAGTGACCAACACAGTTATGAATTGAATACATTTTTTGTGAAATATACCTAAATCCCTGTTTGCTTTTAGCTTGCTATCACGTTCCTTTTCGGGGTTTTCGTCTTTTTAAATGACTGTCAAATATGAAGCACTTTGGCTTCTGAGAGCAGTAGCCTCCATGCGCAAAAAGCCAGTGAGGCCTTTTCTGGCGTTGTTAAATTTTAGGATCAGAAGTATTTCATGAACAGATTCTAGAAAACAAGCTTTTACAGTTCAAGTGTGCGAAGGCACAGCCAGTATAGTAATAACTAGAGGTTAAAAAAAAAAAAGAAGAAAATTACTCATGCTCTGACATAACAGATTGTGTGATCATGTTTGATTATAGGACAATAATATTTTAAAATATCTTTAGAGAGAAAAGAGGTACCAGATCATTGGATATCACCAGTATGACGGTTTATATCATGGAATACGAGGACTGGGAAGTCGTCTTCGTTGTCTCTTAACGGCATAGCGCAGGCATAGATTCTGCTGAGCCAATCTTGACAGATGTTTCTCTCTTTTCATCATAAGAATTTGTGTTACAGTTAAGCAGGTGCTGTTGCAGCTCGTAAAACAGACATATTGACAGATCTTGGGATGAACAGATGGAAACGATAAGATAAATTCATTATTTTTCAACATTTGCCAAAATGAGAGCATCCATTACACAGGTAATGGACACATGTAATCACTTGTGTTCGAAAATATTAATGCCGGGCCACATACTGTCAAATACTTCTGTGCAGCTCCTGTTCTTTGAATGGGTGAACTTTAAACTTCCAGCATATTTTTCATTTGGAGTCTTAAAAACAATAATATGAAAGATATTAAAAGCAAATGTTTTCCTTCTTTAAATTCATCACGTGTATACGTTCGTCACATGCCTGTTGAGCGGCCAAGGGTCTTTACCGTTCAGTGTGTTCAGGATACGCTTGCGTTTGCTCTGCTGGTGGCAGTAGCTTTGATCTCCCCGCTTTTCCGATTTTTGTCTTGCCACGTATGGGAGAAGCGTCCCCCTCTGCCTGTTCCAAGGCAGCACCTCAAGCTGCTGGAATAACAGCTCTGGAGAAGCTCCTGCCGTTCCTCCTCTGACCTTTCCAACCCCACTTGACTCTTTGGTTTGCCTCAGCCCTCGCCATCAGGCTCAGGAACAGCCCTGCCCTGATGGGAGTTGTTTCCTCATTGCCAGCAATTTCAGTAAAATACAAAAATTTAAATAAATAGATGGTTGCTCCGGAAGCTGTGAAAACTGTAATTTTTAAGGTCAGTATGATTATCAGTAAAATGGAAAGGATACCTGCAGGCAGCTTCAGAGAGACAGCTGAAACCGGAGCTTCTGATCCCTGAACCTGCTACCTCCGGCTGCCTGGTGACAACTTGCTAAAGTTCATTGCAGAGCTACCGCTACCACGTGAAAAACGCCACCTCTCCCTAACACAAAGCGCTCATTTGGTACAATATCATCCACCTGATTGAATTTGTTAATTTTTTTTTTTGTGACAGCTTCATTTGTTTTGGCAGGCTTTATGCTGGCTCAGGTGTCATCCGTCGTTCTGCAGCTGGTGTAGAGCCAGCGCTGAAGCCTTGGGCTGGTGCGAGGGCTGTGTCTCGGGTGCTGTGGCCGATTCCCAGCACGGGGATCGCTCCCCTGACCCGGACCGGGTGGGTACCAGTAGGTTGTGATGTGTGGGTGATGATGGAGAATGTGGCCTCGGGTAGGATGCTGACAGGGAGAGAGCCATGCTCTGTGTATCTCGACCTTCATCTTGTATCTCGGGACTTCTGGGTAGGGAGCAGTTTGCAAAAGGGATTCGTCTCCCACCGGTTGCTGTCCTTGGGGAAGGCTCTTTGCCATTTTACGGTCACACAGATGCACGTGTTCAGTAGGGCGTGCAGAGGCAGGGGTCGTGGTACCAGCTGCACCCTGTTAATAATGTTCTGTGGCCTTCTGGACGGAGGGGATGATCAGTATTGCTTTAAAGAGCTACATCTGGGAGGTTATAAAAACTGTTGAGAGTAGTCATACTGCAGTGCAGGTGCTTATGAGCGCTGTGGTTAGGCAGGGTAAGAAACATCAAAACAGGAAGGAGCAGGGTAGAATATAAACTTTCCCTCTGGAGTTACTGCACCATGTGCAGGTTACGCACCGTGGCATCAGACCTGGGGCACTGCCACGGAATTCCCCCGTGCTCTTCCAGCCCCAGCCCTGATGCTTGCCAGCGGTCGCTGCTGCCTTTCCTGGGCTCTTCTCAGATCTGTACCCATGTTGCAGAGTAAATTTTTTGACTGGCAGCTCCTCTGTTCTCTGGTAGGAAACTTGGGATCAAGGTGCAGCAGCAGTTTGGTGGGAGTGCGCAGGGCAAGGAGAAGTCTTCTCCTAATACGTGAACACTGAGGTGCGTTGCAGCATGTGGCCAGTCAGCTTCTCCTCAAAATCACTGGGAATTTACGCCACCAGATGGGCTTCTGCATAGCGATGAGCGCCCATCAGGCTCCTGCTTCGCCAGGCTGAACAGGCCATCGAACGGAGAAGGATACGAGTTGTATCCTCCCTCCCTGGTTTTTATTTCTCTCTTCTTTTTTTCTTATGCTACATGGGAAAATAAATTTTGGTTCCTGCTGCAGTCAAACTGCAATAGCTTTGTGGGAGAAAGAGATGATCCTTTTATTAACAGAAAATTTAAAAAAACACCTTTATGACATTACTTACGCTGAAATATTCCTTCTGAGAATTCAGGTATTCAGTAATCACTGGGTTTGTTCCCCTCTGTGTTTGGCTGTGATAAAACGTGCTGCTTTCTGTGGTTTACCTTTGCAGGCCTGGTCGTTCCTACAGTATGCAGAGTGAAACGAAAGCGCTCATAAAGTTGTAAAAATGATTAAGATGATGGTTTTCTGACAGCTCACTTATAAAGACAGCCAAACGGAAACATTTCTGGAATGAATTTTAGTTGCATGTTTTTGTCAGTGAGAATTTAAAAGGAGGTGCGATACTCCGATGTATTTGCAAGTATTCATTCGTCCTCCCACACTGTTGTCTCATGTTCTTCTTGCTGGACTGTTTTGCATCTTTTCAGCCAGCAACCATGTTTAATTTTTAAAAATGAAAGTAAAATTGCCAACTGTCAAAACCAAACATGTTTTATGTAAGTTCTTCTTGAACACTGAATACTTTTTCATTTGTCAAACTGTTTTTTACGACATCCTTCTTCCACAGCCATGTCAGTCATGTTTTCTCAAGGAAGAGTTTTCTTAAGGAAAATATTTCCCTCACGGAGATACATCCCACGGTTATTACTTGACTAATATATTCATAATGGGACGCACCATCCTCTTTTGGTACAGCATCAAGCAGTTTTTCGGCTTACCACGTGTACATTCAACTCTTGCCGCTGTGTTGTATCCCAGAAAATACTGCTTCTTAGCCATAGAGTCTGCCTGGTCTACATAAACCTGTAATTTCCAGTGCTTTTGAAGGCATCTAGGGATTTATATTATTTTTTTTTAAGAATTATTCCTCATCTTTTCCAGTTTGTCCAAATGTTTCTACTGCAGGAGTGCCAAGAAGCAAATGTACTTTTTCAGGTGAATACTGATCAGAAGGGTGTAGAGAGGGATCATTGCATTTTCGCTCCTTGCCAAATTCAGTGTTGAAGTACCTCAGTATAGCAATGAAATTATACAAATGTGTGCTGAGTTTGGCTTTCCTTCAAATGGCACTTCTACGTACGCAGACCCAACCTTTAAAGCTCATTTTTCACCCTAACTATTTTGCTACAGACAGACTGCTAAGGGAGGGAGCCGGGGCTTGGTTCTCCTTGAAGAGCACGTTCTTGGCTAACGACTGGCTTTCTGCATCCATTTCTTCATTCCTCCTGTCTCAATTTACTCTTTTCTGGTCTTGTCTACCAGTCTCCAAAAAAAAAAAAAAAAAAAAAAGCCAACCACTCTAGTAAACTCTTGTTTCTTGATTGAAGAAGGTGAAAATTGCACTTTCTCTTCGGTGCTGAAGTGAAAGAAAACAGGGTTTGTAATGAATGTGAATTTACACACAGGTATTAAATATAAAATCCGAGGGACTTGTAAGATGAAGATGAGTGGCATGGAGAGACCTGTTCAACTGGTCATCAGCTAGTCAAGGGTGCTGCAGGTTTTTTTTAAATTTCTGTATTTGTAAAAGGCCATTGCACTCTTTGTTGTGCATATTGGGTGATAACGTAGCATGGAATAGAATAAATCACAGAATGGTTTGCATCAGAAGGAACCTTTAAAAGCCATCTAGTTCCATCCCCTGCCCTGGGCAGGGACACCTCCCACCAGCCCAGGTTGCTCCAAGCCCCGGCCAACCTGGCCTTGAACCCCTCCAGGGATGGGGCAGCCACAGCTGCTCTGGGCAACCTGGGCCAGGGGCTCACCACCCTCACAGCAAAGAATTTCTGCCTCACATCTCATCTCAATCTCCCCTCTTGCACTTTAAAACCATTCCCCCTCGTCCCACGGCTCCCCTCCCTGCTCCAGAGCCCCTCCCCAGCTTTCCTGGAGCCCCTTTAGGGACTGGAAGGGGCTCTAAGGTCTCCCCGGAGCCTTCTCTTCTCCAGGCTGAACCCCCCCAGCTCTCTCAGCCTGTCCTCCCAGCAGAGGGGCTCCAGCCCTCCCAGCATCTCCGGGGCCTCCTCTGGCCCTGCTCCAACAGGTCCATGTCCTTCTGATGGTGGTGGCCCCAGAGCTGGACGTGTTACTGCAGGTAGTGTCTCCCCAGAGCAGAGCAGAGGGGCAGCATCACTAAGTGCTTGTCAAATACTGCTGAAAGTAGACAGTTGTCTTAATTAAATTAGACTGACGTTTTTTACAGCTTTGTATATTTGAGTTTCTGCCAAGACAACTGACAACAAGAAGTGAGGAATTTATGAAGAAATCATGAAAAATTTATGCTAGCATATGTGATTTATTCATCCAGCATATAAAATGTATTTTAAATTCCAACATCAGAGCTGCTAATAAGGTATTTGAAAATAGACTAAAACTGTTGATCGTTTTGTATGACTATGCAGACTGCACACTACATTTCCATCCTGTACTGTGCTGTGGATTTGACTCGCATGAAGTTTTAGAGATTCAGCCCTTCTAATTGACAAGAGTTTGTTTTTCACTGTTAGTCAGGATTTCAAACTAATTATTATTATAGAAAAAACTCATGGAATCAAATCCTTTAGGAGAAAAGTAGAATACTGCCAAAGACAAACTTACACCAAATCTTTCGATATTGCATCTAAAAAAAAACCGCAAACCTCAACCCAAAACTAAAGTGCATCTCTGAAAAAAAAGCAGAATTGTTTTAGAGATTTTTAATTTATTTTTTTTTTTAAGGTTTTTCTGAGTGGTTTCTGGATATTCACAACACAGAACTCAGTGTGTGGACATGTGAGTCCGCAGGGAAAATCACAGCATTTCCCTCCGCCTCATTTCCGTTAGACTGTTGCATTAATTTCCTTCATACCTTGGGACATCTGTAGTATGAATTGCTAATTTGTTTAGTCTGAAAGTTAGGGGGGAAAGAAGTGACCCCACTGAAGCCAATGGACAAAACCGCTGTTGCTTTCAACATTTTGTTCCCAGGTTCCCCTGACAGCACCCACTCTTCATCTTGTGCTTAACCTGGATTTGATCTAAATTTGTAAACTTTCCCCGTGCAGTACACGGAGGTTTGAATCAGAGCACGCTGCCCTCTCTGCTGTAAAATATCTGATCCCTTTTACTTACATGTTTCTCTTAAAGCTGTTCTCTTATTCTGACATGGAAATCCTACCTGTACAAGCGTGATAGATGAAATACAGCAGTTGCCGTGATGTAACGTGGGGACTGTGATCAGTTTTTTTGTTATAGCTGATAAATCACAAGGTTTGTATTGAGACACGCTGGAGCGGGTTCTGGGCAGAGACATAGGTGTGGGGCGAGCAGTGTGGCTGCAAGATTGGGCGATCATGAGAATTGATCTGTAGATCTATAAAAACTGTCTTTCCAGTCAGTCGAACAGAACAGTGAGAGATGTTTCTCAGGGAAGTGGTGGAATCGCCGTCCCTGGAGGTATTTAAAAGACGTGTAGACATGGTGCTGAGGACGTGGTTTGGTGGTAACTTGGCAGTGGTTATGGTTGGACTTAGAATCATAGAATGGTTTGGGTCAGAAGGGACCTTAAAGCCCACCCAGTGGCACCCCCTGCTCTGGGCAGGGACACCTCCCACCAGGCCAGGTTGCTCCAAGCCCCGTCCAACCTGGCCTTGAACCCCTCCAGGGATGGGGCAGCCACAGCTGCTCTGGGCAACCTCCCTTGATGATCTTAAAGGTCTCTTCCAGCCATAATGACGCTGTGTTTCTGTTCTATGACTCTAGGAAAGCATGTGGCGATTAACGTGAGATAGCCAGCTTGTGATGAGATAAGATTTAGTGGTATGCGCTGTTTTTCCAAGTTTTCCAGCTGACTCAACTGAATATCTGGAAGGGCTGAATTGTGTTTTGTGGATAGATGTGTTAGATAGCAAATAAATGCTGCTGAAACTCGGTGCCAACGGCAGGTTCTTATGCGGTAGAAGAGATTCAGTGGGTCAAGGAAGAGTTTAAGGTCCTCTTCTTTCCCTCTGAGTCGTGGGAGAAGCTCCTGTGGCTGTACAGACGGCAGCCATTCATCGGGTAAATGCCATGTACTGAGAGAGTTTTCACCAAAGCATTTCCAGCTGTGTTATCAGGTGAAATTGCGGTGATACCAAACCAGCTTAGTTCAGGGTTTTTTTTGCCTGCTCCCCAGTACTGTTTATTAATAATTGAATTCTCTCCATGTAAGGAATAACCCTGTTTGGGATGGTAAGAACTGTAAGACGTCTTACAGAGCCATTGCTGGATTTGGGAATGCTGCAGAATCCACTAGGGGCTTTAGGCTGAGAAGGAGCAATCCCCAAAAGCATTTTCTAGTATAAAAAAAGGAGATTTACGTGTTTTGGGCTTCTTACCCTTAGAGAGAAAATCACCGTGTAAAGGCTTTATATTGCATTACTCTATGCTATTGCATCACTAAATTTGATACATTAATTATAAAGTTCGGTGTGAAAGCCCTTTGCGCTGAAGGTGGAGCAACAGCAGAAGGGGTTTTCTAGAGCTGGGCACCGTCATGTGGGTCTTGTTAGAGCTGAGTACAAGGATTTCATCTTGCCTTTGCAAACTCTCTTCTTCGTCAAGTTTGTCCGTTGGAACACTGTAATACCCATTTAAATGATTGCATTCTTATATAGAGCTAAATTTCCCTACACAAATTCTCCTTCAAACTTCACTGGGGGGGGGGGGGGGGGGGGGGGAAGGAAGATTTGGGTCCCGCAGCCGCCGGGCTGGTGGGACGGGTTCTGCACGGCGTCTGCTCGGTCTGCAAGCCAGAGACGCAGCAGCTCCAGCCCGATGGCTATAGCTGAACCTATAAATGAATAACTAATGCGAGTGGAGTAGTGCTTGGGTTTAATAGTACTTCTTTGTTAGGAAAAAAAGGTAATTTATTGTGTTTTGATTTATTTATTCATTTACTCTTAGAGCGCTACATTTTGGCTGTTGACTGCATGAGCAAGCTGCTCGTGATACAGTGGTCCTAAACTTTGCTCATCACTTCAACTTTTATAACATCATTTTTTTTATTTATTTTTTTTTTAGTTGTAAAATGCAAAGACAAATATTGAGTTAAAACTTTCTCAGCCCTTTTTTCCCCTTCATGCTAACCTTTTGCTAGATTAATCTGTACTTGTTGATGGTTACGCCTAGTTGAATTTCAAACATAAATTTATAAGGTGCTCTTATCCCACCATGTAAGTCTCCCGATCTGCAAATAATAGGATAATTAAACATTCATGTTTATGAAAATGACTTTTTTTTTTTTTTGCTAGTATATTTTGCAATTCGATTAACAGACGTGGGTCTTGGGTTCCAGCTGTACTGTAGTGTCCTTCAGCTCCCCTTGACTGCAGTAAGCAATTGCTCTGACCATTTCCAACTTACAAAACAGTTCCCTTAAAGATTTCTTCCTTTCCCTGAATCATAAATTGCCTGGCTCCGGGATCGCTGGCTGGATGGGGGAGATGCAGAGGCTGCTGCCCTCCCCCCGAGCAGAGCACGGTTAAACCGTGTGGGGACTCGCAAAAAGCGCAATTCATTTTCATCGATCCAAGGGAGAAATACCTGGCATGGGGATTTTGGTTATTTACATCTTGTTCGAGACAGTTCATCTATTAAAAAGAAAGAAAAAATTAAAACCAAGGTTTTGAAAAAGAGCTTAGGCGATTTGTACGCTATGGATGGCTCCCCGTATCATTGGAGGGGAAGGAAAATGTATTTTTTCCTTGCTCTCTGATAGACATCCCAGGAATACTTGTCCAAGGGCATGGGCGATTCCTGCTGACTGACTCGCCGCGGTGGTTCTTGGGTGCTGGTTCTTTGGCACTGATCCTCGCCTGTCCCCGAATGGGATTGATCACAAAGTAAATCTCTGTAGAGTTCAGTGTGACAAAAATACGATGCCTAATCAAATTGCTTGATCTTAATTCTAGCTTGGTTTTTTAAAGAGCTGTAAAGATACTTGCGTAATGTTTATTTTAAACTAACTTAGAAAATACATAATAAGCTGGTGCGAGTGAATAATTTCCTTTTTTTTTTTCTCTTTTATGTCAGTAACTCAGTGTAAGTATTTTTTTGGTAACTAAATTGTAGTGGGTTATGTTGATGTGAAAATAAGATACTTAAAAATTTAAAAAAAAAAGTTTAAAAAAGTTAAGAAAAAGTTAAAAAAAAAACAAAAACAAAAACAAAACCCAAGCAACCAACTAGCAAAACCTGCTCAGCTCTGCGAAGATTTCTATATGTGTGGCCGTGAGCCCCGTTTTGGGGACCTTTCTTGAGGATGGGCAAGGAAGCTGATGGGAATGCAGGGAAAGCACTAAAGGCAACGTCTTCTGCCGTGCAAATTCAGTGGGTTAAGTAGGACTGAAGATTTGTGAAGGTTTTGAATTTTAGTTCATATTTTGAAGTCCCTCAGTCCATTTTAGAGCCTGAATTATAACAGATACAAGAAAATGACAGGCCTAATGTCAAAATTCAGGTATTTCAAGACCCCAACGCAGAGAATTTATAATGCAGGTGTAAGGAGGGATGCCAGCAGTAAAGCCGTGGCTGCGTCAGGAAAGCAGCCTGCGTTTTAAACGCAGCACGGCTCATTTCTGAAAGCGCTGAAGGCTCCGATAGACACAGGCTCCAAAATAACGGGCATAAATTGCACAGACAAACGATGGCCTTTGGGCCCAGGTGCTGTGCAAGGGGATGCGCCATGGCGTGCACTGGAGGAGGGGTGGTGGGTCATAGCCGGCTTTGAGGACTCGCCCAGGAGAATTAGAGATGTTTTCTTAGCAGGTTTATAATCATTTCCCATCGTTGAGCACGCGGGAGAGCAACGGGGAACGGGGTATTGTACCAAAGCATCTCTTTTGAGGTATTGTATCATCGTATCAGGGTTTGCTGCATTGTGTAGTCTTAGCAAATGGTGTGAAAATAAACACCAGTACGATATTTGCTGATATTAGTAAGGATGCAGTTTTAATTATTCTAATGTACCTTAAAATTTTCCTTTCCTTTAGTCTTCGAACTGATTCCCAAGCCGTGGCAGAGGGCTGTGTGTTAGCTATGGTGTAAAATCCAACCCGTTGCTTATCCAAATCTTGTGCCAATCTAAGGTTCAAGAAAATGAACGATTTATTTGTCAGGAATACAGCATGTTATTTTCCATTTTCTATAAATATTAGTGTAAAATGTGCCAGTGACCTTTCTTCACTAGCATTTTATTATGGCATCTAGTTTATTATTTTTTGTGTGATGTTAGAAGTTACATACACTTTCGATCTTCCATTCACAACCCTCTTACTTAACTGAGTATTTGATTTAAAGGTACTTTTGTCTCAAAGACAATTAACTTAAAATATATTTTGAGATAATTACAACACAGATATCACTGGCAAATGGGCCCAATTTAATCTTACGTGCAAGTATATACATATTCTTTTGTTCTTACGTTTTAATCTGAGAAATCATATTTTGGATTTTTTACCCAAACAAGTGGGCATTGCGGGTAAATTAAACTTTACCAACTTGTTCAGCTCATCTTTGCCAAAGGGGTGCCGTTGTCAAAGATGCTTTGTTGGCCATAAAGTAAGATTTATACTGACAGTTTTATATAGCAACCATAATATTAATTTGAATTATTTTTGTAAGAATCTCAGAGCATCTGGGGAAGATCCATCTGCGTGATGTTGACCTTACAGATGTTCAAGTTGATTCATAGAGGAATTAAGTAATTTGCCTGTGCTCATGCAGTGAGCAACCAGCAGTGAAGAACTCAAATCATATATTATTTTCACGTGAAATATTCTGCTCCGCTTCGATAACTAGTACATTTTCCATATGAACGTTAACCCGTAACTCTAATTGGGGTAGCACATTTTGGGTGCATAAGTGGAAAAATTATTCCAAATTTTATACAAAAATAAGGTCAACGTAGTATTTAGTTTTTAAGGTCAACGTAGATGTAGACAAACATTCACCTGGAACAACCCGTAGAGGCGTGTGCTTTTGTGAAGTCTTCCCAAGACAGTCCTTCCTGATTCCCATCTTTCCGCTGGAGGTTATCACTTCCAGAATATTGCTGCAAAACAACACTGGCCTCAGGCAGCAGGAGCTCGGATGGCTTTGTATGGCTTAAATAAACTGATGTAACCCGTTTGATGGTGACTGATGTAGAGGAGAGCGCTCTCCTGAAGCACTTTGCAGGGGTGGCGAGAAGGTGGGGGAGAGCTGGGAGCCTCTGCTGTTTGCAGAGCTCCATCTGGGAGACGCCGCCTTCTTTACAGCCTTGAAACGTAGAACATAAAGCTTTTGGAGTGTGGGTTATAGACCCAAGGATAATAAACGTCAGCCTCATCAAAACTTTCTGTAAAACGGTTATTACTCGTAATTGAGATAGATATACTTTGACATCTGAGAGCTGAATAATGATTGCGATGTTAGCGCATACGTTTATTTCACCTTTCTCCTATAAAAAGATGGATCAGGCAACATCTATTGCATTATCGAATTATCCCGAGAATTGGAGTGTGTTGCACGTAAAGCTTCAGTTCTAATAATACTGTGCCAAATTAGTAGGAATGAATAGATGCTGAGTAAATAATCCTGTTTTCCTGTTAGTTTATAATGGATTTGTTGATAGGAAACAACTTTTCTATCTGTTTACATCATGATAATTTGATAACCCATTTGTATTATTTAAACGGCATATTTTGTAAATGCCGAAGCAAAGTAATTTGTAACAGAAGCAGTGTGTAGGAACTGCTCTCCTAAAGTGTTTTTTAAATTGCTTTGCTTGCAGCTACAGAGTTTGCCATAAAGAATGATTTCTCATTCTGAAATTTCAAAGCCGCAGGAGTGGTCATATAGCTGAGAAAGGGACAGCCTGATGATTTAAGACTATTTAATGCCCCGCGTGTTGTAGAATAGAGTGCTGTAGACCTTCCTGGTCTAGCAGAACATATCACTGCAGTTTCTTAATGCCCTAAACCAGGAAACTGATTTATCACCTATTAGGTCTTATTAGATCCCATTCAGAGGGAAAAATGAACTGCTGTAGCTGGATGGCAGAAAATTAATTTGAAATAAATGTTACATAGTCAGGCTTCTTCAGTTCTTTTATCCAAGTCAATCTCTGGCTGGAAAGCTGCGTTTCCTGGTCGGATATGGTTTGTTGCATGGAGGCATATGGGGCATGCACGCGGGAATACAGGAATGATGTAACGCTGTCTGTTCGAGATGGGTGGAGCTCTGATGTGGTCGCTTCACACATGCATCATCTAGACTTCTTTTAAAAAACATTTGCTGTGCCGTAAGACGTCCTCCTTACCCGACTGCTTTGGTGCGTGCAGTGGTACAGGGGAGGAGCTGGCAGGTACCGCATTGTTTGGGGTGTCACTCCGTCTGGGGAGGGGGCCCGAGTGTAGGGTTTTATTTCTTCCAATAGCACTTCTTCCCAGGAGAAATCGTGCGGAGCCACTGTAGATATTTTCCTGCAGTTTCAGATTTTTACGAGTTTAAATCTGTTGTTTAAAACTGGAGCTGCTAAATGTGGGGCACAAAACCAGACAAGGCACTTGCTAGTTTTTACAAATGATATCCTGCTGAGTTCAATTCAGCGCGTAAGGGCAGTGGTCTTGATCTCCATTTCCTTGCTATTTTTCCAACTATGCTTAGAAACATGGGTTGATAACAACACACTTTGGTAGCAGCAGAGCAGATTGTCTGGAGCGAGCAGCTGTAGCTGCAGAGGCTGGGAGGAGGAATGTGGGGGAGAGATGATCTTTTCTTCTTCTCACCCCACTTTTCTTTCAGCTTTGCCTTTTATTGCTGTTATTTTTAGTTTAGATAAAGATTCCTTTAAGCGCAATGCAAGAACAAGCCTTCAAGTCAAAAACACATAATTGCAAGCCGCCGGTGATGTGCAGGGCTTTCACCTTGGCTTTACCTTCAGAAAGGACACCCTCTTGGGAAGACGTCATTCTTTGTTGTCCCATCCGAGGAGCCAGGTATATATAGACTACCGAATGGTGACTACTGAAGTCACCTGGCTTTGAAATCCGCTGATCCAAACCAGCTGGCGGACCTTCCCCCGGAGTCCCACAGAACCGATGGGGCCGTCAGCAGAGTCCTTGCACTGCCCTGCCGGCACCCACAAACTCCTCAGCCCAGGTCCACCAGGTTTTTGACCCTTTTCCCCTTCAATGAGGAGTTTTCACTCCTGTATGTCCCTGCCCTTGTACCGCTGAGTCGAATAATCACATCTCACTACACGGGCAGCGACGCACCTATTGACTGCTCCTCACATAAAAGGAGAAAATATTGAATTCAGCTGGTGAGTTGGTAGGGAAGCACAGGTTTGCGTCTCGCCCTGATCGATCATACTCTTTTGGGTGGTGAGACTTCTTTAAGAATGAGAAAATGAGGTTTCTGTTATTGTCAGAGGCAGCAGCAAAGATTACCTTTGCGGTTCCAGATGAATTAATGTTTATTTATTCTTTAACACCAAAGGATAAAATACAAATATTTTGTCTTTCATGTGTACGTCATCATACCAGCATTTTCCTGTTCCAAAATTAATACCAATTATGCTCGGTTTTGTGATCTGCAGCTTTCTGCTCAGGGCAGACTGCCTTTATTGAGTAGGAAAGTCAAAAATGGGACTTGCAGGGCATACAGGGCAGGTCTTTTAAGATGGAAAGTCATTTGCTTCTCAGTAGCATCTTCTGATGTACAAAATGAGATCGCTACAAAAGGTTTGACATTCAATTCAATTGACGTTGAATTCAAAGAAATTCAAACACCCAGTTAGTTCCAGATCAGGCAGTCGTCTTCCCTCGTCGGCCGGGGCCTCCTCCCTCCCTTGCTCTCTGCCACACGTGTCCCTGGCTCCGCGCAGCGCTGGAGCCCCGTGTCGGGGCACGAGCTGTGGGACTCGCAATGTCTTCAGGTTATCATGGGGATTGTTGGCTTATGCAGCTGTCTTGGAATGTGAACGTCTCCATTCTGTTCAATCTCTGCTTACTCATATAAAAAAAAGGTGGTTTTTTTTTTCTCCAAGTAACCATTATTTCTTCACATATGAACTTTTTTCTGATTTTTGCTCAACATCTTTATTTATTGTCTGTCCTCGTTAATCTGCCCTTCCACGAGGGAGTTACCATATCCTGCGTTCTCCATGCAGGATACCCAGTGAAATTACCAATGCGGGTTTGTTCCCTATTCGGTAGTCGCGCATCCCTGTTGATTTGCAGTGTCCCTCTGTCCTTGTCACACCAAATGCAATAACGTGGGCAGGTGTAATAAGTCAGAAATTACATCTAGTTGGCCCAATGCTGTTACTGTTGCATTCACATTAATTGAGGCAAGACAACATGCTGAAATGCTCTTATGATTTCCAGAGCCATTTTTTTTTCCGAATCTGTCCCTGTAAGCGTGTCTTTAAGTCGTTTTGAAGGAAACAAAATGACATCCCAACGTACTGTGCTGTACAAAGCAACTTAAAAAAAAACAAAACAAAACCACCAAACCAAAACTGTATTTACCATAACTGAAAACTTCTTAGCAGAAGTTAATTTATACAGCTATGGTCATCCGGTAATTATGATTTGTCACAGACTAATATTTACTTTTTTGACTAATTTAAAACCCATTCATTATACTACCTACAAATTAGGAACAAAGTGTTGTGTTGGACTCTGAATGCGTAGCTGCAATTAAGATACTCTCTTGCAGAAATAATAGGTGTAGGGTTAATTTGGACCACGAGTTGTTTTTTCGTCTGTCTTTGTGTTTCTGTACAATTAAATTATCCTACTGTGGCACAGAGAAAATAACACTTGTTTGTGTCTGGGCTGTAACGTGGTATTTTTAAGGGAAGTATTTTTAATGAGACTGCGTAGTGCGGGCTTGTTGACTAAGAGCGGATTAGTTGTGTTTGTTCATTCCATGAGAGGTGAGAGGCTCGGAGCAGCGTTTTTGGCCCCAGTTGTGAGTGAACAACTTTAGTGAAGCAAATTAGGCAATTTCTGATGAAAACGTCAACGCTTGAAGAGTTGGAATCATGGGAGGTCCCTGCAGAAGTCCGCATTTCTCCCTTTTAGTAGCGTTTGGCTCTTAAACATTTAATGATGCCTTGGGAATAAAAATATTGTAATTTTGTCATGAATTACAAATTTGAGTGAAGGTACCGTCAATGAATATATTCTCCATTACAGGAGCGGCGTTTGAGTGGTATCGTCATCTAACGCTCTCTTACGTATTGAACTAAATCAGAGTTTGCGAGGCTCATTTGTGCCTTTACGTGCTATGTATGGGATATAGGAAGTATATAACTTCTAAGTATGCATAAATGAGAATTTCACAAGTGCAATAGAGCAGATTAAGTATTAAGGTAGATATAGCTAAAAAAAGATAATAAAAACCCTTCCACAATTTCCCCCAGTAAAATTTAAATTACCCAACCTAAATGGCAAGTGGGGGAGGCTATTCTTTCCAATAAAGCTAGAGAAAAAGGAAAAAACTCTTAAAATATGGGGGGAAAAATCTTCATCTCGGTGTTTTTATGACAAAAAGTTGAATTTATTTTTGCTATAATTTCTACAACACTTATGTGTTTTCTTTTAAAATACTGCTTTCTCCTGAAAACCTGGAAGAACTGAGGAAAGCTAAAAATAGCACACACATTCAATTTCAACATCCCCTAATTCTTAACCAGCGATTCCCAAATCTCTTTGGCCGATCAGTATGATCAAAACCGAACCCTTTTTGCAGGCTTTTTGTGGATGCTGTAATGCTAAAACTTTTAATTGAAACCACGAGAAATTCTCTCATAGTTTTGTATGTCGCTTGCAACCACTTTGAGTATCTTTTGGCCATCGGTTTTCAGCGGCCGCAGTTTGGGTATTATTGACGTTAAAGCTGAAATTACATAAATTTGAACAAACCGTGCATGCCATTCTGCTTTTAAATTGTCTGCTAGTATATGGAAAAAATCCAGAAAAGTGTGCTTTTCACCTTATGTAAACCTTTGACAAATCCTCTGGTTGCTCATTGTTGGCCTGTATAAGCTTCTCGCTTTTGCCAGCCTTCCCATAATGTCTGCCGCAGATGGACTCGAAAATGCTGGCAAGTCGTCCCTGTGCGAGCATCAATATCCTATCGAAAAGCAGCGTTTTCCCTGCCCTTGGTGAGTCCCTGCGATGCCAACATCCCTCTCTGCATCAAAAGCCTCCTGTTGCGAATCCCTGCATCCCGCTCAGATCACTCCTGGTTTACTGGAGCTGGCGCGTCGGTAACGAGGAAGGTTTGGGAGTCGGGAAAATCCAGCTGCTTCCAAACAAGCCTTCGTCCTCGCGGGACCTGGCTGTGTCTTGATAAGTCTCAGCCCATCCTATAATTGCTATAGTTGCTGCTAGTTTTGAATATTGACCATTAATATATTGACCAAATCATGGGCCCCGAGTCAGTTCTGTACAACCTCACACATACATCATCGTTTAAACCTCAGTGCGATGGAGGGATGAAGCAAATTGTCTCTTGGCTTAGTGTGAATCCCTAATACAGACGTCCCGCTGTGATGAGGCTTAAAAGACTTGTGTTCCTCTAGAAACTTTAAATGACAGGTCGCTAAAGAGAGATGTTACTCACACTTGTGTTTCTCAGACCTATGAAGTCTTTTTGCTGCTTGGTGTTTGGGCCTTTGCATCAGGCAAGCAGCCACTTGTTGGAATATGTTGAGACTTGAGTATGCTGTCCTCGTGCCTTCCAGCTACGTTCAGCTTCTGCTCAGCTTTTTCCTTCCAGTGATGGCATTGATGGTTTCCCTTAAAACTTCCATTATCAGACTGTACCTTCCAAATTCCTTGTTTTATTAAAAACAGAATTTTATATGAAAATTTTGGAAAAGATGATAAAAGTAACATAATTGGGGGGGGAGGGAAGCTTGAAGCTCTGAGCAGCTGAGAACGTTTCTGAGTTAAAAACGTGTATTCCTACAGGAACGAGTAAGCTTAAAAGCCATAAAGTCCTTGAAGGATTTTACGATTTCCCATGAATAAAAAAGACCCCGTCGGCGTAGCCACTCGCCCGCGTGCCGCGCTGCAGGGAGGTGGGCACCCTGTGTCCTCCTGCCTGGCCCACGGGGCAGCGGTGGCCCCTTCGGGGTTCAGAGCTGCAGGGTGGTGGCATTGGCCGGGGGAGCTCAGCGGGGACACAGTCAGCGGGAAATTCAGCTCTTTCCAGGCTGGAAACATTTCAATGGCAAAGTAATATACACTTTTGTACATAATATTATGCCGTATAAGAGTAGGACAACTTCTGATGTTACTATATACACAACCATTGCTTAAAAAAATCTCAATGTGAACAGTCCCTAAAGGGGCTCCAGGAAAGCTGGGGAGGGACTCTGGAGCAGGGAGGGGAGCCATGGGACGAGGGGGAACAGTTATAAACTGAAAGGGGGGAGATTTAGATGAGATATTGGGAAGAAATTCTTTGCTGTGAGGGTGGTGAGCCCCTGGCCCAGGTTGCCCAGAGCAGCTGTGGCTGCCCCATCCCTGGAGGGGTTCAAGGCCAGGCTGGACGGGGCTTGGAGCAACCTGGGCTGGTGGGAGGTGTCCCTGCCCAGGGCGAGAGGGTTAGACTAGATGATCTTTAAGGTCCCTTCCAACCTAAACCATTCTATGATTTTGTTTGGTTGTTTTTTTTCTGGGTGGGAAAAACTCCTAGCGTTGGGGCTACTCTGGATTTTTCCCCACTTAGTTTCAATGGCCCATCTGAGCCCATAAAGTAATTACAGTCTACTCATGGAGAAGCTGCTGGCTTTCAGTGCCATTGGCGTTATAAATTATCTGTCTAGAGATAGCCAAAATGTGTAATTCAGGCCAGAGGAGAACGTAAAAGGAGCATAAATGGTGCATAAATGTTATGCGGGCCCTTTGCCCAACTGTACTTTGACCTAGTCCAGGAAAATCGGTCCAGTGGCATTGACTTCTGTGAAGCGACTGGCTGTTTGTCTTGTCCTTGTGAGGCTCAGAAATAGATGCGCAGCAGAGCCCTGTGTCTGAATTAACGGCGCTGGCGCTGCCGCGCTGCGCATCGCACCATCTGCACCCTGGGATTTATGATGCTCCAGTTTGCTGGTGTCCAGCGATGCTGCTGGAGTTGGGAATTTTTCCAAATTAGGGTAATTTCTGAATTCAAAGTGCTGCTTTTTCGACAAAGTAAATAGACCTGCCTTAGTGCTGGGGATGCACTCACTGCTGTGCCCACATTAAAACAAACTTTTCTATGGCTCTGACGTAGCACAGGTGAGAATTCAGCATATGGCAGCCGCACCTTTACGTTAGGAAGCTGCCTTACAAATTCAGCTGTCAGAAATACAATTTTAGCCTAAGAAAAGGGTTTCGAAGCTAGTATTTGGTTTTTTTCAAAAGCCAGATAGTTTCCTGTAGTTTTAAAAATACTTTATCCGTGTAGCATATTTTAGTAGCTTAAAGAGCTTCCTCGGGATTAACGGAGAGAGCGAAATTAAAGTATTGCAGAAAAGAAATTGCAGAGAACCAGCTCTCCTTCTGGAGGATGCAGTTGCTTGGCTTGTGACGCCGGTATTTGTTGTGTTACCCTGGGGAGATGCTTGGCCCTGCCTAGAGAACGGGCGTCCTTTAGTGATGCTGCCAAGCTTTCATCTGCTTCGCCCGTGGGGAGGCTGGGGCAGGGCTCCACTGGCTGCGTCCTCCAGAGGTGGAGCGGGACCTGCCCTGTGCGTGACCTGGGTTCGACAGCCAGGGAACGGAGCTTACCGTATTCTGGTCAACATGTCTGGAGACAGGGGTGAAGCTTCACAAACAGTGGTGCGTTCCCATTGGTGGCACGTGCATCCGCAATTATACTTCACAACTCATTTAATACAAAAGTTCTTTTAGCAAAAAACTTTGGCCCATTGACACGCTTGGCCGTGTTTTTTGCCACCCCAATTGCATTTGCCTCTGAGGCTTTGACTTTACCAGGGCAGAAATTTAAATTACCAGCTGTAAAATTCCGGTGAGGATTGGCACGTCGGGTCCTCCCGAGGCTGGAGCGCATCCGAAGGCTGCTGTTGTGCCGAGGCAGGAGATTCCTTCTGAAATCGATCTGTTTGCGGTGTCGGGAACGTCCCTCTGCCGCCCCGCGGTTCTGCTGGCGTGGGCTAGGCTTGTTAAAAGAGTGAACCAAAACGGGTTTGATTGTGCAGTTCTGCTGCGGTCTCTTATCAGGCAGCTCGTGTTTATCTGCGGTGTTATTCAGCCCTTCTAAACCGGAGAAAACACATGCCTAGTCAGGGTGAAATGAATGCTGAAGGCAATCGGAGGTAACCGGTGTTTCTGGACTTCCCCAAAATAAGAGATGTATTAGAACAGAGAAAAAACCCCAACGTTATAAATGTTATACTATTATTATCTGCTCTGCAAGCCTGACTTTTGTGCTGTATCATCTGTGACCGTTTCCCTGTATGCAGGATACATTAATTCTCTCCATGGGAGCCAAAAAACCTGCTGATAACGGTGGCAGGGACGGGCTCCTGGCGGGCGTTGAGCTGGGAGGATTTCTCTTACTGGCAGGTATAGAAGCATCGTACTGAAGCATTTATTCCAGTCCTGTCTCCTTGCTACAAACAGTATCAGACAGGAGCCTGAAAGAGAAATTAAAAGAATAGCAAACCACTGATCTTGTCCAAAGGTTAATAGCTGGGTTCGGTGAGCAATAGTCTGTACAGGAGACGAGCCCTGTTCTCGTCTCGCTTGGCTCTCTCCCTCACATACCCCACTGCCTTCTTAAAATGTTTTGTGTCACTTTAATATCTGAGAGCCACACTTTGGATCAAATGCAGGCTTACCTAAAGCTCCAGTAAGGTTTTTTTTTTTACTTTACCAGCATTAACGATCACTTCACAAGGCTGTCAGCCACACAAGCATCCTTGGAACAGCAAAGCAGAGCAGCTGCGGGGGTTTATCGTTCTCATCTATTGCAAGAAATGGCATTTTAACCTCTTCCCAGGGAGTCACTCTGCACGTGTGTGTGTGTGTGTTGGGGAGGTGGATCCTAATTTTATGAGAGTTCAGGTCTTCTGGTCAGTGTCTCTGTGTTTGTAGTTCTTGGTAGTTAGACAATAAAAGGGATGGTAAAGCATACGACTGAAATCCAAATTGTTTTCAGCTCCCATGGAAACTTTCTGCCATCAGGCATCATGATGAACTTTACATTTTTGGGTGATCGACAAAGAGAAGAGACCTCTCCAGCAAACCGAACACACCTGATTTATGACCCCAGCAGCACTGAAGAGGTGTTAACACACAGATTGCTTTCTTTTTCTGCATTAGTATTCTGTGATGGATTTTGGTAAAGTAATTAAATACCCGCAGGAAAAATGGAGATTATTTTTCAAGGAACATTATGACATTTGTTTAGCCAGCTGCAATTGTCTTAACAATTGATTGCAGGATTGATGAAAACGCCAAAGAATTTGAAATGCAGGGAATCGATTCTATTGATTTATCCATAATTACCTAAAGTAGCCTTAATCTGTATTCACATCTACGTGTGGAAATGGGTGAGTTACAAAGGACAGTGCTGTCAGCAGAAAATGAGGGAGGTTCCCGTGCTGCAAACCTTGAGACTCTGTCAAGTGATTTAAAAACTTTTGGCCAGATTCAGTCAGAACTTTCAGGCTTGGCAGGAAAATTTGCCTGTGATGTCCTGCCCCACGCTTGCCATGAGTTGCTTCTCTTTTTTTAATTATTTCTCTTTCCAGACTGAGTGCTTCTTTAAAAAGCAGCGTGGTAGGAAAAAACATCTTCCGTTGTATTGATTTTTCACCAGTGCAAAAACTAGCTGAATTCCCATCTCAGGTCAAGTCAAAATAAGAACTAAGATGACATCTTTGAAGAGCCTCCCCTCTTGCATTGTTAATGGCCTGTAGGTATCTGGCGTGGAGGGGGTGTCAGGAAACCCATCTTCCTTCTCAGCTGGGAAAGGCAGAGCTCGGCTCAGCATCTCTTTGCCTCCATCAGGCTGCCAGGAGAGCTGGGGGTTGAAGCCTGGAGAGAAGTTGGGTGTTGAAGTTGGGTGTTGAAGCTCCCCCAGCCTTGGCCACCAAGGCTAGGCGAGCATCTCAGAGCCCACAGAACTGTCCTCTGTGGTTGCACACTTGCTTGGAAGAGCAAATAAGCAAATTTTTAGCAAATAAACTCACCAAGGGAAAAGGTGATGATATCTGTACCGTAGCAAAGACTTTTTGCATTTTATTGAGCAGCGCATGATAATGAAAACTGCTTGTTTAATAGCTAACCTGATTGCAGAGATTTCTTCCAGCAGCACTACAACAAATTACATTTGTTTTAAATGAGAAGATCTATTGCAAGTTTTTGCCAACTACCATAATAAGAAACAGTCTCCCTGACTTCAGTAAGTCTTCTTCCTTGAGAATATTAATGTTTGGGTTAGAGGAACACTAATGCTGTCCATTTGCAACAGGCGCTAGTTTCCCAGTATCGTAGCCTCGGCTAAAAACTCCTAAATTAAATTGTCTTCTAGCATTTCCATTAGAAAACACTATTTCCAAGATTTTATTACTCCGCCATAAAATTCTCTAGGTGGTGAAATTTAGTACATCAGGTTATATCCATGGCTGCAGTTACATCTGAGATAAAATTTCAGGAGACAAAGTTTACTGGTGCTTTTGAAAAAGACTGTAGAATTCTAAAGCCACCACAAGAAACCACGGAGTAGTGGCCAAGAACGGAGGAGGAGCGTGAGGGCAGTCAAGGCCTGCCACAGCTTGTCCAAGGAGGTTGCCCAGGGGATTCCACATCCTCGGAGGTTCTCAAAACCCGACGGAGCAACCTGCTCCAGTTTGACCAGAGACCTCCAGAGGCACCTTCCAACTTCGACATCTCTGTGCTCCTCTGACTCTACGCCAAGAGCATTAAACAGACAACTGCGCTTCAGGGTGAGCGTTGCCTTGGTGCTGCCCTCAGGCTAAGGATGCTTTTCCTGCTGGGAAGTCCCATCAATTTAAGCAGGTCTCTGAGATGGACTGTGTATCAGTGTGGATCCATCCGGCTGCTGGGTGGGCAGAGAACGTCTGCAAGGACGTTTGAATGGACTCTAAATGCAAACCTCTTTATATACTGTTTATTACTGTAAACATTTATTGTTTGATTGTCCAGTGGTGTAACACTCTTGCCTGTCTATTCCAACAGGGTTGTTCCATCAATTTTATTTTAAGGTGTGAGAGAGCTGTGCTGCAAAGGGGGTTTTGTAAAGTAATGCGTTGTGCCTGCTCTATGGGATCTATTATTGGTAGTCAGACGGCAAGTTTGTCCTTCAGAATTCCGTAACTTGCAGTTATTTTTCATTCATCTGTCCCCATTGTTTCAGAGGACACGCAGCACAGAATATAAATTAGGAAAGAGGTGTCAGTGATTATAGATAATATTCTAAAACCGTTTCTGAAATATTTATTAGAAAACAGGTTAATAAAGTGACATGGTGCACCTGTGCCGTGTGGAGTAGACATTATGAGAAGATTATGCTAATGGAAGTGTTTAGTAGCAAGTCTTCATTGGGATTACTCTGTGCTGTTATCATAGTCAGACCAGGAACTGCAATTCAAAAGAAAGCGAATTACCAAGGTTTTTGTTTCTTATTTTTAAGTTTTGACTGCTCTTTAGCCTGATGAATTAGAGGATATACAAGGAGTCTTTTAAGCATCAGTTTTTCTTAGAGAGAAGGAGACTGGACAGAGGAGTATCATGTACAGAAGTGTCAAATGAAAAGGACTTCGGAAACCTTCTGTGGGCTGGGCAGTTGTCAGCTCTGGAGGTGTGAAGATGGGTGAGGAGTAATAACATCACCAGGAAAGAAAAGAGAGAATTTGGGAAGGGAGAAAACTGGGGGGAGAGGCAGGGAGGGCAGATACCTTCGTGCTCCCTCATTTTAATGATTTTGACTTTCATTTGACTTGTACAAAATACACGTATGAGGTCACTACCTATTCTCTATGGTCCAGGCTTAAAATAATTGGAGAATCACCACGCTGTATGCAATGCCAGTAGAGAAATGGTTATAGGAATATATCAAAACACCGGGTTTAATTCCTATGTAAGTAAAAAGTTGTTTAAAACTCAACTCTGCTCTGCGACGCTGAGAAGTTGAAAAAGAATGTGAAGGTATTTGAAGTGATTGCTGTTTAAAAGGAGGCTTTGCTATTCATGCTTTAGTGAGCATTTGCTCAGGTTTGGGTTTTGCATTGGGATTTCAAGGTCTAGGTCTGTTGTTTCATGCACAGCCTGACAAGATAAGAGTAGTCTGTCTCATACATGCACGGTAAATTTGTCTCCCAGAGAAGCAGAAGCTCAAGCACGGAAAGCATGATGATGTGCAGGAAGGCTGATCGGCTGTAATAAAGCATTCATTATCCTTCCATCTAAATTAACTGAAATGACATCATAATAGTGCCTTTTATAACCTCACTCCAAATTCCCTCTCTTTTATTGAATTATCAGCTAAACCTAAATTATTTTAAGCTGTATCTGTATAGTCTTGTTTAGATAATTATGCTGTCATTAGGGAAGCCATTCGTTCCTCCTTTCGTTCTTATTTTGGATGTTTGCTTAAGGAAAAATACTGGGGAGTACATTTGTAGCTTGTGTTGTTTCATATTTTCTTGTCAAAAGTGTTTTGCGTAAGTGCTTACAGTGTAAACCCGAATCCCTGGGTACTAGAGCTAACTAAACAGTGCACAAAATGGAACATACTGTAGGAACGTTGCTACTTTTGCAGTATCTCTCGCTAGATTATTTCTCCTGAAAGATCTCTTTGCGGAGCAGTTTGATCTGTGTGTGCGTTACCCGATGAGAGAGGTGCGTTGCAGCATGGTGGGGCTCCCAGCTTTCCTCCGCTCCTTTAGCTTTTGCCGATACTTTCCGATGATGTGAGAGGCTGAATGAGTGAAAATGGGGCATAGAATATTTTTAAACATGAGCAAACAAGAAAATCAGGGCACTTGACTAATTATAAGAGAGAATGGAGGAAGAAACACCGACTGTACCTGAGAAAGAGGAAAAAAAAAAGGCACAGTGACTACTGTTACACTTATAAATTGAATCCCTTTGTCCCTTCTTCATTTATTTTTGCCGGTTGAAGCCTAGATTTGATATGTATGAACAGCCTCCTGCATTCACTGAGGTTGTTTGTAGGATAAAGAGCCTTCCTGCAAAGGTAAAACTACAGAATCAAGCCATTAATTTTTGCAGTACTTGATGGAGCAATCTCTAAGCGTGCATCCACATACCAATTAACCGCCTATGGGGATGCTGGAAGTGATTAATAATCAATAACAGTAAAAACCCCAGAACTCAGTAGCTGCAATTGAAGTTAGTTCATGGCTTGAATCAGCAGCATATTAATTGATTTATTGACTCTGGATTGAGAGCCATAAATGGGCAGAAACTACTGAAGAAACTAGGACTAATCTGTCCTTTAGCCCAGGGCAGGACAAGGTGAATGATACCCCACCAGATCACAGGCGTCTGCTTAACCTGTTTTGCTTGGGTTTGTTGGGTTTTTTTGAGAATTTCTGCCCTTGATGGCCTGTCCTTAGCGTCACAGAGCATTTCCTGATGTCTAACCTGTGCCACGGATTTCTGTATCTCCTGTCCTCCAGCTTCCACCATCTGAGCTCTCTGCCATATTTTTGTGTCACTCTGGAAGCGTGGTGACTTCAGCTGAACTTCCAGCCGAGGCCAGGGTCAAGTAGAAAAGGAGGAATATTTCATGCCTCCCAGTGGACCATTATCCTAATAGAACCCAGGCTGAGCATTTTGCAGCCTTGTGGCACATTGATGCTCAACTGTTTTGCTGCCCGCCATTGGACTCAGCACCTCTGTACTGGGCACTGGTGAGGCCCTACCTCGAGGGCTGTGTCCAGTTTTGGGCCCCTCACCACAAGACAGACCCCGAGGGGCCAGAGCGTGTCCAGAGAAGGGCAACGGAGCTGGTGAGGGGTCTGGAGCACAAGTCTGGTGAGGAGCGGCTGAGGGAGCTGGGGGTGTTCAGCCTGGAGAAAAGGGGGCTGAGGGGAGACCTTCTCGCTCTCTACAGCTCCCTGAAAGGAGGGGGCAGCCGGGGGGGTCGGGCTCTTCTCCCAAGGAACAGGCCATGGGACAAGAGGAAACGGCCTCTAGTTGCACCAGGGGAGGTTTGGGATGGATATTAGGAAAAATTTCTTCCCTGAAAGGGTTGTCAAGCATTGGAACAGTCTGTCCAGGGCAGTGGTGGAGTCACCGTGTAGACATGGTGCTGAGGGACACGGTCTAGTGGTAACTTGGCAGTGTTGGGTTAATGGTTGGACTTGATGATCTGAAAGGTCCCATCCAACCAAAACAATTCTACGACTAACACACTTTTGCAGCCTTCCACTGTGTGTCTGTGCAATGCATTGTTCCTTCTGGCTTCCCGAGAACTGGTAAAGGTGTCTTACCAGCAAATACATAAAATATCAAGAAATCCCGCTGATGGTGTAAGGCCTGACTGGGATGGAAGCTGTCTAAACACAGAGTAAGGGGATAGTCCCTGCCTCCCAGGACCTAACTACAAGAGCAGAGACACCAGAAAGCTGCTGATGTGTTTGGAGCCATCCCCAGCACCACTCATCCCCGGGGCTCAGCACACATAAACCTCGTCTGTCCAGGATGTTAATTGTGTTATTTGGTAGATACTTATGCCCTTTAGCAATGGTCAGTCTTCCTTCCACATATCCTGAAGTGACTTCCTTATGTAATCATATTCCTTCTATTCCAGTCACATCATAGGAAATGTTAATTTCCTTCTTTTAATTGGGTTGATAAAGTCTTTTGTCTAACAAATCTTTTCCAATATGTTAGCGTTGGGTTTTGTTGCAGCGTGTGACATTCTCAGTATTGTAGCAGAGTACATTGTGGTCGGTTCCAGTCCCTGAACTTCTCTCTTTTTCAAGGTTTTAACTTCTGTGGCTCTTCCTGACACGGATAATGTATTCTTTTGTTAATCGAAACTGAACTTCAAGAAAAGCACTTCTTTTTATGCACATGCAACTGGAAGCTAATCTTCGTTATTAATTACAGCAAGATAAGGTATGCCGCTGCAGATTGATGTTCTCCATCTGAGCATAGGAGATAGTTTTGATACTTGTCTGTTGGCCCAGTGCTGTCCGAGTCCACCTTTCATCCTTACGTCTGTTAGCAGCAGCCAGATTATTCTTTTGGTTTAATTCACCCTATTCTGAAGAGCCACATTGCCCTCAATTTTTTCGGTTTCTCTAACTTTGACAACGAAGTTACTGAAAATTGGCAGTCCCTGCTTTGGAGGAGGACGAGGATTAAACTAACACCTGGCGTGATTCATAGATTTTTTTCTCCTCCTTCTTTTGAATTTTATTTGGGCATAAACCTGAACTGTTTTTACCTTCCTGAGTTGCATCAAACTTCACAGGCGATAACATAGCATTTCGTCGATAATAGCCGAGAATTCATCAGGCAAAATTTTTTTCTATCCAAATGATCTCTTCAGGGAAGTAATCTTTTTGTCTGATTAACCAGAGGACTGAGTGTCGGACCAAAACGGTGAAGCGATGCCAACCCCACCGTCTTGCTTTTGCCCTGTAGCCCTTTGTCCGTTGTTGTTTCTTCTGATTCTTTTTCAGCCAATTGCAGCTCGTTCACAGGAGGGTCTTTGAACACTCCAGGTAGAAATACTTAGCTTTTTTCTCAGCTGACATCTCTCCTCACTCTTCTGCGGGTATGGAAGAGATTACGAGGTGGGCAGGAGTACACGGAGCGGTACTCAGTGATCTCAGCCCGATACGAAACTCCATTTATCTAAATGCAGCCTTTCCTTGTTGGGCCCCAAAACAATAGAGCTTTACACCAAAGTGGAGGAGCAGTACTGTGGTGAAATCTCTTTACTCTTGTTCTCCTGGTATTGCTACTTCTTATTGCCAGTATTTTAATATATATTCTTAAAAATAGCTTCATCGCTTAAAAATTGTGGTAATTTTGGTGTTTTCTCTTGGCACCGGAGGTACTGGATGCGAGCTGCGAGCTTAGCCACGGCGGGGTCATTCTTGCGACTTCGGTTGCGCCAGGAGGTTGTGGTACTTAAATTGGTTGCTGATTAATCTGCAAAACTTCCCTTTTCCTCAGTTAAATCTGGATTATTCAGGATGGATCTTTCTGTTATGGTCCTGTGCCAGTCATGGTTCACTTTGCAGTGCCATGACCTGGGATCGTCGTATTTGGCTGCCCCCTGTGTTGTAGTAAAGGGACTGTCAATATTTCCACAAATCCTTTCAGTAATGGTCGAAACAGGCACAAAATCCTCATTGGCATTTGATTTGCAGCTGAAGACATGCTGTTATAATAAAAATACTGTTCTGTTGACTTTCCCTGGGACAAGAACTGGGCTTTCTTCACTGACGTACGCTAGGAAGCGTTTTATCCAGTGACAGAAGGATTGAGTGTAGCATCAAATGAAATCGAAATTAAAATGGGCTTTGAATAATTCAAAAATCAACACTTAAATCTCTGCCTCTCTTCTTTTGATGTTCTTTTGTAGAAAGTTGGTGGAATACCTGCCTTCCTAAAGCAGCCTGATTACAGGGGTAGCACACGGGCTGGGAGAGGGTGGTGGGGTTTAATTACAGCTACGGTGTAACAGATGGGCTGCGGTTCGGTCCTTTTGCAGCTGCAATGTGCAGAGGATTCTGCATTATTTGTTCTTTATTGGTATTCACCAGAATTAATATAGGGGAAAAATGAGAGTTACAATTTAAAGAAAAATAATGGTATATAAAGTAATGAGATTGTTCCAAAGCTTAATTAGATGGAGCAGATTGAATACTTTACAGTGATGTCTTGAGGCAACATAATTAAATTGTAGGCATAATCCTCCCTGTATTGGAACTGATTTTATCTTCATAAGGCAAGGAGCGTTAGATGGCCTTTCCTACTATGTTAAATTACTAATTCTTCTGGGAAGACTTATGGATCTCAGTATTATCAGACTTTAAAACCACAAAACAGGGCATAAGTCTACATCTCAAACTGTTGATGGTCTGATTACATGGATAACTTCAGTTTCAATCTTAGTATGTGCTACAGCTCAGTAATTGAATCATAGATCTAAAATACGTATATCTGCAGTGTATTGTTCTGGATGCTGAATTCATCTCATCTATTAAATCTCTTAATGAAGTTGTTTTCTTCTGACAAAGATACCGGTGAATAATGCGCAGAAGTGCCGTTCCTGAAATGCATCTCTGCGTGCGCGGGATGCAGGTGTGTAGGTGCCTCTGACATCTTAGCTATAAAGAGTAATATTGGGAAGTGCGTGGATGTGTGTATACCTACATATATGTATGTCTTTAAGTTTTCTACATATCTGTTTATATTTCATATATTCTGTCTTCTTTTAGATTTTCTTCAGTATTTTCTTTGATAAATTTAATTTCTATTTTCACATTTTAAATACTTTCCTTCACCTCCATCACGCTGCCGAGGGGGCGATCTGACTTTGTAGTACAGATACATCCCAGTGGCGCCAAAATTTTTGCCTTACTTTATTAATTTAGTATTCATAAATAATCTCTCTTAGCATCCTGATGCCCGTGTGTTATCTGGAGGCTTCGTTTCTCTTGGGTTACCAAACATTTAGCTAAACATTGATTTATTTATTTTTTTTTCGGCAGAGATCACCAGGTATCTTAAATGCAGTAAAAGATCTTTCTAACTGCCGCTACGGGTTTGTTTTAAAGAATCCTGGTATTTGTTTGTCAGCCTGTAGAAAGGTTAAATTTGTTATTTGCATTTGATGGTGAACTCTCTTTTTAAAGATTGCTGTTGTGAGGGGAGGAAAGTAGTGCGTGTCATGAGTGGTCTTTATCGTTGCTGGTGCTTTCAGGAGCCATAAATCTCTACCACAGTCTGCTCAAAAGACAAGCTCATTTGTCTGGGCATTAGCTGGCAGTTCCCTAGCATAAATTTAAAGTTTTCAGGAGGAATCTAATGTTTATTTTGAAAATGGAGATTAGGGTACCAAAGAATAATATGTTTACTTTTCAGCACCATGAATATGGAGTGACCTACTTAGACTATACCATTTGGTTTTATTTTTAAAGCTTGTCAAGCCAACTCCTATTGCAATGTGAGGAGCATCCTTTTTAGAAAAGCAATAAACGCCACTGGGTGCTAAATTAGCATTTTTGAAGTAGAACAATGAACAATGTTTTGAAGATTGTCCTTCAACAGCATTTTTATGTGTTACTGGGCCGTAAGTAAAACAACGTTTGCCTCGTGTTCAGACATGCTTTGCTTGACCTGCAAGTTAAACCGCAGCCAGCTGCAGGTCTAGGTTAGATACAACGCCACGGTGCTGTAACTTTAAAAATATGTATACGTTTTTCTAATAAACTGAATTTTTAATGACCTCGTGATTATCATGAGATATTTTAAAGACGAGTGATCTTATCCAAAACATTCCTTGTGTTTCTGCGTATGCTAATTTACTTGATTAATTTGGAGAACATCTGCATATAATTCTGTGTACTTAACAGTGGTGAGATCACACTGCTTTGCAAGTAACAGCTACGAATTTCACTTTCTAGACAGACTCAGATTTTTGTCTAATTGGGATGCCAAATGTACAAAGGTACCACAGAAGAGTATGTAATTATGTAATTTTCTCTTGATCTTTCAGAGTCTTCCTGCGAGCAATTAATCAGTATGCAGATATGCTAAACAAAAAATTTCTTGATCAAGCCAACTTTGAGTTACAGGTAAGAAAAAAACCAGTTTCTGGGGACCAATGTTAATGTTGTAATAAATTTCTGCCCTAAACGCATAATTTTGGTGCATGTATCTAGTGGGAGGCGTCCCAGGGCAGGGGGTTGCAACTAGATGCTCTTTAAGGTCCCTTCCAACCTGAACCGTTCTGTGATTCTGTATGTCGTCGTGAACGCCAGGTGACCAGTTATCCCAGTCAAGTCATTTCAGGCTCAGCAGGTATGTACGATCCATTCGTGCCTTGTGGGTCTTGTCCTAGAATAGCTCCGAGTCTCACCCAGAGCATCACCAAAAACTCCTCCTTTCCTTCAGGAACAGCAAAAAGGGGTGTCCTCCCCCTTTCTGCAGCAGATGCTTTAGCAGAATTCTTGCCTTAAACGTTGCGCCCGAGCGCCCTGCTGATGAAAAACACACCAGTTTAGGTCATTTGCTCAGGATCTTTTTTTTTTTTTTTTCATATTTACGTGTTCATATTTAATTTTACTCAAATCATCAAAACACAATCGATTAGGATTTTTAGATGGGAAATGTTTCATGGAGACGTAAACATAACGAGGAGATGTACTACGAATATATCAAGAAACACCATCTCTGTGGTGTCTGTTACTTTCACCTTTAAATATTTATGTGCATAATTTAGATACTTCTAAGATGTTTTGTAGGTGTGCGGAAAAACATTTCAGAGAATTAATGGTATCTATTCTTGTCATTTTGGGGGCTTTCAGCTTTGGAACAACTACTTCCACCTGGCTGTTGCTTTTCTCACGCAAGAGTCTTTACAACTGGAGAATTTTTCAAGTGCTAAAAGAGCAAAAATACTTAACAAGTAAGTCCTATTCGTCATCTAAATCATGGACAAGAACTTGAGGTCTATTAACATAATTTTAGTTTAATTTCTTAGCTAAATCCATTCAAATTGAGATGCAATCATGGTATAATGAAAGGTTGGTTTTAAAAACATGAATCAAGTATCTCATGTGTTTCTGCCCTTGAATCAAGATCTAAATTACATGATTCATTACTGATGAAGACAGTATTTTATACTGCAGGATGTTCATAAAGTCAAGACTTTTCAGAAGTATTAACATATTATAAAACGGAATTTTTAAATCACTTTAGCTTTGTGCTTATTCTAATCTCATTTTACGTGCGCTCTTTATTGCTTAATCCCTGACGGCCGTTTAGAGTGAATTTTTGTAACTACAGCCAGTTTCGCTGCGATATCCCCGAAGAATGGGTTTGTATAACTGCAGTCTTGTCTGCTTTCCTGGTTAAAAGGGATTACATTGCCTACCTCTGAACGGGGAGCTTGAACTACCCGAGTGCTATTCACAATCCCACAGCAAATGAAACCTGTCAAAAGAAAAAAAGGCCGGAAATGAAACCGGAGCGTGAATATTTTGTTTAATGCGTTCATTCCTCCTAAATTTCGTTGGGGTTCCAGTGTAGCGAAGCTTATCGTTAATTAACTAAACACTGAAAAAAGCCAGTTACGTGTTTTCAAATACAGCGTGTGGATTCTCTTTCTGTGTCATAACATTTGTAAAGAGCGCCTGCGAAAGCGGTTCGTTCCCATAGTCAATCAGGTTACCCCAGTTAATGCAGAAAAAAGGGGACTTTCAGAGCAGATGCCCTGAGCAAGTATAGCTCAGACTCCTTGTTACGTACAGTAGATATTCTATAGCTATATTGAGGAGGAAGATGCATTTTGTATCACTTTGTCTTCTAAATTGAAGCCTTTCTGTATATTAGTATGGTGAGAGAGACCACGGCGAGAATGGGACGAGTTTGTCAGTGCTGCAGCGAGATTTGATTTTAAAAGGCTTTTAGGTTTTTTACTTTAACTGTGTGGGTTTCCGCCTTTCACCAGAAAAGGCAGGGCTCTGTGTCCCATCCGTATATTTTTTTGGCAGCGAAGTTTTGCCCTTCAAACTCATCCACTCCATCAGGAGTTTGGAGGAGCTTCCTTTGGAAGCTGTGCTGTACCTCAGCGTTGAAACAGAATTTTTAAGCCCTGTGTGATCTGATACACGTACGTGTGACTCCTGGGGCTTCCTTGATGAAACAGGAATATTTACAAGTTTCAGTGGAAAAGCGATGTCAAGCAGAGCTCAGGCCTTTGCACTTGTGCTATAGATCTCAGGAATAACATTATAGTTACACATTTGCAAAAGGAAACCATGATGGTTTTGTTGAGGCAGGTAAATTTTATTTTATCAGATTTAGAATTTATGGAACAAAATGGTTTTGTTCGAGATGGGACCAGTGATGCTAATTCTCGTTTGTAATTAAGAGTGTAAAGGATAATTGCAAAAGGGAAAGCGCTCCAATCCATTAGCCGGCAGAGGGATCAGAGCCGTGGCTGCTCTCCCTCTCCCCTTGCGTGCTCTGTCCCACGATGGTGTGTCCTACATCAGCCTTTTAGTTGCGATCAGACTCCTGACCCCAACAAAAAACCAACAGCTGAGCTGTCATTGGACTGGAAATTACCGTCAAATACATTTGTGGACTCATATCCCTCTTTGTGGGGATGGGAACCTTCAACAGAAATTTTCTTCAAGTGATTTTTCGATGAAACCGAGCAGTACAGCTTGCTGAAGAAATTCAAGAAATCAACAGACATTTCTCACTGCTAATATCAGTAAATAGATTAAGTCGTTTGAAGTGGTTACTTAATGAAGTTTGCGAAATTGTAAATCTCTGTTTATAATGATTTTACAAGTTGTTATTCTCACTGTAATCGTGTTTTGGAGACAGAGATCAAGACCGTAAATTCTTCAAGATGCAATAAATGTATGGCCTGGAAGCAGTAACTTTTAATTGCTATGTGAAACCATTGCTGGTTCTGTGCCAAAGGGATCGAATTTATCAGTTAATTCAATATCACACTCACCCATCTTTTTAAGCATATATTTCAATCAATATGTCAAATATTTAATAATTAAAAATTTAATCATTGTAATTTGTAGGTTTTGCTAAACATTGCATTTAAGTATTAGATAATAACAGGTTCTTAATGATGCAGAAGAATCTCTTTAATCCATATTAATGACAGGGTATCTCACTATTATCCCACAGAAATCCCACAAGTTCTTAGATATTACCATTTTGCTCATCTTGCTGTTTAAGTAACGATCTTTAACGTACAAATATTCTGTGTAGCAAATATGTTCTTAGAGCTTATGGTTGTGATCCCATCGTTAATGAGGACAATAGGGTGTTTAATATGATCGTTAATTGAAGGCAATAGGATGTTTAATACCAGCTTTCCTGGTATTAATGTGGAGGGGGAGTGGAAGACTAAAATCCCCCTGCTGGGAGATGGGAGGAGTTGGTGCCACCAACTTCCCAGCGGAGCAGGGGGGGTGGGGGTGAGGCTGAAGGATGGGCTCCCCCCTTCGCCCCGCTCAGGAACTGCCTGGGACCACTTGCTTTTGGTCCAGCCCAGGCAGGACACAGAATCCCCTTGGAATGTCAAAAGCTTCTCTTTCTTGATTTTGTGCATCAAGGTACGAGATGTCACAAGATGTTCCTTGTATTTTCTAGGCCAGTGCTATGCTAAGAGGGTGTATAAAAATAAAATAGAGCCTTAGGCTGTGAAGCTCTCTGCTGTGCTTCCTCCAGCCATTACCACTTGGAAAACAGAAAATGCTCACGATTAATCTCTGTAACCACCCAGTGTCCTGAAGGACGGTTGGGCAATCTGAAAATACGGCAAAGAGAGGGTTTGCACAGGTGGATGTTGAGTGTGTCTTCTGCCTTTGGTAAGTGGTACTGCAGAGGTTGCATTTGAGTTCTTTGGGGGAGAGCAAATAACAGGTGAGGAACAGAAGCTGCTGCAAAAGGGACATTGGGCAGAGCCCAGTGTCTGCGGGAGCATCGCTGAGCTGCCGCGGGAGGCTGGACAAACTCATTGGATGGCTTGAATTTGGAAAACGCACTCCCTGATTTGGAATATCTTTGAATGCTGATCAGATTTCGAAATGAGATTTTTTTTTAAAGAATGGTTTTGTTTTTCCTTTTTAAGGTACGGTGATATGAGAAGGCAGATTGGGTTTGAAATCAGAGACATGTGGTATAATCTGGGTAAGTAGCCGGAGCAGCTATTGCCTAACGCTTTCACTCAGTCTTTGTACAAACCAAACTAGAGATGAAATAAACTTGATTTCTCTTGAAATAATGGTAGGCTTCCAGAAGGCATTTAAAAAGCAGGTAATTTAAGAAATAAAGCCTCCTCTGCACGCTTATTTTGCCATCTGGAAGATACATAACGGCGGTCAATGTTGACATATCTTCTGTTTTTTCATAGTATTCAACCTCATGCTAAATACAAGTGAACCGTTATGGTGGTACCTGTCGAATGTTTATTTCTCCTTAAATATATGAATAAACGGTCATATATGTATACACATATATATACGCACAGAGATACATGTGCATGCTGTAACTGGGACTGTAGGAAAATGAGCGCGTCCAAAGGATATCAGTAACTTAGCCTAGAAATTCTGTTTAAAGTCTGATTTTCAGTCTTGTTTGGCTGTATGAGAGTGACTCAGGCAGATCAGCAAAGAATGGGAACTTGGATATCCCTGGAGTTCGTAGGTAAATTAGACATACCTGACTGTCTCAAGTCGGTGCTGTTCTGTGGGTATAATTCAGCTGTATGGGGATTGAATTTCATGAGAAACTGAGTATTTACTGTGACCTGAGTGTACTCGTCTGCCAGATTTCATTTTCCTGAGCTTAACAGCAGAGACACTTCTGCTCTTCTGAGTTTTATCAAAAGTTCCTTAAATTATCAGAAATAAATGCATTTGCCACTTTGCTTATGTCTCTAGCTGAGCTGTTGTTGCTGAAACTTGAAAAAAAATCAGCGTATATAAGAGAAGGGAATGCGAGGATTCGAAACTGTTTGATATCACAGAGTTTGCATCCGCTCTGCTGGAATGATGAGAAGAGGCTTCTGAGAGCAGCTGAGTTCCCTTTTTATTAGAAGCATCTTTCGTGAATTAAGCGTCTGGAGAAGAGATTAAAGCGTAGTACACACCTGATGTGTGACTTGACAGACAGCTAATAAAATCAGTGTCGTGCCCGATGCTGGGTTGTCCAGCTCAGGACGCTGGCGGTCTCTCTGTCAGTAATTAGCCAAATCCTGCCCCATTCCAGGCTTAAGCTGTGTATTCACCTGTTATCTTTACTAATTCCTTTAGCATCTTTGGTTTCTTAAACCTTTTCTGCTTTTCCTGGACTGATAGAAAAGTTTGCATACGTAGATGCAGACCTGGCTGTTCTTACCTGAGGTTATTTTATTCAGTCTGGGGACTGTGGAGTGCGTTGTGCTTTTTCCTACTGCCGCTGCCTGCTCTCCGACAAAGTATTTAGTTGCTCCAGGGTTCAGTTTTTCACCATGAACAGGGGGACGAGAATAATTTCCCCTGGAGTTTTATGACTCGATTGGCACGGGGTGTGTGTGTTTCCTTTGATATTTCTTTCTGCGCTGTCATGAAAGCCTTTTATTTTTAATAGAGTTTTTATAAACTGAGATTATCCAGGTAGATGGCTCCGTGACCTCCTCTAGCTCTAACCTCTGCGATTCCGTAAGTGGCTGGGATCATTAATGCTGAAAGCTCACGTGTTGAGGGAGTCGGTAAATTGCTGCTCTTCCCAACAAAAGCTGCAAGAGAAAGGTAAATCGGAGGCAGGACCCCAATCCAAGGCGGCCTTTGTGCTGCTCGTAATGAGCAGCTTGCTTTTGCTCATCTTCTTTGTAATACAGCTCGTCCATGCTGATCGTGTTCCGCTCCTGGCGCTTCACCGATCTCACGTATGTCGCAGCATCAATTAAGAACGAATTCTGACATGCCACTGCAGGGGAATGGACTGGGGGGGGCTCGACACTTTTATCTTAGAAGTTGCACTACATTAGTCAAATTATTAATGTATATATTCAGAAAAAAAAAAAATCAGAAGTGAAAAGCTATAATTCTTGCATATGCTTGAGCATGTAATTTTTATATGCACAACTCTGCCATTGTGCATAAGATATGATGAAGCCAGACAACCCTGACTTTTGATTTATGTATTAAAGGGTATGGATTAGCCTCAAAAATTAATATTTTGTCTCAACAGTTTTTGTTCATAAATACCATGATAAACGTATAATGCCTGCTGAGTTGAAACTCCCCAGTCGGGGAGCAGACAGTCCTGTAGCTGTAAGGCGCATCTAAGAGTATAATTTATTTTCTGAAATTAAATAGCAAAATACAAATTCTAAAAGTTTTTTTCTTGTCTGTGTTTCTTATGCAGTCTTGGCTGCGATATTCATACCTTCCTACCTTTAAAAGTATAAAGAAAAAAGAGTTATGTGGAGTGGAGAGCAGCTCTAGCTAACCGTGTGCGCGCACTTTAAATGCCTGAAATTTAGGAATAAGATTTCTGTTTTAAACGGGGAATTGCGTGCGAGAGATCCAGCCTGACAGATCTTTTTATTTAAATCCTAGTTGTAGCCGTGCTGTTCGATACCCTGCTAGATTTGACTGTGGCGGCTTTAGATTTGCGTGCTCTGATGCAGCGCAGAGGACGGCTTCGGGGAGCCTGGTCCCAGAGCGCAGAGCTCCCACTGCTTTGCCTTTCCGAAAGCACTGCGAGGCTTTTATTTTCTTGCCTGCACCAAGCCCAGTGTGTATTAGTCTCTGTAGGCCTTTTTTCCCCCTGTATCGCAACCTGAACTTTCAAATAACGTATTATTTAGAGTCACTCTTCTGTTGCAGCCGGGGCTCCTTAGACCTTGGTGAGACAATAAGTATCAGAGAAGCACAAAGCAAACCGTGGCTTCTGTCTTGGAAATGTAGGAACTCGAACGACACGCAGTTAAAAGCGTGATGTAATGTAATTTAGCATGTACAAAACGCAGTTTGACACTAGGTCACGTCTACCAGTTTTCCGTGGTTAGCGGTTTCAACGGTTACATGTTAGAGAAATTGTTCTGGCGTTAAAAATAACATCCTTGTGGTGAAGCTGGTCGAGGAAAGCCAGCTCAGAAAGCATTGCTTTTATTGGTGACGTCTGAACCAGCTGGGGGGAGGTGGAAAAGTAAGAATTCTGAAGATGGAGTGAAATGGTTGCTGCTGCCCACTGTCCCGGCCCTTCCCTCCAAGTGCTCGGCCTCAGAAAAGGTGTCTTGACAGAGATGTTAATGTCATCAGAGGGAAGGCCAGGCTTAAAAATAGTCCTGAACTTTGAGCGTTATATAAACAGGAGTCATTACAGATCACGCTCTCTGGATTAGTCATGCATGCTCAGAGCTGACCCAAGTGAGGGGGGAGGTTGCTGGCAAATTATTCAGTGGGTTTTGTGGCCCAAATTTAAATTAGAAGAACCTGGGAAATGAAAATCACACGTTACCCGCTAAAGCAAGCACCTTGGGGTTGGTTTGCGTGATGAGGTCTGTTGAGTTGTGCGAGCAGTCCGGAGAGCGCGGCTCGCGGCAAGGCAGAAGCGACCGCAAGGGGAAGGTTTTGCATCTCCAAAAGGATACTTTTTTTACATGTGGTTCTTAAAGCAGCTGCACAATTTGGTTTTCAGAAGCGAATCCTCAATTTTCTTCCAGATTTGTCACATTTTGAGTGTCTGCGTGGGAGTTCCCACTCTCCCGGGGAAAAAAAAAAAAGACAAATTCATCGTTGGGATGTTTATTGGAAAGTGCTGCCTGTGGTGGGCAGCTGGGGTGGATGCTCTGGCGTTTCCCTTCGTGTTTTGCTCTCCTGGTTTCTTTTGTGGCACAGCATTACCGTGGCAAACCCGGGTGTGCGCATTATCCCATCGCCGATGCGTGTTGTAGCGTCAGAAGGATGTCACACAGGGCTCTCAACCTTCTCCCCCACTGCCCCGTTGGTGGATGGACCCTTTCTCAGTGTTCCTCCTCGCGCATGCTTGGTGAAGAAGACCGATCAAGATGCCTTAGCGTTTTAATTTGTGCTGCCCTGCCTTCCCGTGGTCGCTGCCGTCCCTGCCCCTGCCTGCCGTGGCCCCAGCCAGGCTGTTCCTACCCACGGACCCTCCGGATGGCCTGAAGAGCTCAGTGGGTTTTGAACAGCAGACGAGGGATTTTTTTCACAGTACAATGTACAAGTGATTTTAATACTTTCTGCTAATAACTCGCACGCTTCTATTCCCCCAAGTCCTCTGGCTTTCATATTTGGAGAAGCTCTCGGTTCTCTTTAATTAAAACCTCTTAATACGGCAAGAAGGGTGGGTGCGTGTGGTACAGCTTCATGGGTGGTGGGGCCGCCCTCGAGTCCTCTTCACCTTGGCAGAGGTGCTGGTGAGCACCTGGGAGATGAGGTCTGCAGCTCTCCATGCCTCTTCAGTGACTCCCTTTTTCAGCAAGAAGTTTATGTGCCTCCGGAGAATAGGACTGGGGAGTAAAGATTTAAATAAAATCTTCTTTTGTGAATTCACCTTTTTTTTCACGTCTGAAGTTCAAAAGATGTTAGTTACTTTTCTGAGGGAATCCCTGCGCTTGAAGCAATGGAAAAACCCACCGTGGCACACGGAGAACTTCATAACATTGAATTTCTGCCTGACGAATAACTTTTGTCACTATCATTTGTTTTCTGAAATATTGACTCTGACACTTCTCGGGCATAATACAAGAAAACTGTCACCTGAGAGGCCAAATGTAATAATACTTGTAAGAGAGACAGAGGAAAGCTTTACGCTTCTCACTTGATGTTCCTCACCAACAGCCAGCGTTGCAGCGTCATACAAAGTAGCAATTTTAGTAGAGTATTAATTTGCCCTAATAGGATTGCTAATGCTAATAGGATTCTGAAGTTTGCCTAAATCAAGTAACTGAAATTATATCTGCTAAAAAAAGTAGTGTGTTTTGTTAATAAAGGATTTCTTCTTGATTACATTTGTTGAGATTTATGTTAGTTCTGGTCAGAATTGAATCTGCTAATTAAAGACTTCCATGGTTACTGCTGTACCGGTGTAGTGCAGTGGAATCCAAATGAATTAAAATCTGTTTCTGTCATATATGGTAGAATCACCCAGGTTGGAAGGGACCTTTCAGATCATCGAGTCCAACCATCGACCTAACTCTGACAAAAGCCATCACTAAACCGTATCTCTAAGCGCTACAGAGAATCTTCATGGTTGGAAAGGACCTTTGAGATCATCAAGTCCAACGAAACCACCTACAATCTCTGCCACTAGAGCATGCCCTGAAGTGCCAAATCTAGACGTTTCTTAAACACCTCTAGGGATGGTGACTCAACCCCCTCCCTGGGCAGGCTGTTCCAGTGCCTGACCACTCTTTCAGTAAAGTAGTTCCTCCTAATATCTAATCTAAACCTCCCCTGCCGCAACTTCAGACCTTTTCCTCTGCTCCTGTCATTATTCACCTGGGAGAAGAGGCCAACCCCCACCTCTCTACACCCTCCTTTCAGGGAGTTGTAGAGGGCTATGAGGTCTCCCCTCAGCCACCTCCAAGCTAAACATGCCCAGCTCCCTCAGCCTCTCCTCATATGACTTGGACATCTACTCATCTTTTAAGTACCTCCAGGGCTGGTGAGTCAGCCGCTTCGCTGGGCAGCCTGTTCCAATGCTTGATAACCCTTTTGGTGTGAAAATACCACTGGTAACTGCAATGGGAAAGAAGAGTCTTAAAACGGAGGAAGCTGAGGGCTCCTTCCATTAGCTCAGCTCTGAAGTCCGGGCTGGACCACAGACGTGGATGCATAAACAGCGTATGAGCCCGGCTGGATACAGCCATTAACATTGCGCTTTTGAGAAACGGTGTGTAGCAACGTTCAAATGAATCCAGCCTGCTGCTGAGAGGGGAGTGCATTTGTATTTTCTAAACTTCTGCCATCGAGTCCTCTGCCAGGAGCTCTGCGGTGCTCCCCTACACTGCTCTACACCATGGAGTCGTCGAACAGACAATTTGCAGAACGAGTAACCTGCATTCTCTGCGCTTCAGCTAATAATATGAACAGCAGCTAGATGTTTTGCACTAGTCCAATATTTATTAGGTGCCATGTTCCTGTTAAGGTTTCGTGCGGAGAGCGTAGCGGGGAGGGTTGGGGGAGGTGCGGTTTTGTCTTGGGAAGACAAACGTGAAATAAAGTTTGCCAGTCAGATCAGCTCTCGAAGAAAGAAGACATATTGTCGGCTTGGTAAGATGTAGTTTCATGTCTCGAGGCTGTGTAAGTATGCACTCGTGGTGACACTTTGATAGACTGACATGGAGAACATTTTGTACGCTGTGGAAGATACAGAAGTCTAAATAAGTTAAGACAAGTGATGTGCCTTTTAGCCTCCTTCGCTCCCAACCAGAAGCTGCATTTTTAAAAAAAAGCCTTGAAACTTAATATCAGTGTGCAAATATGGGCGCTTCATGGAAAATGTGGCGAGTTCCAGTTTGATTAGTGATTGAACAACTCTTGTTAATTTGCTTTTATGCATATCGCATACTTCTCCTCTTGTGGCATAAATAATAGATGTCTTAGTAGAGTCTTTCTTACGCTATATAAGAATTTATTTATACGGCTTTTATAACGATTCTCTTCTACCAAAGTCAGCGGCTGTTTATTAACTCTGAAATGTGTCTTTTCCCTTAAAGGTCAGCATAAAATCAAGTTCATCCCAGAAATGGTGGGACCTATCTTAGAAATGACGCTTATCCCTGAAACCGAACTTCGGAAAGCTACAATCCCCATCTTCTTTGATATGATGCAGTGTGAATTTCATTCTACTAGAAGCTTCCAGATGGTAAGCAACGAGCTACGGATATTTAAAGTTTGTGAGAAGGATTTAACTGTTCTTTGACAAAAACATAAGAGTTTTTGTTATTTCTTGCTTTTCTAAAGAATAATATAATTATGGATTTTCTATAACTCTTGAGTGGCTATAGAGTTTGCATATGTGGGTTTTAAATTCTTATTGAGGGAAAAATTTGCATGAAGTAAATGAAACCTTTCTTTATGCTACAAAAGGAGAGCAAAGACAGATGTCTTAAATTTTCCCTGTGACTCAGAAAAGGAGTCTGCTGCTGAGTGAAATTGGACATAAAGGAAGCCTGATAGTGTGGCAAAAGAAACTATAACCCTTAAGGGTTTATCATCTCTAGTATCTTACAATTTGGATACTCTACCATTTGATGGATTTTGGAGAGGGGGAAAAAAAGCTATCCAGTCAGTGTCAGTGTTTCTTATGCCAAGTAGACACTGCAAAATCCAAAATACTAGTGTGGCATTTTTATTCTATTTTATTTTAACACGCTGAGGGAAGTCTTTGAATAGGCACCCACAATCTTAACCCTGATAGCATCAACTTTTGAGACAAAAGTGGAATGAAAGAAAGTTTCCCAACATCATTCGTTTGACCTTCTTCCCCTCGAAAGTTCGCCTTACGGGTTGAGTGTAAGACTAGTTAGGCCAGGTCGGGCTATGGTGTAAGCCAACGCAGCTCCTTCACACTGTGAAACTTCTAACCGTTCAGGATACGACCTTGTGGATTTTGCAATAATTCATGTGTTGTTTACTTTTTTTCCTTTATATTGGCATTTAAAGGGCAAATAAATATATCTCCCTTTATATTTCATCTTTCTTGGATGAAAATCTTACCCTTTTCCATACTTCTTTGTGAACTATTATTCGTAACCAGCTCTTAATAAATCTGTAGCCAGAGTAGATGAATATCCGTGTGGCGAGACTTAAGCAAGGGAAATGGCATCGGCTTTATTACTTTGATTTGTTTTGTGCTGGATGGTGTGTGGAAAGGTTGTGAACTGTATTTTGGATCCATCTTAATCACTGCATAATCATTCTTTCATATGTTCGACTCCGATGATACGGTAAAGATTGAAATGCTTGCTGGGATGCCGTTTAAACAGTTTCCTGTCAGATGCTCTCTTTTGTTGCTTGTCATTTTTTATTTGTATGATTATATGGATCATGAAAAATCCGAGGGTAACTTTATAGCTAAATTTATGGACCTATATTTCCTCGACAGAAGGAAAGCAGCTTTGCGTGGAATAGTTGGGTGATTTTAATAAATGAACGTCTTAAATATTTCACGCAAATTCTTTTTGCCTTTTGAGAAGAAAAATGCCTCCTGCTTAAGTCAGGGATGTCTTGGATGGTACATACTCAACATATATTTCTGGTGTCAGTATAGCGTCTTGCTTTATGGACGTAGCATTGATATGACAGGTGCGGAGGTAATAAACCTTTTTTTCGGTCCGTTTGGAGTGAACAGTTATGTCTAACGGGGAACAATCAATCTGTCCGTTTACGGTTTTGCAGATAATGTAGTTATATAGTTTGCTGAGTATTTCAGCGTGGTCTTTGGGGAATGAAGATCCCAGCTTGTGAAAAGCAGAGAATTGTAGGACAGGCTAGTTGGGATGAGACCTCTGGAAGTAATCGGGTCCAAACTGCGTTTGGGTTATCCGGGGCCACCTGAAGCTCAGTATTTCCAGTGAGGGAGGTTTCACCACTTCTCTGGGTGACCTGTTCCAACGTTCAAGACTTTTCTTCTATGCAGATGGAATTTCCTTGAATCAACTTGTGCCCGTTGCTGCTTGTGTTGTCACTGTGCACCCTTGTAAACAGAGTAACTCCATCTCCTCTATAACCACCTTTTAGGTCTTGGAAGGCTTGAGTGTGCTTTTCTCTAGGATGAACAAACCCAGTTCCTTCAACCATTCGTCGGGCCAGGTTCTCCAATACTTTGCTCAACTTGGTGGCCCTCAATTAGGCCATCTCCAATTTATCAATGTCTTTTTTGAGCTGGGGGAACCAAAGCTGGATGCAGTATTCCAGCCCAACAAGTGGAATAATCCTGTTGATTCTCTAGCTGTGCTCTTGTTGGTGCAATCAGGGACACGTTTTGCCTCCACTGAAGGGGCACGTTTCTGCTTCATGTTCAGCTTGTTGCCCACCAGGTCCTTTCCAGCAGAGTGTCTTATACTGCTGCTTGCAACTCTGCCATCCCAGATTCAGGACTTTTAAGTTTCTCTTTCTTAAATATCACACAGTTTCTTGTTGGCTGTCTTTCCAACTGTCAAAGCCATGAAACCACCACCCTTGGAGATCAGCAATTTCACCACTTTTCCCACTCACCTTGTAATCCATCTGTCCAGCCTGTGTCTTACCAACTTCCAGCAAGAATGTTTTGAGAGACTGTATCAAATGTATTGCTCAGGTTGTGGCAACCGCAGCTCTTTATCCGCTGAGCAGATACTTTCATCACAGAGGGCAGTCAGGTTCCTCAGATGTGATTTACCCTTGATAAATCCATATTGGCTTTTCCCAATCCCCTTCTCTCCCTTGCTGGACTTCCATGAGCGCTTGCTCCATGGTTTCCTCAGGAACTGAGGTGGGCCTGCCAGGCCTGGAGCTTCCCAGCTCATCTTTTTTGTCTCTTTTGTCTTTAAGTAATAAAAGTAGTTATAAAATAATTTAGCTATTACCAGTACCTAGGCAAGCTTTCATACTTAATGTGTCGGTGTAACGTACTGCGTTATGTCACCTATATGCAACTACCGATTACCATTGTCCAGCATTGCTTTCAAAGAGATCTTCAACATTGAATGGCTGGCTGCTGTTAAACTCATCTGCCAGAAATGCAGTTATCTAACCTTATTAGTCACATCAACAGGGGTTTAGATTGGCTCTGCTTCTCCAGCAGATGTATAAACCTCATGATTTGTGGGGGAGGAATTTAAATTTTTTGCAGAGCTTCTATTGCGGTGATGGCTTGTGTTACAAACAGACAGCTTTCCCCATGGCGGTTTTAATTTCGGTATGAATTGGTTTGCCTGTAAAACCAGTAACAGACAGAATGGGGGGTTTTGTTCTTCCAGTATATATAGCCCTGGGAAAAAACAGAAATTCCTCTGGTTTTTACGGAACTAAATTAAAAGCCGACTGAATTAAAAGCTGGAGTTGCCCATTTTTGTCCTCTCCCTCTTAAGGTGCTTTGAAGCCTATATAAGGCTTCAAAGTATCCTGTACCTCAAAGCATGAATCTGATACTAAAGTCAGTGCGGGACTGAAGCTCCCTATAGAAGAAAATGCCTCTTTCTCCGCTCGGCTTTTTTCCCTTTGCCTGTTTTACTCGCGAACCCTCCAGATCAAAGGGAATATGTCAGAGCCACAGGAGCGATGAAAGAGAATTGGTTGGATTGTGCAAGGCCTGGTCAGGTGAGCGTGATGGATCCCGTGGTGACAGCAGGAGAGAAGGCTCATCACGAAACAATCATTCAGCTGAAGTGTGGAGTTTGGAGCATAAAAAACCCCAACCTCTTGATTTTGCTGCCTGTTCCTTCCAGCTGTCGCTCGCTCTGGCTCCGTTTCCTACGAGCACTCCTGTTTCTTCCCCTGAACTTTTAACTTACCTTTTCTGGACCTGTGTCACTGCTGAGGTAACGTTCTGCTTGTTTTGAGTTGAACGAGTTCATAGAGCGGTGCCAGTGCAGGAACTGGTCCAAAAGAGAGCGTGGAGGAAGTGGGAGGAGGCAGGAGGAGGTGCTGGGTAGGTTCTCCCTGGCTCATGGCACTGCATCATCATATGATTTCTTTTAGCTGATCTGGCACAAAGTAATTAGTAGAACTAGCTTACTATTAAAAAAAAAACCTATTAGCAAAATAAGGTAAGGGACCGAGTCAGAAGCACTACTCCAGCCTGTCTTCCCCAGCATAATTACATTTCTCATCAAGTAGGAAGGAAGGAAGAACCCTTATCCTTCAAAGTCGAAGCTGAGAGGTGCACGCCCCCACTCCGCAGTAGCGAGCAAGAAGAAATTAGAAGCCCCATATGTCTAGTTCTCAGACTGCACAGCATTACTAAGGGGAATCATCAGTGTCTGGTGGCGTTAGCGTCAGCGAGATCAGCATACAGGCTCCAGCATGTGTTCTTACCCTCTTAGAGTTGTGTAAAAGTAACAATCTGAGGAAAGAGCCCCAGAAATGCAGCAGCACATCTGTCCTGCTTTCTGCGAACTGGAATGACACTTTAGGATAATGGAACCATAGCCAAAAAGATAGAAAACCGATATAGAAATACATAAGCAATGAATGCATAATGCAGAATCATATAGAAATGCATAATAAGTGAGTGCATAATGCCTGTGATTACTTAAATAAAACCATGGGTGCAGCTGAAGTAGTGAAGAGAATTAAATGAGTAAAGACCAGAAGAAATAAAGGGGAAACCCTTTTAATTCACTTCTAACATTTAACAATGAAACCTAGTATCATCGAGATGGTCATACCAGGATTTTTACTTGCAGTGTAATTTCATGTCGGCTACCAATGAATTTCAAATTGATATCATTCCCCTTAATGAGAAGTACCTAGTTTATCTGAGTCTCCTTTGACTTTTAGAACCCGTAATTCCTTATTAAGTCATTTTACCACTTCTGAGCCCTGTCTTAACTGCCCTTTCCCCGTGCCGTGGATTTGCAGAGAGAACACAAGTTGATGGCTTGTCCAAGTTTCTGTGATGCTGCAGATTCTCCTCTGTAATCCCACAGAGCGTGCAAATTCAAATGAGTCAGCCCACACACAGGATTGATTTCAATAAGTAACATTTGTAGTTATCTGCGGTTGAAATGTAAACGTGTAAGTTTTTCTTGTTTTCTGGCCTTTTGGAGAATATCGGTTCTCCAAGAATATTGGAATATTTAGAGAATATTCCTCTCTCACCCCACCCGACGAGCAAGGGAGAAAGGCAATGCAGTAAGTCTAGAGACCTCCAAAAATCACCAAATATTAAATGGCTGTTTGCCTCCCAGAACGCTGTGGGGAAATAGGAAAGGGAACAGATGAAACTGGTGGGAATTACCACCAACGTTCATAGCAGCCTTCGAACAAAGTTCTGCCGTACTTGTGTGCTATTTCTGCGTTAGGACTAATTTCTAGTGGTGTTATCTGTCACTTCAGCTTTATATGGCAAATCCATTATTATCCCGTATCAAAACAAATTTATAGCAGCTTGGAGGATTGAAAGTCCTCCTCATCTACAGCTAGATTAAATTGTCAGTCAGTGCTACAAATATAGCCCGACCACACTTTAGGTAAACCTAAAACCAAAAGCGATTACTTGAGCTGACACTTGAAGACACTAGGTAGCTTACATTGATTTATTTTCTCCAGATGGGAGATTGTAACAGACAGATGAGGTAGTGGATATACTCTTTCCTCAAGTTCAAACACACATCCTAAAGGGAAGCTGAGATCTCGATCAACTGTAAGGAAAAGTTGATAATAATTTCCTGTAATCTTCCTAACATCACCCCTCAAGCTCCCACTGTCAACAGAAAGACAGGAATCTCAACTTATTGATGGTGCCAGATATACCCCCGCAGCCTCCAGAAGGAGCCTCAGCCAGTGTCACTGGCCGTAAAGTAAACACGGAAAATTTGGCACTTCTTCACTTGAGAGTAAATTCCATCACAATAATTGCAGGACTACTTTGTGCTATTTTATGCTTTAAGGGGGGGGGGGGGGAAGAAAAGGAAAAATTATGGTTTTATCAACGGATGCCAGATGTGGTGTCCCAGAGCCATTAGTTTGTGCAGCTCCCAGACCACGTTCTTACTCCCATCGTGGGAGACAGTAGCTCTATAAACCTCAACTTGTGTTGATGAAACCTTCTCCTGTGGAAAGATCGTGGAAGGAATTTTAACGGTGTGAAATAATGTTTAGTCGTCTGGCTTGCATGATCTGCATCGTATCGGTTCCTCAAGAAGTATCGAGAATGATTGAAGAGCAAAGATATTGTTAATAGTCCTTAAAACCCCAGAAATGCCTCAAGTCTATCTCCGTTCAACCCAAGAGGGCCATTAGGGAAATGGCCCAACAAAGCCTAGATTTACAGAAATCTAAGTAAAATTGATATCAGGAAGATACTCAAGATCCTGTATGACAAATGTAATTGCTCTTCTTCTTATGAGTAATCTCTTGCTAAAAAATATACCACCTAAAGGGCTCACGCTGGCAACAAGTGTCATTTTTCACATCGGTATAGAAAGTCAATTTCTTTCTGGTCTCATTAAAGAACATGAATTTTGTGACTTCTTTGTTTCATCATTGTGTTGCCTCAGTGGTTTACTTGACACGTCCTTGTACTACGGGAACGTGTTTCAGCTTGTGTTTGCTTCTTAGAGGGGGTGGATTGCATTATTCTTCCTTTTCCCATTTTCCTGTCATTTTTTGAATAATGGATTCATTGTATTAAAACCCTTATTTCACTTCACTTTTCATTCATTTCTTCGCAAGGCAAGTAGTGAGGGAGTGAAACAGGTTGCCCAGAGAGGCTGTGTAATTGTCCATCCATGGAGATGTTCAGTGCTTGGCGAAGCAAGTCACAGTTGGTCTGATCTACTATTGGCAATGATCCTGCATCACCTGGGAGGTTGGACCAAATGACCTTCAAGGTCTCTTCTAGCCAGTGTTTCTGGCGTTTTGTGGATCGTTTGAAGCACCTTTGAAATGTTTTAATCCGAGGTTTGGGGTTTTCATCTTTAAAAGAGTGTTGCATAATAATAAAAATTGTTTTATGTTAGAATAACTGTTGGTTGGGTACTTGGTTGATTTTACCGCTGTATGCGTGATACAGTCTGTAGTTCAGGTTTCCTGACGGCTCACGTTGTTAGACTGTACCCTGAATTTGCTCCGAGCGGTAAGAGAGCAGGACTTCTTCTGCCGTCATTCATCATGATAGCTTGTCGTCACTGAGCTCAGAGCAGAGGGCATTTTCTCTGTTTGTAAGAGAATTCTGGGGGGCTGCCAGAGAGCGTGTAAAAATAAATTTCTCAATTCAAATGCAGAGGACCAAAAGTCTGGGGTTGCATCTGAAGGTAGGAACATGCAGTGAACATTACTACAGTTAATGCTGAGAAGAACATGGGCTCTCTGCAGGGACTTTTTTTCCTCCTGGGACGTAGATTGTGATTTTTGCCTTTTGGCATAGATATCAGCTACATCTTTAGCACATGACCTTTGCTGCAACGGTCTTTGAGGTTGTCCTTGTTGCCTCCTTGCGGTTGTTCCCCGTGAAAGAGTAGCCCTGCTGACAAAGACTTGGGGATACTGGTGGATGAAAAGCTGGATATGAACCAGCAATGTGCACTCGCACCCCAGAAAGCCAATCATATCCTGAAGGAAGCATGGCCAGCAGGGCGAGGGAGGTGATTCTGCCCCTCTCGGCTCTCCTGAGACCCCACCTGCAGTGCTGTGTCAAGCTTTGGACTCCTCAGCACAAGAAGGACATGGTCCTGTTGGAGCAGGGCCAGAGGAGGCCACGAAGGTGATCTGATGGCTGGAGGCCCTCTGCTGTGAGGACAGGCTGAGAGAGTTGGGGGTGTCCAGCCTGGAGAAGAGAAGGCTCTGGGGGGACCTTATTGTGGCCTTCCATTACCTAAAGGGGGCTACAGGAAAGATGGGGACAGACATTTTAGCAGGGCTTGTTACGATAGGATGAGGGGTAACGGTTTTAAACTAAAAGAGGGTAGATTTAGGCTAGCTGTGAGGAAGAGATGTTTTATGCTATGTATGGTCCAACGCTGGCCCAGGTTGCCCAGAGGGGTGGCAGATGCCCCATCCCTGGAGGCATTCAAGGCCAGGTTGGATGGGGCTGATCTAGTTGAAGATGTCCCTCCTCATGGCAGGGGGGTTGGACTAGATGGCCTTTAATCATCCCTTCCAACCCAAACAATTTTATGATTCTAATTAACAAAAGTCTAATTTTGCTTACAGGCTTTCACCAAAAGCCTGCCCTCTCCAGTTCCAGAGAGCCCTTTTACTGATGGGGCAGCGTTTGATGGCTTTGACAGAGGAGCTAATACTGTTGTCACTAAAGTAGATATTTCGATCAGTGGAAATAATTTATAAAAAACAAGAAATGCTGCTATCTTACTGGTACGAGTCAAGAGGTGGGAGGAAAGCTCGTGGCTCGAACAGAGGTGCAGGAGCAGGTCCGTAGGCTGCGGCTGAGCCCGGCGGTTGTGGAAGGGTGTCCTGGGTCTGGAAGCAGACGCAGCTACAGACAGTCCATTCCTTTTTCGTTCGTACATTATGTGCCGTTAATATTAACTGCAGATGCAAAGTACATCTCTTGACATTTACAAAAAGTTAGTAGGCTTTGTTCTTGTGCAGGTGGCCCTTTGCTTCTCCTCGGCAGAGTTGAGCAAGTGACAGTAGAAAAACCGTTCTGTCAATAACCGCCCACTCTGACCAATGGGCTCCCAGGGCCCTGCCACAGGCTCCCGTCTCGCCCGGGCTCTTCTGCTCAGGTGTCTTGACAATAGGTTGTGTCACTAATGGCGTGGATGTCTGTGCTTAGTTAATGAAGAATTAGGAATTAGATGACTAGACCAATTCGTTACGTAGCAGCCGGCCCAGAGTGAGCCTTCCTGCGCTCACAGGTCTCATTGCTTCCCAACCTGGGCCCGAGGGGATGTGACAGCAACGGGTAAAACCCTGGGTGATCATCAAAAAAACCACTTTGCATTTAAAGTATATTCTAATGCCCACTTAATTTGCGTTCTTTTATTATTGTACAAATAAAATACTGCTCCTAAGTTGTTTGAAACAACTTCCTTCCCCTTTGCAGTGACTTATTAACAGGTTTGTTAATTGAGTTGGGCCCCACTGTGAGGCAATGTCTGTGTGCTGCGAGGGGATGTGAGCGGTGCTGGGATGTGCAGCCGCCTGCCTTCTCCAGCCTCAGGCGTTGTACAGCCTCTCTCACAGAGCTTTCAGCACTTTTTGCATTTTACTTTTGTTGCTATTACCGTTATTGCAGGGGACATTCTGTCCCTGGCTTTGTGTGTGTCCTCTTTTTCCCCGCCCTCATTCTTGTCATTAATCTCCTTATTTAGTTTTTCGTAATGCAAATATTTACACGCCATTTAACAACATGACCGATGATTTCTTCGGCAAAAAAGTCCTTGTAGGACAGCCCATCATCATGGATAGCCTAATGCCAGAGACTGCAATCTCTTAAAGTCAATCAAGCTTTGAAATAGTGGCTAACCGTCTCTCCGAGATACCCAGCCAATCTGTGAACCATTGAGGCTACAGTAATAAAGTGAAATATTTGCCATCTGATTATTTACGCTTGCTTTGTTTAATTATAGTTTGAAAATGAGATCATCACGAAACTGGATCATGAAGTGGAAGGAGGCAGAGGAGATGAACAGTACAAAGTGTTATTTGACAAAATGTAAGTGTTGATCAGCGGCGAGATTTATGTCACAGTAAAGTCAGGAGGGAGAGCAATTAGACTACAATGAACTTTGTAGCCCAGAAATAATTAAAATCTGTTAATGATGCACAATATTTAAAATTGCACCTGAGTCAAGGTTTTTTCTGGGTGTGATTAACAAGGCGAATGTAATTGGTTTTTCAGTCTCTTGGAGCACTGCAGGAAACACAAATACCTCGCTAAGAGCGGAGAAACTTTCGTGAAACTTGTTGTCCGCTTGATGGAGAGGTTGCTGGACTACAGGACCATAATGCACGACGAGAACAAGGAGAACCGCATGAGCTGTACCGTCAACGTGCTGGTAAGCAAGAAGTCGCCAGCCTGAAATGGTTACTGCGTTCTTAATTTTACACCTTTAACAAAAGATCCGTGTTGGGGTTATCATGAAAGTTTGAAATACTTTGGGGTTTTTTTTTTCCTTTTTTAATGAAAGTGAATCTATGGAGACATGGGTGGTTACTTCTTTAGCTGATTCTGAGGAAAAATTTAAGAAGAAATGTTTCAGGGCCTGATTTTTGAGGGCTGTTCATTGACATTTACAACTGATGTATGAACAACTTTATTCAGAAAAACACTTTGACATATAGAACTCTGGAGTAATAGGCGGTTTATTACCGAAATTTTCATGCATTTGCAATCCCATTTGTATTCTGCTTACTGCTCGGCTTCCATATTCTAAATTTGTGAAGAAATGTGAGCGTTACTGTTTCGTTCACAGCAGAACAAGCTGGGGTTGTTTTCCTTACTGATGTGAAATTTCCTCCTCTTAGTTCCAGAAATTCTGGAGTACCTACTCTATACTGCAAACCTGTGTCCGTTTGGGCGAGACCTGGACACAGTAGGAGTTGTCCCCGTAGCACGCACATCATGCTCTTCGGTGGAAGCGTTAGTGTGTGGGATTTTACTAGCATAAAATCAGTGCACATGGAAAAACGATGCCAAAATAAATTTTAGAGACCCCCAAACATAGTACTGGCTAGATCTGATTTTTTCCAGTAGGACTCAACATTAAATGGAATTTGAGTTAGAAACCCCTGCCAGTTCACACCAGGCCAGGTAGGAAATAAAAAATCACATACACCATATGCTCTAAAACATGACAATAATTTATAAAACTGGGGAGATTTCCTTCGGAAGGTGAATTAATTTCTTCTTCCCGTCGTCGTAATACTGGGAGTCTCCTCCTGCTAATTCTCACCACACCAAGGGCAGGGGACCGATGGCACACTTGGGGCTTGGTTCTGTTTTCTCTCAGTGTCTCTAACAGCATCTCCTGATGCTGATTTTTGTCATCTGGATTTTTCGAGTGTTTGCAGAGGATAAATTTTGTAGGCGATTTACTGCTGTCGGGTTAAATCACCGTGAGATATCCACACACAGCCCGGCCGCCGAAGTCTGCGGGAAATGCAGGAAAGCATCTCAGGGCAGAACTTTCCTTCCTTTTCAGTAGGCGTGATTTAAAACTTTCGCTTGATTTTAAAGTCCCATTTGCCCTCTAGGGCCAACTCAGTCTTTTCATCATTCTCCCGGCACCTGAAGTGAAATTTACGCCTTTGCAAAAATCCAACCCAGGGCTGATACTCAGCACAATTCCCACCTGAGGTCTCAAAGAGTTCTTAATTGGGACTTTAATGATGCAGAGGCTTTCACAGGATTAAGTTTGTCTGTATGGACTATAGTTTAAGTCAGAGGTTTTGATATGCATTTAAGCCAGTGCTGATGTTAAAAAAAAATATAAAAGAAAACCTTATCGGTTCCCTCAGCTGCTTGTTGCTGCTCCCGACAATCCTGGTGAAAGCAAACATGCCACCAAGGGAGCAGAGCAGATCCCAGGAAGGATCTTGCTGAAAGCTCACACTCTTCCCCGCCAGTTATTTTTCATCCCCAACAGTTTGTGGGCCCATTCGCGGCAGGGCCACCAGCGTGTGGGCCAGCATGGCACGAGGGGGACCTGGGAACCTGCACCCAAAGATGGGGCAGAAGCAGGGACGGCATTCTGGGGGAGAGGGGACTGTAGTAAATGTCACTTGTGTCAGTGCCAACCTGCTGCCCAAGCCTCTTCCCGGTTTGTTTGGTTGGATGTTGCTTCTGGAGTTCCATCAGAAGGGCAGAGGAGCTGTCAGCAATATTAGGGTAAAATGGGTTTACGTTGTTGATCCACCAAACTCGGAAATCTCTTCTACTTCAAAAAACCAAACAAAACACAACTAAAAAAAACAGCAGACATTTTCCATGTGGTTCAGTTTGTCTTTTGAGTTGAACTCAAAACCAGTGAGCAGTTACTCAACTAGAATGGTATATCCACTGAATAATCCGTCATTTCCAACTCCGGTATGTGGATTCTGTCTTGTATTTACGTTCTCTTTGAAGGGCTTGTGCATCAGTTAGTACTGGGCTTGGCCATCTAGTAGTGGCTACTCAAGACTGGTTTAATTTAGCGTTGAAACATCATTGTAATTCGGTGAGGGAGAAATTTCTTTGTATTTTGTTTTCTTAGATGTATTTTAACTTTTGAAGGGAAACTTTAAATTAGATTCAGAAATGCCTTTAATATCTCGCTCAATTTATCATATCTCGCATTTACAATATTTGTAGTGTTAACTAGTTTATCTCAAGACCGGAGGCATTCAGACATTTCTGAAGAGGGTGATGATAATGTGTGGCTTATGAAACCAGATAAATAACACTAATCTAACTTTTTATTTCCACAGAAACTGTTAGAATTCAAGGGCAGATGATGTATTGCTCAACTAAGGCTCAGAGTTTTAAATCCATAGAACAACTGTTGCTTAAAAATTACGGTTTTGTATATTACGAAATTTCAACTGAAAATGGTTAATGATGTGTGACTTGCAAATGCCAGAAGCAAATTTCTAGCAGTACTATTCTTGCAAATTCTTAACCTTTGCAATGAGACATAAGCCCTAATACGCTACATCATGAAACATCACAGCATTAGACTTTATAAGTTAAATAAGTTGTGCTCCATGTCTAGAGGCAAATTTCATTTTGCGGTTTTGAGGTTGATATTACGCAATTATGAATTTTTAATTTCGAGCATGTTCTGTGTGCATTCCAGGCTGTGAAATCAAAGACTTCGTAACAAAATTATGTTGTTTTGCAGAATTTCTACAAGGAGATTGAGAGAGAAGAAATGTACATAAGGTTTGTAAACACCACCAGTGACAAACTCTGCTTGACTTACTGTAGTGTAATTGGAGAAAATTAAGTTCATATTAAGCAGTCACTTGGGGGCCGGAGGATAAAAAGTAATGAAAAACCATACCTTTTCTGAACCTAAAGTTTATTCAAGGGCTTATCTTCAGTGAGAACAGTGAGCATTAGAAATTAGTCGTGAGATTGTTGTTGTCCCCCTTCTCCACCTCCTGCAGCTATATTGTGATGAACACTGAAATGCTCCTGAGTGTTGTCACGTGAGAAAAATAAGCAAGTCAAAAGAAAACTGAGCGAAGAAATAATTTCCCTTCCTGGTGAGGTATAAAATACGTGACTTGGGGTAAAAAGGGCTATTAAATAATACCAAGACTGATACTTATTTTAAATTTAAAGCTTTTAGGAACCTTTCAAAATCTATTTTCACGCAAAGTCGAAACGGAAATGCGTTGTTGTGCTTTTTGTAAACCTCAGGGTTCCTGGTCGTCTCTTTGTACTTTGGCTTAAAATTGGCTAGACCGTTGTGCTAAAATGATGAAGCTTGTGTTTTTACTGCTATTTTAGGTGTCTAAATATTATTCATGAATTCATTCTCAGGTGCTTGTTACCTTTTTGGAAGAATTTTCATTTGTGAATTCGCTTCCTGTTGCTTAAATGGTTTTAGTGATTGCTTTATTAATTTGCAAAAAGAAAATAAAATCCAGAAAAAGGCAGGATTGATAACTGTGGACAAACGTGAAGTTCTGAGTCGTAGGTCTGCCCTATTCAGCGTCTCTTCATAGACAAATTGTCTCTCACTGTCAACCCCCACCCAAATTCCTAATTCTGTTGACAAACTTACAGCGTGTCATAATGAATATCAAAGTTCTGTATTTTCTTCGGCTTTTTCAAAAAGTCATTTTAATAGTTTTCTGTTGTTTTTTTTTCTTTTTAAATTGTCACTGAAAAAACCCAACAAACAAATGAAGAATATCCCCTTCCAGAGGTGTGATGATGCTGAAGTTAAGGAAGAAGACGTATATCTGTATCCATAACAATTACAGCAATATCTCTTGCGCAAAACCCGTGTTGGATTCATTAGGCATCACAAGTCATTTATTTGTATTGGAAAAAAAACCACAACGGAGATGCAAATGGTCCTAAAGGTTGTCTGCACACAGATATACGAGCTTTAATTAAACCCATATATATTTACTTGTTTGAAGATAGAGTTGAACTGTTTTAGTCTTCAAAATAAGTTATTTAGCAACGTTTAAGAACCAACCTTTTTTTAGAACCACTGTTTTTATTACTTGCAGGTATTTGTACAAGCTGTGTGACCTGCACAAAGAATGCGATAACTATACGGAAGCTGCCTACACGTTGCTTCTGCATGCGAAGCTGCTTAAGGTGAGCACCAAAACACATTGCGCAATTTGAAAACCATCTGAGCAGTAACCGCTCGCAGCATTGCTTGTCGGCCTTTAGAACGTCTCCACTTCAAACCGGTTGTCGACTAGGGGCTGCTTCTTAGGTCAGTTTTCTCTTTAGCGCGTGTAAAAGGAGCTCCCTGCCATCCGTGTGTGCCAGGGCGTGCTTTACTCATCTTCAGCTGAAATAAGTCAAGTCAGGACTGCAAGTTATAAATTGCAAAGCTGTTATTTGAATTTCTTTTAATTATCAAAATGATGTAATGCGTCTAAACACGTATTTGAATAAATCAGGTCTCCCCAGAATTGTTTTTGCAAAGGCAATACGAGGGAGTGCTGGAGACTGTCCTCCAGTGCTCCTGGGTATCTGTAGATTCAGTTTTGATTTCGGAAAATTAGAGAGATTCAAATGGTCTCCTTTCCAAGTACATGTCTTTAAAAGGTACGTGTAATTTTAACGCAGTGTTACACAGTTCATAGCACATTTAAGAGGCGTAACCATCTTGTTATTCTTCAGGGAACGTTTTGGTGTAACCTGCAATATATATAAATGAAATGTCGTCTATACAAAGTACACGTAAATAAAGCACGTGAGTTTTTAACACTGCGCAGTGTCAGTCAGAAATGTAACGAAGCCGTATTTCATAAGCATTAATCTCACTGAAGACTTTCTGGATAGATGGTGTTGTCCCTAACATCTCGTTTTAGGTGATTGTGGCACTAATGTGCAGCGTGAGCCAACCCCGTTCCCGGCGGGACCGTATGGAAGGATGCTGCGCTTCACAGCAGACGCTTGTGTCATGAAATCGCTTGTTTAATGTAGCCTAGTCATCACCAAATCACTAGCAAGGGGGTTTATGTTTTAATTTTAAAAAGTAGTCAATAGAAAAAGTAAAAATCTGAATTTGATAAGAGTTAGTATTTTCTCAAGCATTTGCTTTGGTCCCATTCTTCTTCCTCACACCTCACCCACAGGGAAATCTTTATTTCTCCAGGAGACCTGGGTCTCTTTCTGCTCCCATCAAGGATGGTAGCACCCGTGGTCATACGGGTCTGGGTCAGGGACAGAATAATAAATAATATTCTATTTCAGAGAAATATTTCGTGAGAAATAACCTATTTCTATGGCGAGTGTGTGCAACCTTCGGTATTATTGCAAGCCTTTGGTATTACTGCAGAAACTGTGCTAATGGGGCCCCGTTTCGTAGAGGGATATTATCTCATTCTAAGCAGCGAATTGTTCTTAGCAATCCTTGATTTAATCTAAGCAATCCCAAGCGAAATGCGGGTATAAAATATCTGTTTTGAGAAGTTGGGAAGTGGAAGGTGTTAAATGAAATGCTTCTAACGGATGCGCTGAGAATTATTCCTACCTCAAAACCAAATAAACTGCATCCAAGCTGTAATGAGACTAAATATGATGCAGAGCGTACATGTGCAGTTTAAATTAAGACACTCTGAAATGCATTTACTGTATTTAAAAATAAACAGAGGGTTATTACCCAAGAAGACATCAGTAAGATTCATGTGGAGTGCAAAAGCACTGTAGCAATACCTTTATTCGTTACTAAAAGCCGGGGCAGTTGTTGGACGCAGCCTGCTGGATGCAGTCATTTCTTTGGGAATGACATTGTCTGTGCCCAGAGGTGTCGGTGGGGGGCAAAGACATGCGGAGACGGCCCTGACACCTTCGGTCCCGCAGACGGCTGCCCACGGTCGCCTGCGGGTAGAAGTAACTCGCTGAATCTGGCTCTAAAGATGTCTCTTGTTCCCTCGAGGGACATAAAACAGGACTGCCAAATTGTGTAATTCCTCTTCATCACGCTTCACGTGAACGAGCCTTTTAGAGAGGATCAAGTGTTCATTCCCTTCCACAGGTGCTGCCTTTCCTGGAAAAACGATGGAATGAACCATGCCGTAAAATGTCATTCAAACTTTTACCTGTTACAGCTTGGACTTGTTGGTCAATATGCTGTATGTGAGCTTACATTCGAGTTTAGCCAATTTTAGTGTTTCTTACAGAATGTCTGCAGGGACCAGATGAGTATCTTAATGCACTCCTTTAATTTACTGGAAACAAAAATCCAGTTTTCTTTTCTTCTAATGCAAATCGATACAAGATGTCAAACATAAGGGTAATATTTATCACAGGTTTTCATCACTAAGTGGGTGGTTGTTTATAAATATAATTACGTTACAGTTTGGAATTATTTTATTATAGAAGTGTATCGATCTGTCTAACACACTGTCCTGTTACTACCAGTAGTCAGCAGTGGATGGAGGAGCTCAGTGTCGCTTGAGAAGCAGCAAAATTCTGGTGTCTGTAACTTCAAGCAATGGAGTTTTTTTTCTCAAACCTTGAGGAGAGGATTTTCAATGACGCTCGTCATTGGCATGTATTTCCTCACGGTGATTTTAATGGGATCACGTTTAGGTCAAGCCTGAGAGTTCTGGAGAATCTCACCTTTATATTTGTGAGAAGGCTGGCTCTGCGGAGAGAGAGCCACCATCTTTTTCTCCGGATCCCTGCAAGCTGATGAAGCACGCTTAACAAAAGAGAGTTTTATTTTTTAACCCATTTAGTCAAAATTAAGGTGTTCCAAACTAACAGAAGATTGCGGCTCTTCGGAGGTTGAAAAAAATGCTGTAGCATTGCAGACTGGGTGACGTTTGTGCTGCTCAGAAACACGGCTTTGCGGTACAAAGTTGTCAAAGTTGTCTGCTTTAGGCAAACACAAACGTTCTGGCCAAATTAAGTAACTGGGTGAACTTTAACAACGTACAGTAGGTAAAACTGGATGATGGAACAGCAATTCTGTCAATAAATCTGAGTTGCTGATCTTTGGTTGAATTTCTTCTTTTCCAAAAGTTACACTATTCTATCTCTGTGGGCCGTTCTCCTTCTATAGCAACTTTGATTTTCAGAGAAGAAAGTGAAAAGCTCTTTAATTAATTTAATTTTTGAACTTGGTTTCTTAAGGCAACAAGTCCTATTGGAGCTCCTGTCCCTGTCTTTTTTTTTAATCTATGAGAAGTTTCGTTTGATTTAATGGAGGTTTGTGATTTGATCTGGTAGAGGTTTGTGACTCTCCGAGGTATTAATTTCCTGCCAGCCTCATGAAAATAGGCAGCTATGGAAAGGTGGGCTCCAGCATTAGCATCTGTCTAGGGAAAAGGCTCCAGTATTGTACTATCCGTGGGTAGATTGTAGGGAATATTAGTGGGAGGAGAAGGACAGGTGATACGAATGCTGGAGTCCAGAGGTTTCAGTTGCATCTGTCCCTTCGTGGTGCAAGGGAGAAAGCCAGCGGGCTTTTACTTGGTCCTCTCAGGTCGAAGGGAAAATTCATTTAGTATCTTTGCCTTATTCCTCATCCATTCAGCATTTGCTACAAGAGCTACTAATTGCAGCCAGGCCGTATAAACTTAGTTGTGCTTTTCCATGTCTCCAAACATTCTCTATGAATTTTAGCCATTTAATTTCTGTGCCCGCAGTCCTTTCCGTTTGTATTGATGTATCTGACCTTCAGGGGCTTCTCTCAACATAAACCTGCATCCAGCAGGTTGTTCCCATCAGCGAGCCAAAGTCACCAAACTCTCTGAGAAGAACCCACCTCAAGAAACTTCCTTCCAGCTGATCGATGTGATTGGCTTCCAGTTACAGCAGTTGAATCAATGGTCCTTCTGCCCAGGGAATCAAAGTACACAACTGCAAAAAAAAAAAATCTTTGTTAGTGCATTAGGTGTGGTGTCACTTCTTTAGATAAAAATGTGTGGTTTATTTAGCCTAATTTTTCTGACATATTTCCTAACTTTTGATTTGCTTTCGCTTTTCCCCTCCTCTTTCCATGATTTAGTGGTCAGAAGAAGCGTGTGCAGCACATCTTACCCAGCGGGATGGATACCAGGCTGCTACTCAAGGACAGTTGAAAGATCAACTATATCAAGAAATTATCCATTACTTTGACAAGGGCAAGGTAAAAAGGGATGAAAAAAATACAAATACGTTTCATTGCTTTTCTCTCTAACTTACAAGTTGAATAGTAAACATGGTTTGCATCAAGTGACCTTCGGGGAGCTTTAAACTTGCTACGAGTTATTTGGAGTGCTTTATGTAAACGGTCCACCGGCTAGCGCTTAAAGATAATAATACTAAAAAAAAAAATAAAAAAAAAATCAATGGTACATTTATAACTGCTGTGTTAAGGGTGCATATGATGCCACAGGGAAAATAAAAAAGCGATGCGTGTAATGTGGGGGACTGACTTTTTCCAGCAATTGCAATAGCGAATGCAGTCCTTCAGCTACCCTTGCTTTTTCTCGTGTACGCAAAATAATTCCCTCAGAGAATGGATGTCTGTGATTCGTATCATAAGAAGGCAGAAATATTCTCAGATGAAGATGTTTCGCTGCAGTTGCATCTTTTATTGCAAGATGAATTTGCATTTGGCATTGCGTGGTGGGAAGGGGAGAGGGCTGCTGTTACCTGTCCACAGAGGTGAGGGGGGTTCAACGTGGGAGATGTGGGGGTGTGCCAGTGTTTGGATATTTCATGCACAAAATGTTTAAATATAGAAGTAGAAACCTCTTTGCCTAATATTTCAGGAACGCGTACTTCGGTTTTTAAAAGCAATCCTTGTTGCATAAATGTAGTGCAAACGGAAATGTCATTTTCTCGTAGAACTAGAATACTTTCAAACCAGCTCATGTTTTCCAAGTAAGTTTTTAGCAGAATCAGATTAGTGTTTCGATATAAGCTTTGCTTAAAGGGTCAAATTTTATGCCTTATTTGAATGCGGTATTTAGAAGTTGTTAATAAATGATGGTTAAAAAGTTGTAATTCCAGATTGAGATAGAGCCGGGCCACCCAAAGAGGCAGCGTGGGGCTTGTGTGGGTGCCTTGGAGCTTCTGCAGTGGGCAGCATTGGCTTCCACAGCACGTTCCTGCTACCCAAAAAGCTTTTACTAACCCTTTAACAGTGGGTAAGGAGAACCTTGTTAGAATTAGGGTCGTAGCCGCTTTAAAAGTATATTTTAATATTACATTCCTCTCTGGAAAGGAAAAGCCAGAAGTCGCTTGTTTTTATTTTGTTGTTTTACGTCTTTATGGCTTCACAGTTAGTCTTTTATGGTGCTAGTCCACAGGCGGTGGGAATTGTTCTTCTGAGCACCAGGCCAGGGTGTTTTAGCTGTAAATAAAAAGCTGCAGCGTCTTATAATCTATATTGAAAACAGTCTGTCTTCAAGTCGTACCCACCCATTTCTGCTGATAGCGCTAATGAGCTGTTTATATAAACAGCAGGCAAAATACCTGCTGCTCACTTTTCAGCCTGCGCCCCATTACCCAGCACGGCATCCGCGCTCGACTGTGGTTAGACTGAATAACCCTTCTGCATTTTTTCAGATTTTACAGCTAGAGAAGGCCCTGCCTGCTTTCAAAAGAAGCAGCGCTGAAAAGGCTGTGGTTTTCCCCTTTCCCTCATAGTTAGGTTAAACAACTGAATCTTCGTTATTTTAAAAATTCTTAGTGAACAGCGATATCGAAGGGGCCGCCGTGATCACTTATTCCTATTCCTTTGCATAACTCAAATCACAGGACTCCCATGTGGCTTTTTCAGGTGTGTGAGGAGATAATTCATTTTCGAGCACTCTTTCCTAGTTACAGGTGTGTCTTCTCTCATTTTCTGATCGCTCCAGTCGGTGATAAATTTTCGTATTTTTCAATGAAAAGGAAAAAAAAAAAAATCAATATACCCTGAGAATATAAGCGTCTTACATGAATTTTCAAATGTCAGGAAGCTCAAAGTTGAGATTTCCACCGTAGAATTAAGTTAATCCTCTCATTTGGGATGTTCTGAAGTTAGGTTAAATCAACTGCTTACATTTACCTATGCGGTTTGCAGATGTAGTCCAGCAGCTACTTTAACTGTGCCGTCCCATGATCAGTGACACATCTGAAGCAGTATTTGCTGGGCATTTTTAGAAGGCTGTACCAATACACTAACCAATTTGTCTTTTTTTTTTTACCATAATTACCCAGCTATGTCTCTTACAGAGCTCGGGAGTTTTGTTTTAAAGTTGTTGTGAGACTGTGCCTCTTCCACTCCGGCCTGCCTGACGGGAGCGGTGGGCTTGAGAGGGGAGGTCAACACGGTTAGAAACATTATGTAGAAGAAATGGAGGAGATGGATTTCCTAAAAGGTGGCATTTTGTTTGAAAACTTTGGCGCTTTTTTTTCTTTTAAAGGATGGTGTAGTTCAGCCTCTCAAAAATCACGATCCCTTTGTCTTAGCAGAGTGATTTCCCAAGAGATAGGCACGGTGCACTTTTCAAGTGAAGACCAACCATGAGGCTTAATCCTTAAATATTAGCATTCATGGCGAGATTAATTTAGAATCCAGAATTCCACAGACTGGAATGGAGTGGACTTCTCGCTTCTAGACCAGAAGAGCCTGAGAAATTTGTAATTTAATAATGCGGAGTGTGGGCTTGCACTGAAAGCAGGAGTGTGGGCGTCTCATTTGGACTGAGAACAAAGTACTAGCCTTCACCGTGAATAGTCCTGTTGTCTGTAGTTCGATATCCATTTAAGATTCCTCATTTTGATTTTTATTTTTTAACATATTATTCTTAGGAAGCTTGCTTTTTTACTTACATTTGCCTTTTGGTCCTAAAACCAATCTCCTGTAGAGCTGACGTACACCTTTCACCTTTAGCGCGTTGGCATTTTCAGATACAACTTCTGCATTTTGCAGCTGTTCTACTTTATGGATTTGGTTCCTTATTAGTAATATTTTCATTACTCTTCTAAGCTCCTTGTTTCCAAAGTGAAATGTTGTTGCTTCCAGGTTTCCCTGGTTTTCTCTCCTAGATTATTATTCTTCGCTGTGTTGCACTTCCAAGTCTCATCTCCATCTCTCTTGGCTTTTGCCCTCGGAAGCTTTATCCTCACGCTTACCACGGCGGTCTCACCCATCCTTTGAACTGCTCTGAAGTGTTTGCTCTTTCTGTGTTTTGCCGAAGCTTTGTAATTTTCAACAAAGCCCTTAATCCGAGGGCTTTCCTGAAAATTGGGAGGTGAGAGTATCTCGGGATGAGAAGGAAAAATAGTGGTGGTGATAAAGTGATGAGGGAAGGGGGTGAAATTTTGCCGGTGTGAAGCCGTTGATGTTAGTCAGTGCTAATGAACTGCTGAAGCCAGGAATTACTCGGCGTCCTTGATGAAGATAAGATATCATCTTTAAACAGGCTTGACTGGCCTCTGGAGCCGTAAAGGAAGCAGCAGCGCTCTTATTCCTGCTCGGTAAAACGTACAAACCGCAACGTGTTTCACGTTTCCCGGTGGATGCCGCAGTCTATAAATCAGTACGCGTTTTCTGCTGCTCCTTCATAAATTGAAAGCGTTGGTCCCGGGGAGAAAAAATATAAATAAATGCATGCTGCTCATTTATTACTGCTCTTCCTTCCTCCCCACCCTCCCCCAAAAAAACCTTCTGCTGTTTTACTGGAGCCACAAACCACAAAATATTTGAAACTACCCAGTATGTATTTGAAGCTACCCAGCCATGCTTTGGCTTAAAATGTCTTTTTTCCGGCTCACGGGATGGTATCAAATGGCTTTGTCTTCCATTTAACAAGATAGTGGTGAAATTCACCGGTTTGCCAAAAATCAGCGCGAGGCTCGTGTCCAGCTCATATCCCAGATCATAAGCCTGTCCTGAGAGCTGTGAAAGACGGAGACAGTCTTCAGAGAGCAAAGATACAGCGTTTGACCACGTTCCAAATGAATACAGCAAGTTGTTTTAAAGGGTTTCCAGCCATGGCTCTATCTTACACATCTTGAATGCAATACTAGCAATAGAGAAGTACTGCATTTTAACATTTTATTTAAAATATTAAGCTTACGTGTTGGTTAATTAACACTATCTGAAATTTAAACAGCTTGGAATGTGCTTCATACATCAGAACATTGCACAATGATACTCTTATCCTAGATTATTTCATTTTTACTGACGGTTAACTCAGCGGGAGCTGAGAAATATCCTAAGATCCTCTTTTACTGCTATTGAAGAACCTCAAAAACTAAATTGGATGCTGCAGTTCTTTCTGGGCAGCAAGCGATCCAGCTTCAAAAATAAATTACATTGCTAGGTTTTCCCTAAAAGGATCTCCTTCTGCATCCTCAAAGTCTTTCCCATAACAATTTGCAGTTCGTGTCTACACAACTGAATTTAGACTATACACATTTTTCTTATGCCTTCGGTATAAAAGAAGCATTTTCCTTCCACTGTCGCCAGCCTCTCTCTCTGGTGCACTCTCCGGATAAATTGTTTCTCACATTAGTGAGTTGTACATCGTACAAATCCTGTGTAGTAGCTCCCCGTACGGCTCATTCCTCCAGAAGACCTGCCATGTCTTGGGCAAACCTGGGAAACCTTCCAAGGCAGGAAATCTGCGAGGCAGCAGATTGGGAGTTATTGACCTTCAAGAATATAGATTTAATTTATCAGGATCCTTTGCCACAGCCGTGCTGTCCTCACCTGAATAAATTTGCTCCGTAGTAAACAGAGAAAATTTTCGGAGGGTTTTGCAGGGGGTTTTAAACACACAGTTCCTGTTTCTGTTACGACGTTGGAAAGATGACCGGTTTGGGTTTTGTTTTCGGGGCTGTTGCAGATGTTGTGGTCCAGCTGCACAAACGGCCCGGGGACGAGCCGGGTGGTTAATGGACTCGTGGACCTCCAGAGTTCAGGAAACTTGACATTTTACAGATTGAGTCCTATAGTACAAGTTCTTTGGAGGATTGAACCTTCGGTGGATTGAACCTTCAGAGGATTGAACCAGACAATTGGATTTCAAAACAGAGATGTTGGAGCGGAGAGGGGTTTTTAAGAGGTAGTAGCAACAAAAAGGTGATGCTTTTCTCTTAGACAGATCCCTCCTCGGCTGGAGAGGGGCCAGGTTAGAGGCTGGCAAAAATTGAAAGAATCTTCTCCCGTGGTAATGCGCTTTTATCATGTATTTGCGGTATGATAGAAAAAGAGTAGTTCTATCTCTTACTTGTACCCGAAAGTGTTCCATTAAAAATAATGTGACAAAATATGAGCAGTATAACTTGTAAACTAACTTTTAAAGAATTTTTGAAGTAATTACAGTAATTTAAGCCAGAAACAAATGTTCATAATCATCTAGGTTTTTCCTGTTCATCCTCACCTACAGACAGGATATTAGAATGGAAGAATGCTAGGGTTGTGCGATTACTGCATGTATATTGGAGATATATCTATATCATAGTTAATTTGAGGATTCATTTTTTTAGGCTCTGAAACATTTATAAAATTCATTATTAATATTTATATTCAGGATCTAATGGGTTTGATCAGGCTGAGGAAGGGCAACAGAAATGCAGCTCTGGCATGTTTACAGTCTCAACTGACAAGGGTGGGAAGGGGAAAAAAAGTCAAACCCAAGATTTAATTCTGTTAAAGTCGTCATTTAACTGGTGGCAGTGCCGTGCTACCTGTAGGCATCGGTGTGTACGCAGTGCCTTCGACAGCACAGGCCTGGGATTAGAATCATAGAACTGTTTGGATGGGAAGGGACCTTTAAACGCCATCTAGTCCAACCCCCCTGCCATGAGCAGGGACATCTTCAACCAGACCAGGTTGGTCAGAGCCATGTCCACCCTGGCCTGGAACGTTTCCAGGGATGGGGCATCAATCACCTCTCTGGGCAACCTGGGCCAGTGTTTCACCTCCCTCAGAGTAAAGAATTTCTTCCTTCTATCTGGTCTAAATCTACCCTCCTGTAGTTTAAAACCATTAGACCCTGTCCTATGGCAACAGGCCCTACTAAAAAGTCTGTCCCTGTCTTTCCTGGAGCCACTTTAGGGACTGGAAGGGGCTGGAAGGTCTCCCCGGAGCCTTCTCTTCTCCAGGCTGAACCCCCCCAGCTCTCTCAGCCTGTCCTCCCAGCAGAGGGGCTCCAGCCCTCCCAGCATCTCTGTGGCCTCCTCTGGCCCCGCTCCAACAGCTCCGTGTCCTTCTTGAAGTTTTGGTGGGCATTGCCGTGCTATGGATGACAGTGACAGTCCAGGACGGGTTTGCTGTGGTGTGACCCATGGGCTGTGACACCGTGATGGCTCTCACACTGAGCAATACCAACACGGTGCTTCAGCCCCCCTCAGCTCCTCTTCTCCCCTCCTCTCTCCCACCACTAATCCCGAATCCCCTTCCTCTTGACAGCCAGGTGTAATTGGTTTGCATTAAAGACCCTACAGCCTTAGCACCGAGCCGGTGCTTTTCCTTGGCAGACGTGCTTTGGAAACACGTCGCAATGTCTGTGCTTATCCGGGATTCAGGGGAAGAACTGAACGAGTTTGTTTACAATGTCGATGCAAATCTGAAATTACTTAGGCTTCCATTTATTTCCAATCTCGTTCAGCTCCAAAGCTGTTTGCCTGAGCTCGTCTATAAATATTTTCACAATGGAAAAGAGAGTAGAAGTGCTTCGGGTTTGGAGAGGGACTGGTTAAATCTGGAACACACAAACAGAGAACTGGGACAAGGAGGATTATGGTAACGCCGTTTTCTTTGAAATGAAAATGTGCAGAAGAAGAAAAAGAAAATGGCAGTCAAAATGAAGAAAGGTTCAGTGATTTTGAAAGGTTTCACTTGCTGAGTTACCAAACAACTGAATTTTAGTTCAGTTTCTATAAATTGGTAGCATATTGCTCTTCTGAGTCAAAATTAACTCAGCCTAGAGTGTGAAAATGTCCTGCGTTTTCTGCAAATAGGCCTTTACTATTAAACTCATGTTAATTTCTGTGTAGAAATAAAAACATGCTCTCTATCATTATTCTAGTTTAGATACATAATATGGATAAAACCGTTCTGATCCTTCCATTTGCAAAAATTGCCTTGCTGAGTGTAGAAACTGCCTTGTGATTTCCTGCAGACGTGATCCCTCATTATGGTGATTGTAATTAGTCTCTCCGATGTGTTTTTCATCTTCAAGGCACTTTACAAACATGAGGTAACTCATGTTCATTCCAGTCCTCTTCCCTAGATAAACAATATTATGAGCCTTGTAGAAATGAGAAAAATCAAGAGAAGGAGTTGAACATCATGTGGAGATGAGAGGAGAAGTTAATGTAGGTACCAAGCTCTCCCCCTTGAGAGTGTCCGTCGCCTTTTTGTCTTGAAGTAGGTCACCGCTCAGTCTCTGTTTGCCCAAGCGTCTGCCCATTTGTTTCTTTAGGACTCAAAAGCTCCCTTTCTGTTGCTCAGTGTAGTTTCTGGCCCATCTTTTCTCTTACTTTGCTCCCTTACTTTGAGATGTTGTGGCTGCCCCATCCCTGGAGAGGTCCAAGGCCAGGTTGGACGGGGCTTTGCGCAACCTGGGCTGGTGGGAGGTGTCCCTGTCCAGGGCAGGGGATTTGGAACTAGATGGTCTTTAAGGTCCCTTCCAACCATTCTATGATTCAAACTCTCTGTCTTTTCTCCCTGCAGTCTCTTGTAACTATTTTTGCTTTTGCAGCTCCTCATCTCCACCATCAGCTGCTCCTGCCTCTTCAGGCTGCTGCTTTCCATCCCTTCCCTCTCTGTCTGCCAGGACAATCTTTCAGTCCATCCTTGGGTTTGAAAATTGAAAATAGGCCCCTCATTTCCAGGGAGAAGCACAAATGGAGAGCAAACTGATGGGACCCAAGCCACATCTTGCTTTTGTGGCATTGGCATGATACGCGTGCGGGAGGCTTACTGAGTGTTCAGCCTGGCTGGGCTCCAAATTGCCAATTCCTAGGGAAAAAAAGAAGATATTCCAAGTCCCGGTCCGGTGTTTGTGCCACTAAATCACAGGTAGCTGTGCTCTGCCCAACTCCTCAGCCAGTGCTGGCAGCAGTTTTGGTCATACTGACAGTTGTATGAACCATTAATGTTTTACTCTTCTTTGTATTTTAGCATCTAGAACTAGGGATTTTCCTGAAAGTCTTTATTTTTTCCCAAGTTTTCCTGATATATGAAGAAATGTGATTTCAACTTGCAGATCAATAGACAAAACTCACCCAACATTGATTTTGGCCTTTGAGTGGTGGGATTTCGTTAGTGTGTTTTGGGGGACTTCTGGTTTTCGGGGGGCTTTGGGGGGGTAAAATATTTTGTATTTACACAGTGCGTTAAAGCAGATGGGACTGGGGGTCTGTGTGGGATGGAACCAGGAATGGATTGTGTGCATGAGGGTTTCCCCAGGAGTGCTGTTCCTCTCCTTTCTCCCCATCGTCCAGCTCCCACCATCTTTGGAAGCTGTGGTGCTTCATCTAAAACTCTTTGTTCCCAAAGGCGCGTGTCTTCAGGGAGTGGTGGGGAAACGTCTGTTCAGCCTTTTTGCTCAACCCTCCTTCATCCGACTGCTCGTTGCAGCCGCAGCCGTCTCCGTGCTTCACCGGGGCTGGGAACATGTGGCCTCATGCTGAGAGGAGAATTAGGTGGCGTGGACAGGGGTTTTAAATTTAAGATGAAGGATAATACGAAAAAAATAGATTCATAACTCATTTTAAATCTTATTTTTTTAACAAAATGAGGTCAGCAGTGCCAGCCAAATTTCAGCAGCAGAGAGAGATCATCAAGTTTGATCTTAGATAGCCTGGTGTGCTAATTTAAGCATCTTTTTGGGTTTGAGTGGTTCTTTGTATTTAAAGTAGAAAAAAATTTAAAATACACATTTGAAAACGTTCTTGCTGCTCCTCGTTAAGATTGTTGGCTTCTGAAGAGCTGAAGGATATTGTTAAATTTCCTTGGGTCAGTAGAGACGGCTGCCGAATTTCATGGTTGAAGAACAAGAGAGGAAAGAGAACCAATGGAAATATAATGAATATTGGTTCAAAACAATATCTGCAAATTGCCTGTCCTGTCTAATATAGATTATAGATATTAGAAGGAGAGAGAGGTGATTATGGACTGTAATCAATCAACAACATTTATCCAAAGTCCTGGGTTCTGGGTTTCTTCGTGGGCAGGCCGTGTTTACCCATTGTTGGATATCTAGTTGGGCTAGCAGGAATCATTTTATTTCTGAAGCAATTTGATCATTTTACTTGATTTGCATCAGATAGAGACGTGGGTAACGCTGCCGCGGCTATTTGGCACATCAGATGCACAGGGTTTTCAGGCGTGTGACACAATGTATTTTGTTGTGTTTTATTAAGATTTATTTTATTCCCATGTTGTTGTTTAACCAAGGTATGTGACTCAGGTTTTTTGTTGTTGTTTTGTGGTTCTTTTTTTTTCCAACAGATGTGGGAAGAGGCCATCGCCTTGGGTAAAGAACTTGCAGAACAGTATGAAAATGAAATGTTTGATTATGAACAACTCAGTGAACTGCTGGTAGGTTTTTTTAATGACGTGGGCACTGCAACATTTTTTTTCAGAATTTAATTTTGAACCTTTAAAAATTATATTGAAAATCTCGCTTATGACAGTAAAATGCAGAAATAGATGCCCACTTTGGCTTTGCTGGACGAATGTTGATTAACTGGCTACCACTGGAGTGTCTGAAAAAGATTGAATTTTTTTTTTTTTTTAGCTGAAAGAAAAATATTTCGGTAACGTTAAGCTGATTTATTTGGGGTATAAAAGGAAATTTGGAATTTAAATATAAATGGGAACATGAAAAAAATCCCCATTCTCTCTCAAGTGTCTTTCCATATTCACGTTTCTTTTTTTAGGTATGAATAATCCCCAGGCATTCATGTCTAGAGTCAGTTATTTTTGCCCTGACGTTACCCGCTGATTATGCCGGCACCATTTGTTTTTTCTCCTGCTCTTCTCGAAAGAGATAAATGGCAGCTGTCACTGTCCCTCCTAACTGCTCAACCAGTTTCACAGCAGCTGGGACATGAGTCCAGTTTGCTTCTGAAAATTCCCGACTTTCAGGTTTTTGATGCATTTTGCCTTCGCGCTCACCAGAGTAGATCATCCGGAATGTCTTTGAGTTGTTTATCTGCTTGTCCCACGCTGTCTGAGCTGGGCGTTCATACGGTGTCATTGCACCTTCTCCCTCCGCTGACACCAGCCCTCAGTTTGAGGATGGCTTGGAGCCATCTCCCCTCAAGCACCTCCATCCCCATCTTCCCAGAATCTCCTTTTTTGGGGAGGAAAGAATAAAGGTAAATACCCACTCGTTTCAATTTTCTGGTTTCTTCACTCCCTTACATGTTCTTCTTTGGTTTGTCCGTGGTTCTGTCCTCCAGCTCTCCACAGCTGAACGAACATCCCTTTTTGAAGTTCCTCTTCCTGCGGCATTTTAACTGGTATTAGTGCCAGGCTGATTGTATTCATTGGCCTAACTGGTCTGGAGCCTGGTTTCCCGTTGATTTGGACAGCAGGAGGTATGGGATGTACACACAGAGCGTGTCTCAGGTGGTATGGTGTGCCAGAAGAGTCCCCCTCGGCCGGCTGCCTGCGCCACTGCCTTCAGTACAGGATATTCTTCATTTCAATATAAAAGGAATCTGGTAGAGATTGTTCCTCAGCTAGAAATGATTCTCATGTGTCAGATACGATTATTCACCAGTGGGTAGCTGCTTTCCAAGTCCCTCATTTTTAATTTTCCATCTCCTTTATGCTTGCAACACGGGAACATGAACAGCTTTGTCATGGAAACAACCACTGTTCTCCTATCATAGTGTATCCATTTTTGGAGCAGAAGTCTGAATTTGAACTTTGTACGTTGTAGCTGACGGCCAATAATACCGAGTTATGTATTTTTCACTGTTTTTCTTGCACAGCAAATACGTCATTGTTGCATTAATTCTAGGCAGTGGTATAAACCAGGCATGGTTCATATGCGTATGGAAATGCAGGTTCTCCCTCTTCTAATAGGGGAAACGCAAAACTTGCAACTCTTAGGTCAAACAACTGAGTTTATCTGCTCTTTATTTATCAGACAGGAGAAATTGAGAGAGATGTCACAAAAATTATTACTGACGCGCATTGGGCATTCACCCCTCACAAGGCAAAGATCAAATTTCGCACTCCCGTGTGAGTCGGGTCTCGCACACCCCGTCGGCTTTTCTTCTTGCTGCTGCTGAGCGACAGTAGCGTGCTAGCTCGTCTTTTTTTCCCCCTTAAATTTTAAAGTTTAAAAGTTTTTATTTCTTTCTGTTCTCCCTATTGTCTCTTTTGTTCAAGCAGTATTAAATATTAGACTCTAAGACAATTCACAGATGACAAAATAGTTTTGCTACAGGTGAATTGAGAAATGTACAGCAGACCTGGGTCTTTGTAGTCTTCTTGCCATTTACTGTTATCTATCGTAGGGGAGCAGTAATAAACCTCCGCTCAAATCAGAATTCATTCTCTTACAGAAAGTAATAGACTAAAAATAAGTTAATGAACAGATCGTCTGAAGCCACACTTTTGTTATTATTTCATCATTTGAGATAAAGAAGGATTCCGCTTCGAAAGCAGATGGCATCTGACATGCGTGTATTTATTCCAAAAGTTATATTTTTCTGCAGTTCTCAACTGCGTGCTTCCCATATGCAAATAAATAGTTGCAAATGTGGAAAAAAAGTAGTAGAAAAATGCAATGAAATGTAACAGCCACAAACCGAGAAGTCAGCCCCATCGAGGGGAGCTGGCTTTAGCGGTACGGGCTCCATCGTTCCCGTGTTTCGGCATCGGCAGTGCCACAACTGGGAATTCGGGCTGCCTTGAAAGTTCTTGACCTTCACCAAAATTGAGATACTGAATGCAGAACAGTCAGGTTCACCGAGATAAGCACAAAAACAATGGCTACAGAATATTTCAAAATGCTAGCACATATCTGATGGAAAGGTGAAGAAAAAGGGGCGAACGAAACACGTTCATCTTTAAGTTAGAGATACAATAGAAGAGATCTAGAGTTTAAGTATAAGGTATCTCCTCAAAGTTTAGGTGATTAAAGTTCTTCTTATTTATTTTGCAGCGAAAGCAAGCCCAGTTCTATGAAAACATTGTGAAAGTGATAAGACCAAAACCAGACTACTTCGCTGTTGGATATTATGGCCAGGGATTTCCAACATTCATAAGGGTAAGCGTCCCCCTTTTTCCTTCCACAGACGTCAGCAAGGTTTCTTGCCTTGGAAATTTCCCTCGGTTGTAGAGAAAGTACATTATTGTATGTCAGTGTGTTATTTACAGTCTGCCTGATGTTGATGGTTGGCTTTTAGCTGTATAAAACAAACGTTGTTTTTTCCTTCCCAGTTTCGAATATTGAATGGTTGAATTTTAGTAGAGAAGCTTTTTCTTCAAACATGTCCAATCCTTTGTACTTCTTCAGGTTATCACCAGAAATGAAGACGTACCACCCAGTCCATAAATCAGGGCAATAACCACCACCATCTGAAATGGTGACATTTTTGCCTGACAGGTAGATATAGATATAGATATATGAGTATGGTAGAGAAGCCTTTTGTATGTGACCATGTTTTCGTGTGAGTATCCTTTCCACCGTAGTCCCTAAAATGAAGCGGAATATCAGAGATGTGTGTGATACCTTTAAAAGCAATCTTTCACCATTGATTTTCATGAGTTGGGTGTCAATTTAAAACATATGTCGTTCGGTTGATGCCGGTAACGTATGTCAAATGACATTTTAGATTTTTTCCACTGATGTGAGGATTGTTACGGAGTTGAATGAGTGGCTGAAGAACGGTGGGGATTTGACACATCTGAGTTGTATCTGTATCGTGATTCTCTGGACTCTGGCACTTGCCAGTTGGTGACATGGAAATAACACGTTGCTGTACAGCTGCTGCGCTGCTCCTGTCTGTCTTAAGAGATGAGGATTTTCAGGTTGGAAAGAGTCTCTCTCCAACCCCCTGTGGAAGAGTTACAGTAGATTAAGGTGGTTCAAGAGACAGAAGAATAAAATTATTACTATTATTCTCAGATTATTCTCTAAATCCGGGAGACTCCAAGAAATTTAGTCTCAGGCCAGGGGCTGGTAGTAGGTTTCCTCCTGGAAATACTCATTTAGGAGATGAATTCCTGGTTATAACCGAGTAATTCCATGTTAACTCTCTCAGATTATACCATAATAAATACCAGGAGCAAGCCTAAACCTATGCTGAAGCCCAGCTCACTGGATAATCCAGTGAATGCTGGTTAAACTGGTTTTCTCGGGTTACTTGTGGTCGCCTGGTCTTACGTGATGTGTTAAAAGTGCTTGTAAAATATGTATTTATGGTGAATTGTAAAGAAACAAACATATGGTGGTTTCAGGCAAGAGTTGTCTTGGAGTGACCATCCCTCATAGAAATCTAACGATCAGAAACTTGACAAGTATTTGGAGCAGGAGGGAAAGGCTTCCACAAATCCAAAAAAACCACTCAGGTGTTTGTTTGGACAAAGCCTCCTTTTCCACCAACAAACTAAAGAAATTGAAGTTCTTGAATCATCCCAAGTAGAAAACGTGCGTGGCTTTTCGTACACCCTGGGATGCTGCATTACAGGTGTACTTGTACCATTTGTGCCTCCTCAGAAGCACATCAAATTATCAGTTCTCTGCCACTGAAAGGAACAAATCTGACCCCAGGTGGTTCCTGCCAGGCTAAAAGTGTGTTTTTGCAGCATCCTCTGTGTGCAGACCCTCAAAAACTGGGAGATGAGCTCTCGTATGTTGTCCCACTGCTTGGTCTCCAAATTATGGCTGGACAACCTGTGCCAGAGAGACTCTGAGCGGGACCACCGGTACCTCGAGCTGCCCCAAAGCTTGAGCAATGCAGTTCTGCAAACTGGCAGAGCCATATGTTGGTGACAGACGCAATGACATGATGGTGTACAAGCTACCGTGTGTGTCAAAATACCAACTCTAAAGAGATGCGATGCGGAAAAGCTAAGAATTGTTCAGGTGTTTGAAATACATGTAATGTAATGTAGGGTAACGGCCATGCAACGGCTTTTATCAAGCGTCAAACAGCAAAAAGTGTTTGCGTTACATTAAGTAAAAAAGCCTTAGTAAGATTTTTTTTGAAGTGCTTATTAATTATTTCTTAAGTTTTACCAGGCAAAAAGTATTTAATATCCATTAAGAAGGAGTCACTGTTAAGATTGACAAACCCATTTCTCTACAAAATGATTAAATGAATATTTTATGATATTCTCATAGGGAAGACCATGCCCTATCAGGAACCTTCAAAATGATGAATGCATGATAAAGGCACTGCCGGCTTTGCAGAGGGGATTGGGGCTGACAGTTGTCATGAAATTTTGTCACACGTACCGTCACTCTCAACAGAGTGCATATTTATCTCCGGGGAATGTCGGGAATAGCCAGCCATCCAGAGCTGCTCTGCAGAGAGGGGCTGCCCCGGGCCGGTGCGGGGGGTGGCCGTGGGTCAGCCTGGCTCCAGCTCAGCCACCTGGAGACACCCACAAATGCAGGGAGCACAACGCCGCCTTCCCGTTAAGCTCCCAGTTAAACTGGGTAGTCGAGGGGATACAAGGCAGAAGAACGTTAGTCTGATGGAGTAACGTTGAGCTGCTTTTTCTCTTCACGACTGAATGGGGGGTTTTTTGGTAAGCGCGGGAAAACACTTACCGCACTTTACAAAAGCCTCAAAGTTTGTAATAAGCGAGCCATAAAAACTCTGAAAAATAGGCTATTGAGTGCCTTGCTGACTGAGAAAATCCTCAATACAAGCTTTTTCTTCCGTTGCAATTTTTCCTGTGAATTACAGGTCTATATACATGAATTATAGGTATATATACACTTCTTAGGTTTCTGCCCTTTTTTCTTTTTTTTTTTTTTTTCCCCAAACAGAGAGTATCCTTTCATCTGCTGCGCATTTCAAAAGGCACCAGTGCAGAACTAAACCCAACTGAGCAAATGTAAACTTTTCCAATTTCCTACCCCTAGTCATAACACCCTTTTCCTAAGAAGTGCTGTATAATTTTTTCACCAAGTGTTCATTTTGAGATGAGTGACGAGGTTAAAGTTGTTCAGATGCAAGTGTTACGTTCGTATCAAACCTTCCTTTAATGTGTTTGATCAGGTGAAAATACGCAAGTCATCTTTTACAATTTTCTTTAGAATTTGATGTGCTTGTTCAGTATACGGATGGACTGTATAAAATGTATCTTCATTTTCTTAATCGTTAAAAGAAATCAATCCTGAGAAATACAATATACTTCATTTAAAAGTTATGCTTTGTGCAGACAACTGTACAACGGCAAAAAACTAATAGCCTAATATGAAGTCTAGGGAGTATCAGTCTTTCTGAAAGAGTCCGTGGTTTTGGTCCTTCCTCCTAAAATGGGCATCGTTTTCTCTTTGTGCTTTTCTCTGCTACTCTTGCTTGCGCCCATCAGTGCCTTTTAATGAATGTTTGCGTATCAAAAGCCTAATTCTATTTATTTACATCCATTCCACCATTAGCGGTGGAAGGTGGATGAGAGGAATTATAGAGACAGATCTTGGATTTGATATAGGACATAATTTTTCTTAATACATTTTCAGTGGGCACCTATTTTATAGATCCTTGAAATCATGTATTTGGATCCCGTTGAATTTAGTGTGGTTGATAGATACGCCTACGGGTAAGCGCATACTTAACGATCTCAGTACTGAATGGGAGATAAGGAAATCCATTTGGGCTTTATTGATTTGGCTTGAAATATTTGTAAACTATTGATTATATCATAGTGTGAAGAATGTAAAATTTCTCACTTTAAAGGCATTGGAGTCAACACTTCCGAGATCCCAGTTTGTTACTGAGGGTGCGGGTATTAGGTTTTCACCTCCCTATTTGTTTCCAGAACAAAGTCTTCATTTATCGAGGAAAGGAGTATGAACGCCGGGAAGACTTTGAAGCAAGGTTATTGACTCAGTTTCCAAACGCAGAAAAGATGAAAACAACGTCTCCACCGGGCGATGACATTAAAAACTCCTCCGGCCAGTGTATCCTTCGGTTGCAGAGCGGCTCCTGCAGCTGCACAGGTTGAGGATTTATGGCCAACACGAGCAGGAGGCTGTTGCACTTCTGCCTTTATGGGTGTAATACGTGAATTTTGTTGTTCTGTCCTTCCTTCGCGTTCCCCTTGAGCTGCCTGTTCTGCGTGATTGAAATTCGCTTTTCAGTTCTTAACCCCTGAATTCAGATATTCAGTGCTTTACTGTAAAGCCAAAACTGGATTTACCGTCTAAATTTCACAGGCCAGTGTCAGAACAAATCGTGAGGTGAGTTTGGGGTGCTTTTGCAATTTTATCAGTCTCCTTTACAACGTGTAAACTAGTTCCTGTTGTTGTATAACAAATCTCTACACAGCCAAAGAGGGTAGTAACTGGGAGGACATTCCGTGGCTATTCTTAATATTAGCAGAGATTCCATCCAGCCCATTGGAAAACAGGGATCCCAGAAGCATTTTATATTTACGCGTAAACTTTTTTTCTAGTTGTAGAGTTTAGCAGCAGTTCCTAAACAGATGGTATTTGATTTTGATTGTGCTTTTCCTTCTTGGCAGTTTCTATAGGGTGAATGAAGTCCAACGGTTTGAGTATTCACGCCCTGTTCGTAAAGGAGAGAAAAACCCGGACAATGAATTTGCGGTAAAACAAAAAAAAAGAAAATAGAGTACTTTTAGGGTTTGCTTCTTTATTCCCCTTCATTTTGAGAATCTAAATCATTATGTTTTGGTTGTTGAAAAATAAATCTTAAGTTTAAATGTGATTATTTTTCATAGAAATTCAGTTAAACCAATCTACCATGTTCTGGTTTATACCAGTAGAAAAAATGCACAAAGATGTATTTATTTTGTTAAAAAACAACTTCTTTGAGAAAGAAGTTTGAAATAGTTATACCTGAAAAGATAGATGTCTCTTGGCAATACCTGTCTTGTCACGAAGATTCTAGTCAGGCATCTTAAAAATCTTTTTGCAGCAATACCGTGTTTTTTACCTTTTCTTTTTTTTTTTTTTTTTTTTTTTTACTAAACCATATGTTTCATGTAATGGTCAATAAAACTCCCTTTGAGCACAGCTTGTATTCATCAAAGCGTTTACAACAGGTTACATCGAGTTGATTCCCTTTTTTTTTTTTTATAGACACCATTTTGTTCACAGGGGTTCTAGTGGGTGCAGTTAGTAGTAAAGTTGTGGTAGTAATTAAAGTAATAAATTAATGCATCATTTCTTGAGTGAAGAAGTTGGGTTTCCATGTAGTAGCAGGCTCTAATTAATCAATGTGCCAATAAATAGTGAGTATCTGTTTTCCCATGGCTAAGAGTGGGTATTCATTCAGAGACTCCTTCAGTGCCTTTGGCTTCTCGCGGTGGCTGTTATATCAAAAATTGCTGATTTGCTCATCTACGTGGGTTCAGCTGAGGAGGCAGGAAACCCTCTTTTTCTAAAAAAAAAAAGTGCTAGAGAGAACAGTTTCCAATATGTTTTGAGTATAGGTAAAAAAATGTAGGTATATCTACATCACTTTGACAGCTCTTCCTCTGTTAATGGAGGATGGAATAAACAAAATGAGATCAAGAGGGTTTTGGCATTGGTTAGGAACCACCGCACAGGTGTGAAGGCAGAGATGTTAAATCACGTATCCTTAAATTCAAACCCGTGAGGAGATGGTACAACGAAGCCATTGCTGTTCACAGCTCAGGTGAAATCACAGGATCACGAATGCAGATCGGGAGCTGCAGGTCAGGATAGGACCTTGGGAGGGCTCGGGTCCAACCCTGTCCCCGGCAGGGCCAGCTGTGGGCTCAGACCCAGCTGCTGGGGGCTTTCTCCCCGCGGGTCCTGACACCTCCGAGGAAGTGGGTGGAACCACCTCCCCAGGAACCCGTCCCTCGGCGCCTCCACTCTCCCACAGGAAAAGTTTTCCCTAGAGCAAGATGTTGTGGGTTTGTGGAGGGTGGTCCTTAAAAGCTCTCATGGGAAAAACAACAGTCCGGTAAAATCGGTGGATCTTTCGCATGGTGTTCTCCTTCGCTACGGGAGCAGCTGCTCTCTACTAAATCACGTAGCACATTGAAATCTGCGCCACTCCATCATCTCCCCAAGCAGATACCGTTTAAAATCTCCCCCGGCTTCGTAACGTCTGCGGTTCCTTTTCCTCATGCTAATGTTCGAAGGCTTTGCTTAAGATAAAAGCTATCAATCTGATAACGGGATGTTTATCTTACATTTGCAGAATATGTGGATTGAGAGAACCATCTATGTGACAGCGTATAAATTACCGGGGATTCTGAGGTGGTTTGAAGTCAAATCGGTTTTCATGGTAAGATCAATTTGGCTTTATTGGGATTGCAGAAAAGACCGGGGCTCTTCTACAGCCAGGGAGCGTTTATATTTCTGTATGACACCGCGTCAGTTCTGTGACCAAGCAATCAATGGCATCCTCAGACGAGGGAACGTGCTTGCTGGGAATGCTGATTATTGACTGAGGGTGACTCACAGAACGCTTTTCCACCCCTGAGAGAGGGAAACGCGGGCTGACTCTTCCAGGCCTTTAGGGCAAGGGCCGATCAAGTGCTTGAAGTACTTTTATAAAGTATTTCTGGCTTTCAGGAGGTCAGCCATTGCAGCCTGTGGCACCAGCCTACAATGAAGAGGGCCCCGAGGTGGTGTAGGGGAACCCTGCCACATCAGGTTGAATTTTGGATAAGAGGATTTTGGTGTTTTGAGTGTAATTGATTCAAAATATAAATATAAATGGAATGCATTGTGTGCGTCCGCATCTCTTCTGTACTTATCATTTGTGATTAAAGGTTGTTTTTGTTTCTTCTCCATAGTTTGCTAAAATATACCCCAGCAACCTCCCAGAGTAACTCCAAATTACGCATTTCTCTGTTCTGCCATTTAGACTGTTTAGATAAGACATATCCATTAAACGCCTTTAAGATTAAATTATTCTTACGCAGCTGTAATTTTTAAGTAGCAATAAAAACATTGTTACTGCGGTTTTTAAATCTCTCTTGTGAGGCTTATTTTTAAAGGAAAAGAACAATTTGCATATGATTAATTAAAACCTTTTTCATTGCTCCATTGAGGTTATGTTGGACAGTTGTATTTAGATGAACAGAAGTAATGCAGAAAATTACTATGGTATCTATAGTAACAGAATATGAATGTGATGTCTGACAGTAACAGGCAGCTGAATAAAGCACATTGAATTTTTAATGAATTTTGTATTTTCAATATAATCCTGATAGAGAAGATTGTGTTTATCTTCATGATTGCAAAAAGTGGTGTTTATAAAAGCTGGCGAATCTGATGAAAGTCTCTTTTCCTCACGAGTTAAGAGCACAGCCTGACAGGCTGCTTTATGCAGGCAATTTGTATACACGCACCTTTAACGCCGTGCTTGTCATCGAAAGGTGCGTAAATCCTGGGAGAGTGCTTTCATAAGCTTTCTGTAAGCTTATAGGATTATATTAGTCACGTAGCTGAAAAACGATACCAGAATGGAACTTAATAATATGTGGGAAGACGGCACCGGGTAACTTTTGACCTAGCTCTGCCATCGTTACTACAAAATTGGTATTGACTTTCTTCAAGATTCCTGTCAGCTAAAATGCTGGAAGCGTGATCATGAGGTTTACATCCCTGTAATGCTAAATTTTGATTATGGATACAGATATTATTGATGTTTTACTAAACGCGATGAATTAAAGTAGCTCTGCACATCCCATGTTTTATTGATGGCACTAGAATATCTTTAAAGGAAGAGGTGAGATCATATCAACTCAGCGCTGAGAGAGAAATGAGTAATTTAATAAATGCGGTGTATTATGTTACGTAACCCACAGGAACACGCATAATTTCCTTAAATCTGTTTGCTTTTTAAATTCCTTCTGAGCACTTTTACCTAAACCTTTTCAATCTGTTCGTTATCTGCAAGGAATATGTTGTGCACATTCATTATTCGGTACCTGATTTGTTTTAGCTGGACACAAGTAGTTGTAGGGCAAACAATTGCTGAGGCCAACTAGTGAATTAGAAACTGGATTTTTAATTGCACTTGGTTTTAAAACGTACAAACGCTAATCTCTGTTTTGGTTTGATGTGTAATTTTTTAGCGTTGCAAACGTAGCGGGAGTACATCATTTCTGTTTGCCCTGAATAGACCGCGTAGCGTCCAGAGTTAGCAAGCTACTTGGAGCAAGGCTCATAATTTACAAGTAGAGATATTTTTAATAAATAGCTTTCAATAAGATTCAAAGCAGACTTTGTAGTAGTAGGATGGGAACGGCAATTCTCCATCTGCTTCTAAAAAAATTAGAGGGAGGATTATAAGAGTAGTAAAAGAGAGGAGAATGAGAAAGAAAGCCATGATTGCTGATACAGAAAAGTCAAAAAAGATGTCTGTCAGCTCAATGAGTGCTAATTTCTGTAGATACTCAAGAGCTTTAAAAGCAATGGTTCATCAACAAATTATTGCATCGTTATAAGCCCATTAATACAAATGACAGTATCCTAAATTTAGCGTAGGATGTTTGCAACAGTTCCTGCCGAATCAGATGTTGAATGTGGCCTCACTTTGCCAGTCCCAGTTTCCCTGGGAGCAGATTGGGCTCTGAAGGACAGACGTCGTCCGTCCGTCTGTGCCAGGGCCGCTCCACGGCCGCGGCGCAAACACCAGCCTCCTTACCTGCTTCCCAGAATAATTCACCAGGCACGCTTTTTAAAATGCTAATTAAAACATCCTTGATGTAATCAGGTGGCAAATGTAAGAGTAGCAACTGAAGAGATTTGATTATAAGTGGTTCTCAGAAACATGGGAAGCAACTGATGGCCAGGTAGAAGTGCTTCTTTGTTTATGTAGCAGTTATGCAAATCAGTCCGTAATCAAATATACACTTGCATTTTCCTCACAGGCCTCAATTAACCTTCCTTTTCTATTCCTACCACATCATTTTTTTTAATGTAAGTAGGCTATGTCTTCCAGTGAGGACCATCTATGCTCTGGGTTGCTGAAAGCTAGTAATTTTTAGCCCATTCACTAAATGTACGTATTTTAGCAATACTTTAAATACTGTAATACTGTTTCTTTAATGTGAGTAACTGCCATTCTGAAAGACACAGTATCTGGTCATAAATAATAGTCGGAGATGAGTCAATTAAAATAAAGCACAGTATAAGAGCTACTTCATCCCATGAAGGCATCTGAGGAGCTCTCTTCACTGAAGTCCAGGCTATGTGAGAAAGACAATGTCTTCCTTCAGTTATCAACGTTCAGAGGAAGAAAATGTGACCTTGTGGGAAAAAGCACAGCAGATAGCTTAGAAGTCATCTCTGCAACATATTAAACTCCATTTCCTTGGAAGTAACACCAAAATAACCACTGCAAAAATATCTTGATTTTTGAGCTGCTTAGGATTACTTTTTCCATCAGAAAATCCACATTAAGTTATCATTTCTTTCTTATTGTTACATTAAGCTGGATCTTCTTTGTACTGCTAAAACTCACCGACGTGTAATCTCTGATGTTCTCCATAATCCTCCCAAAACCTCACGTGATGCCTGTCAGAGCCTTCTAAATGTTGTGCTGCTGTGCTGAGATGTAATCCGTCCTGCAGCAGCGAAACACATTTAACTTTCTCTACTGATAATTGATTATCATGTCACTTACCACAATATATAGATACCGATTATTTAAGTGCCTGACACCACCCTTTCTGTTGAATCTTGGTTAAAATATCTCCTGTTCTGAAATTCCTGAAATGTTTCTAATCGTGGTGGTTTGGTGGACAAGGACTCTGCCCCTTGATTAAAACCTCCTTTTGTTTTTATTTTAGGTTGAAATTAGTCCACTGGAAAATGCGATAGAAACCATGCAGCTAACAAACGATAAGATCAATAACATGGTTCAGCAGCATTTAAATGATCCAAATCTACCCATTAACCCTCTCTCGATGCTACTTAACGGCATTGTGGATCCTGCGGTCATGGGAGGGTTCGCAAACTATGAGAAGGTAACGTCAAAATTACATTTTGGGCTTTCTGCATTTGAAGTAAGAGTTGATATATTTAGCAGCAAGAGGACTTCTGTAGGGACGTGGTGGACAATTGCTGACGAGAGGTAGACACAGAGATTGGTGGCATTCCCAGCGTGTGCTTGGCCATTGGAGCTGAAGCAGGAATTTCTGGGTGAACTTCAGTGGCCAAAGCAACCAATTGCAATTCCCACCTTTGCTTTCAAACGCCTGAGTTTTTAAAGGCTTCATCAAATGGTAGAGACTTCCGAGATCCCAGACAGTTGCAAATCATCTAAATAATCTTAACTGCGCATTTACAGTAGCTTTTAAATTTATATGGGATATTAACATTATAGGGGAACCATAAACACTGTCTGTTATTTATGTTATGGATATTAATCATAGTAAGCTAACATACACAAGCAACATGTATTTCGTAACATAAATGGAGACGACACATGGTGACTGACATGTCGCTGTATCCATCCATTGATGTAACTCTCACGCATTTCACCTACCAAAATTTCTGGTGTCCCAGGCGCTGCTAAAAAGACATTTCCAAGATGTGCCAAGTCTTCTGCAGGGTTGCCCATGAGATTGGGGCTTGATCACGATGTGCTCATCCCCCCACTTACAAAAGATTGATGTCTTAAATTTAAAACATTGTTAAATTCAATATATCTTTCCTAGATTTTCATTTGTATTTGTAGCTATTACTGCTGTTTTGCAGAACTTCTGCGTTGATTCATTGATCTTTGCTGTAGGTAATTCATCCATGGTAGTTGTTGATTCATTTTCTGAAATAAGCGTTCATTTCTCTCTCTTGACTAGGCTTTTTTTACTGAAAAATATATGCATGAGCATCCAGAAGATCATGACAAGATTGAAAAACTAAAGGATCTGATCGCTTGGCAGGTAAAAAAATTTAAGTCGGGCTGGTTGGGGCCAACTGCCGTACAAAGACAGTTTGGTGTCACTTTTGAGAAAATTCAGACATTAAACTATTCACCCTGTGTACACTTCTTCGCCATTTAAAACTGTCTTGGAACTTGAGCTAAAGTTCATCTTTTCAAATCTGACATCATTTGTCATTTGGTAAACCCACAAGGAACAAACATGATCAACCTCTTCTTTCTTTTTTTTTTTTTTTTTGGTAACCATAATACAGAGAAAATATCCCATCTGTATCAAATGAGAAAATATTTTGTAATAATGTTGGTTAGTATTATTGGCAACTTGCTTTTGCATTTTAATTTTCCCAGGCTGATTTCAGAAATTCTTCTCAGACAGTAAGATGAAATGCTTAACCCTGAACTCCTCCTCCTGCTTGCATTCACCGGGACAGTATTTCTTCACATATTCACTTCTTCAAACCACATTTTCCATTTATTAAACTTTCTGCATATCCTTATAGTACCTTTTAGCACGGAATATTAAATGTGAGAGTTGCAAAAATTAACTTGCACACAAAATATTTAGTAAATTCATCACTGTGAAACCTGTGCATCGTTTGCAGTAGAACTTAACACGGTACAAAACCGTTGATCCATAAAGCAGCTGAAATTACCGGTATTTTTATGGTGAAATATTAGAGCAGAAATCATGTAAATGTAAGATGACAGGGGCAGTATTTCCTGAACTGGGAACGGAACCCAGGTTCCCAGCCCTGTGCGGGGACAAAGCAGGAACCCTCTTTTTGCATGAGAACTGTGTTTACAGGAACCAAAGAATATATTTCGGGACTAACAAGAAACAATTCCAAATTTGTTTCATAGCACAGACTGGCCATTTTCCAGTCGTCTCAAGATAATTTTACGATAACTAAAAAAATATCAATATGATTGGAAATGTTTTTCCCACAGAAGAAGAAAGTGCATAATTGTCTTTTTATATTCAATTTTGTCTTTATAATAAAGGGAATAATTTACATTTCTGTAAGTTTCAATCTTAGAGGTAGTGGAACCAAAGACACAGAATTCAAGAAATAATAATAAAAAAAAATTCCTCTGAAGACCGTAAAACTATCACTGACTAAAAACTCTTTTGGTCTGGGGAAAAAAAAAAAAGTATTTATTTATTTATTTATTTATTGTGAGCTTTTACAGAAGATTAGACTTTAGGAGCTTTAAGTTTTATAGAGGAAAATAATTTGATCCCAGAAGACTAACTCCGCGTCAGCTCTCTGTCTTTGCCTCTGATAGTGATACTTCAAATGAATTACAAACACATTTTTCCTCAGCAAAGATTCACTTTGGTGACATATGTATGTTAAAATAATATTACTATTTGAAAATATCTATGGCAATTAATCACCTTGTATTTTAATTATTTGTAGGTATGTAATTTCCCATCAGTATTGTAGTACCAAGACCAAGAAACAGTATTGTAGTACCAAGAAACCAGAAAAATAGAGAAAAAGTATTTTTTATGTCTGAAAATTCTTTTCACTAAAAGGTCTGGCCATTTCATGGTGGAAATCAGTGCTTTTAAGTTGCCTTAGATGTTTGATACATGTTTAGTGTATCCTAAGACTTTAAACTTCCTCTCAAATTATTGCAGTTTTGGGAGCAGAGGTAGATGGGAGCGGGGCGGGAGCTGGTGCTGGAGCTCGGCTGGTGGCAGGAGAGGGAATTGTCACGGAAGCTTCCCGAAGGGAGGCAGGGCTCTCAATCCATCACCGGCGGGACGGGGATTGAAAGCAAAAATGAGTTTTCATTTTTCAATAATATGGGGCTTGGAGTTTTGTGATCACACGGAGATTTTCTTTATGCTGTATCAATCAATCTGGATACATGAAATAGTAGCCTGACAATCATATCTTCAGCTGACTAGTGAAATTTATTTTTTTTCTATCCCTTTACCTTACCTTGGTCTCTGCTGTGCTTTGGAATTCATGCTCTTCGGAACATTGTCCCTTTATAATTTCTATGAACTTTAATTACACGTGTTTTTTTCTGTCTATTACTCTTTCAGGTAAATATCATTAATAAAGCAATGTCCGCTTTTGCCCATCTTCGTGCTTTTTTGACTTAGAAAAATATGTTTCCATGCAGCTACATCATTTCAAGCTGATCTTTTATTTTAACATGAAGATAATGAAATGATTGATTGAAATGATGGTAATGAAACGAATGATTGATGACATTAATCACTCTGCATTTAGCGAGTATATTTACAGCATAGCAAAACTAGTATGTCACATAAAAATCCCGTGCTGCTCCTACACAGCTGAAAGAATTGTAGCATACAAAACCAAGGTTTTATGATCATATTTTATGATAAGATTATTATGAAAGATTTTCTTTTAAGACTTAGGATTTTCTATTAATTTGAATAATTCAAATGTATGCAGCTTTTTCATTCTTTTCAGCCAAGCAGATCAAGATCTTTAAAAAAAAAAAAAAAAGCACCCTCTTTTTGAAAAAAAAAACAAAAACAAAACAAACCTGGAACTTTTTAAAAGTTCCACTTCAAAATTTTAAAATTGACAAAGAGTTATGGAATAAGTGCTGTCTGGGGCTGGTTTTCTTTCTCGTTCAGCTCATTTGTTTCTAGTTCAGCTACTTACGTTACCTTTACTTTTTCATTCACCTCTCCAAAGGCGAGGGTGGCCTCTGAGGTCTTTTGACATAAAGCCATAAGCAAACCCACCCGTTGCTCCAAAGCCACATGAATTGTCAGTGGCATGAACGTGGCAAAATTCTGCCTCTGTTTCTGCATTCTACAAAGGTTTAAAATACATGTGTAAAATTGGATGTCCCTTGTCACCAGATTTCCCTGTATCAATGTCTGGAAAGGAGACGTAGGAAGAATTTTGAAGTTAGTAGAAGAAGGTGAAGCAGAAATAGTAAAACAATCCAAAGGTACTTTCTGTACTTGATAGATGTTTCAAGGATTAAGTGATCTTGGACAGGGAGATCAAATATCCTGACTCAGAAATCTCACAGAGGTTCTGTAGCAAAGCCGTGAGAAGTTTATTAAATTCAGGTTCTGTTAAGGAGTAACAAGCCTTTCCTCCTTCTTCTGTGGTTTCTGGTCTTCTCTCATTCCCTTATAGTTGGTGCTTCCTCTTGCCCATGCCCTGATCTCTTGACTCAACAGTTGCTGTACCAGGAGGCCACCAGCCTTTAGGTGCTCACCTTCTCCAACCCAACCGCCATTCACTTCGGCAGCAACCCTCCTATTACTTCACTTCTCCAAGTGCCGGAAGCTCTCCACGGGTGGCTGCATCCACCTGGTGTGTGCCTCTGGTGTATGCCAACAGTGAAACCCTCCTCAGCACCTTCAATCTGCGACACAGAAGGAAACACCTACATTTTTTTTCTTGACTGGGACGTTTCCCTACAAAAAACGTCGTTTACTTCAAATTGCTTGATTTTCTAAATTGGAGATGGCTGCTCCCTAGGATGGGCTCATTAGTGCATTTTCTGCTCGTAAAAATTATCACCGTCTGAAGTTTCAGACCCCACGTGTACTTCACCTTGGTAATTTGATTTTTTTGGAAATAATCCATTTAAAAAGTCAGCAGGTTCTTTTAAATAAACGAGCCAAGTGACCACTTAATCCCTGCAAAATAAGAGAGTCACAGTGTGGCCTGATAATTATGAAAATTTGGAAAATCATTTACTTACATGGAACAGGGAAATTTTCTGATTTTAATGTCTAATTTTTGTAGAGTACAAATCCATATGGCTATAAATAGAAGTTGCTACAGTAAAAAATTTTGTCACTCTTCTTACTTCTCTTTGTAGTCTTTTAGGAGAAGAAACGGTATTCTTTTAAATAGTGCCAAAATCACAGAGAATCAGCTTGAAAAGATTTCTTGAGTTTGTTCATCTGTAATTCATGTGTATTTATTCTTCTTCTTACTAATAAAGCTGCTCCTTCTGATTGCTGCTCAGTCTTATTAGAAAAATCTGGTTTTAATCAGTATTATGATTTAATTACGAATTATTAAGAAGAAGCCTCTTAACTTGATTGCTGCAGAGAATATCTAAGTTAGAATCAGAGCACTGTGTGGGCTGAAACGGACCTGGAAGGGGAAATATTTTTCCTAAGGTGGAGGTAGAAAACTCTTAATGGTATGTCTGGATAGCTGTGGGAATGAAAATGTCTCTCTTAAAACATTTTAAAAGGTCAGCTACACCTCCGCACTATGAACTAATTATATAGGCCTGTGTTGGCATGGATATTTTGTGACAGAAGCCTTGAAGATTAATGATTTTTTTCAGTTACAAAAAGAGAATTAATTAATTTTTTTCCCCCTTCTGTTTTTCGTCCCAAAGAAAATATAATAATTTTTAAGCAGAAATGTATAGTATATAAAACTATATGTTTTATTAATAAATATTGCTCTGCAATATATATGCATCCAAGGATGTAGCTCATTTGCAGTTTTAGAAATAGCATTTATTAAAGAAAGCATACAAGTGTTTTCTCCTTCAAGGTTTTATGCTCCTGAAGCTGGGAAAGGACTGATATTATTAACCCGGTGTGAGAGTCATCATTCATCAGTTTGCCATTTTAAAGTACAATGTCGGGGGGGAGCCTGTGAATTTAACATCACAGGAATATTTGTGCTGTCTGATAAATTCAGCTGTGCCTCCACTATATGATTACTGGGCAGAACCATGGGCGTATTAATTTTAAAGGCCTTTGGTTAACAGAGAAAAAAGAAAATAATGTAGAACGGATGGTTAGATCCTTTTTTACTATGTTGTGCTTCATATACGATGAATGATGAAGATGATAATTCTTCTTGTTGTTATTGTTGTTGTTATTATTATTATTGTTATTATTATTCCATGAGATCTTTCACTCCTCTTGCTGCATACGTGGGAGTCTTGCCCTAACCCTTTGTGGAGGAAGGGCTGGGCAGACTAAGGTGGTGCAACTCTTCTTTCCAGATCCCATTCCTGGCAGAAGGCATCCGGATTCACGGGGAGAAGGTGACGGAGGCGCTGAGGCCCTTCCACGAGCGGATGGAGGCTTGCTTCAGGCAGCTGAAAGACAAAGTGGAAAAACAGTATGGGGTCCGAGCTGTTGTAAGTTACCTGCTAACTTTATGCTTCCCAAGTATGGGGTCCGTACTAGGACCAGTACTGTTCAATATCTTCATCAATGACATTGACGGTGGGATCAAGTGCACCCTCAGCAAGTTAGTGGACAACACCAAGCTGAGCAGAGTGGTTGACAGGTCTTGGGGGATGGGATGCCATCCAGAGGGACCTGGACAGGTTTGAGAGGTGGGCCTGTGCCAACCTCATGAAGTTGAACAAGGCCAAGTGTGCAAGGTCCTGCACATGGGTCAGGGCAATCCCTGGCACAAACACAGGCTGGGTGGAGAAGGGATGGAGACCAGCCCCAAGGAGGAGGACTTGGGGGTGCTGGTGGATGAGAAGCTCCACATGAGCTGGCAATGTGCGCTGGCAGCCCAGAAACCCACTCCACAGCCTGGGCTCATCCCCAGCAGTGTGGGCAGCAGGGCCAGTGGGGGGATTCTGCCCCTCTGCTCCGCTCGGGGGAGACCCCCCTGCAGTGCTGCCTCCAGCTCTGGAGCACCAACAGCAGAAGGACACGGAGGTGTTGGAGCGGGGCCAGAGGAGGCCCCGGAGATGCTGGGAGGGCTGGAGCCCCTCTGCTGTGGGGACAGGCTGAGAGAGCTGGGGGGGTTCAGCCTGGAGAAGAGAAGGCTCCGGGGAGACCTTCCAGCCCCTTCCAGTCCCTAAAGGGGCTCCAGGAAAGCTGGGGACAAACTTTTTAGCAGGGCCTGTTGCAATAGGACCAAGGGATAATTTAAAAAAGGATAGATTTAGGCTACATATAAGGAAGAAATATTTTACAGGGCTCTGAGCAACCTATGATAGTTGAAGATGTCCCTGCTCATGGCAGGGCTTGGACTAGATGACCTTTAAAGGTCCCTTCCAACCCAAACTATTCTGTGATTCTATGAATTCTGTAAATTATGGGAAACTTTGTATTCCTCTACTATAATTCTCACTGATGAAAAAAGCAGTGTTGATACAGCATTGCCTGGTTGTTCTCGGTGGTCAGGAAATTATTAAATACTGAGCAGATGCTATGAGATGTTCAGAAAGCCGTGGTACTTGAATTTTCTAGCCTGGGAACAATTTATAAATTGCCTAAATCTGTTCCTTGAAAATCAAGATAATTCTTTAATATTCCAATTTTAAGGAACTGGGTTTACAAATAAAAATTGCCACTAGAGTGTGATTCTTCTCGAGCTGAACATCACCTTTCCGTAGGTGTAATTCCTGTTGAGAAGTGAGGGCTGTGCTGCTCTACAGTAGTGCGCAGTCTTACCTACTCTGGCACCCCCCTAAACGTAGGCAGGCAATGAAAAGATAGCTGCTACTTAATGAGATTTAGGAGTGCTGGAGTTCATGATTTTCTCATTCCAACAAGCTATTTTCAGTTGCTGCTTCATCTTTATGGCACAGGCAAGAATTTGGTGGCGATTACAGTGGGGTTTTGTTCTGCTTTTAACTTGAGTGTTACCCATCGAGGAGGAAGGCGAAAAGCCAGTATACAGCTTCATAATTCAGACTATAATTGATAATTCAGTCAAAAGCCATGTGGATTGGATGCTATTATATGGTCAGTTTTTAAAATTATTTTAAAAACCCAAGATGCAAGTGTCTAGAATAGCGCTAGGACTGACGCTGCAGAGCTGATGGTTGCTGTGGTGGCAGTAGCCTGTCCGTGGCGTGTTGTCAGTGCCAGGAAATTCTGGGGTCACCCCTTTTGCTGCAGAGGTTTTTAGCTGAACTTGTAATTGTCAGATCTACTCGCTGATGAGTCGCCTCGTTCGTTTTGGTTCAGGATACATAAGTAGACTTCAAGGTATAGCACAATGTGTACCCTGGCCTGTATCAGCAGTGGTGTGACCAGCAGGACTAGGCCCCACCTCGAGGGCTGTGTCCAGCTTTGGGCCCCTCACCACAAGACAGACCCCGAGGGGCCGGAGCGTGTCCAGAGAAGGGCAACGGAGCTGGTGAGGGGTCTGGAGCACAAGTCCTGTGAGGAGCGGCTGAGGGAGCTGGGGGTGTTCAGCCTGGAGAAAAGGGGGCTGAGGGGAGACCTTCTCACTCTCTACAGCTCCCTGAAAGGAGGGGGCAGCCGGGGGGGTCAGGCTCTTCTTCCAAGGAACAGGCCATGGGACAAGGGGAAATGGCCTCCAGTTGCGCCAGGGCAGGTTTAAACTGGATATTAGGAAAAATATCTTCCCTGAAAGGGTTGTCAAGCATTGGAAGAGGCTGCCCAGGGCAGTGGTGGAGTCACCATCCCTGGAGGGATTTAACAGACAGGTAGATTTAGTGCTTAGCAATATGGTTTAGTGGTAACTTGGCGGTGTTGGGTTAATGGTTGGACTTGATGATCTTAAAGGTCTCTTCCAACCAAAACAATTGTATTATTCTATATCCAATTTTTAGAGAAAATTTTACATGTGGCCTATAACATACGACATATCTCCAAAAGAGCAAACGGTGTGATATCCTTTAGGACAATACGCGTTTTCCCCATGCTGGACTAAAGAATATCCTATACCAGAAACCATCTCCCACAGAAAGGACTGGTATGAAAACCGAACCGTCTCAAAAAACAGTGATTTATTTTTAAGATGGCACGGATCCACTTGCTGTCAGTAAAAGCCATCTAAAACCAAAGGAAATTAACAGCAGTCCATTAATTACCTGGCCGTGGCGCAGGAAAGCCAGCTTGCCAGCCTGCACTTTGGACTGCCATCTCATCTTCATCCCTGGCTTTCCCTGGCACCCTGGAAGCAGATGAGGAGCTCACACTGCAATCCCATTAACTGCCTTTTGATATGAAAGCCAGTTAGCAGGTCCCAGCAGGTGAAGGACATGGTATCATATGGCAGGTGCTTCCCTTCAAGCGAATGGTGGCTTCCTTATGAAAATGCCAGATTGCCCCAGTTGGGGTTGGGTCATCATTTTTGGAGGTGCTACATCAATTCACATATGTACTGAGGCAGATATTACTTCATGGGCTCAGATTTTGAAGGTTGTCTCTGCTGCCAGGCTAAAAACATCTGCAGTTGTGATTTTTGCCGTGTACCTGAGAACTCAGTGTCTAAAGCACAATTGTACAGAGAAAGACGGAAATCCCATAGAAAATAGTGCCCTCTTCATGCCCTTCTGCCTTCCCATTCTTAAACCCTCCATGGCAGGATTATTAGATGGGAGATCCGTCACATTCTAATCCATAATAAATTAAGAAATAAAAGATTGAGAAATAGAAAAAAAGAAACTGATAACAGTTACAAGTTCTCCAGTTTTACTTCTGCCCCTAAATGAGCAGCAGTCACTAAACGGATTCTAAAAAGAATGAAGCAACCAAGATACACCTGAACAGCCTTAAATCAGCACCCTCGTCATCCAGTTCTGATTGTGGTCGCTAATGGGTGCAGGCCACTGAGTTTATACATGTTATGCCAATCACATCATTATAAACGGGGTGTAAATTTGGTTCCAAATTAAATCTGGAAAATCCCACAGAGATTTATTCTGAAGAGGGGAAGATGTGGGATAAGGTGAGGGAGAGAGCTTCAGCTCTCTGCTCGGTGAGATGCAAAGCGTCCTGGACTAAGGGGGTGGCAAGAAAGATGCTGCAGCAAGTGGGGCAGGAAAATCGTGCCAAGTGACGTTCTCCGAGTGCCCAAAGCCTCAGTGCAAGAGTACATGCAGTGAAGTATCCTGTTGTATTTTATGACAGGTCTTCCTTGAGAGATTCATTTTCACTTGTATCTCTAGCGATGGCTTTTTTTTTTTTTTTAATGGGAACGCTGAGATCTTACGGGGAACGCGCCAGCCTTTATGGTATCCTTCTAAGTGGTGTTCCTTTTGTAGTCCTTCAAATCCCATCATGCTAATATATTTAGGAGGAGAAAAGTTCAAATAGTAATTTATTCCCAAGGAGAACAGGAATAATTGACATTAATGATACTTGCATGTCAGTCACTTCAATAATATACATTTACATCATCGGGGAGATGACTGGAAAGTCAAACGCAGGTGGTGTTATCTTTCTAATTTCACTCTACCCACCGGTAAGACTTGTCAGGATTGATGGAGTTTTATCGCTTCTGTCTTCCTTGTACAAGGCCAATTTACCAGTAGTTGACAGGGTGGAAAATATACCTGTAATTAAACAGCATGAGATTCTTATTTGTTGACTGAAAGAGTTCAATTATTTTATGCATATATCAGTTATTAATGACTAACAAAGCTTGTATAAATATTCAGAACTCTGAAATTGTCTGAAACAAAAAAAAACCTTTCATATATTTTCTTCTTAACCTAGATGTCACTCTGCAAATTGGCTCTCTTGACATAAAGTTCCTCTTAGTGTTTTTTTTTTAATTTTTATTTTGTTTTTTTAAAAACTCCGTTTCATTTCAGTTCAGTTGCAGAGAGGGGTTAAAAAAAAAAAAGTTACTTGTAAAAAGCTCCTTTCTAAAGCCCAAATGTAAAAAAAGCATGTAAGTTCCATTGAAGCAAATGAATCATTGGAATGTGTTTAAAATTATACATATTTCCTCTTAGTCCTTTAAATGATTTTTCTTTAAAATTGTTTTCTTTGCTGTTAAACTTGATGTATAATTAAATAATACAAAATTCCACATGGAAGAAAAGCCATCAAACCTTTCTGCTTTTTTTTTTTTTTGTAGCTGAATGTCAGCTACATTGTGATTTAAGAAGTAAGATCTTACATTTCTTTATTGTAGCTTTCAAGCCTGGATGATAGACGAGGCAGTCGGCCACGCTCTATGGTGAGATCCTTCACGATGCCGTCGTCTTCGAGACCTCTCTCCGTTGCGTCGGTGTCTTCTATCTCCTCCGACAGCACACCTTCTCGACCTGGCTCCGATGGGTGCGTAAGAAATAGCCATTCAGGGCTTATCTCTTTAAATCTGTAGGTTTTGAAGATCGTCACCACCCCACTCCAGATTTCAGTGCTATCACAGTGTTACTCCTTCCGATCCCACTGACTCCTCCTGTGTGGCAGCATGACATTTGTTTCATCTCATAAGGAACTGAGATATTTTTTGGTTGGGTCTTCTCCTAGTGTATTTTATTCCAGATTTGGTTCATCATAATACCCCACAAACATTAATGTGACACAACGGTGTGAGTGACTCATGTCGGGTGGGGATGGTGCTTTTAAGTGACAAAAAAACCCATATAGATATTTATCTCAAGATATATTCCTTCTCCTTTTTTTTTAACTGAGATAAATATAAGGCTCTTCTTGGTCCTCTTTAAAACAAAGTTAAACAAAACCCCTCCTAAGCGTTCAAACAAAAAAACCCAAACAAACAGGAGATGAATTATCTTGTTTTAGAGTATTGCAAGCGTGATAGTTCAGAAGTGATCCTTTGCAAAGTCGGTGATGAGACCTGTGTTCAGCCGGCCCTGTCGCGGTGAGCAGGTGGAGCTCAGGAGAAGGAAGGGATTAGCTAACTGCTCAATCATTTCTTCTCGCTTTCGCTGCCAGAGGAAAAACTGCTTATGGCAAGATTGTACTTCAAGACTTATCAAGATATTTCACATGAGAACTGGGAAGAATTCTGTTGATAAGCCCTGTCTCACAGTCGCATCCCTCAAAAGAGCACAATAATCTGTTTTCTTTCTGGGGTTTCTGTGCAGCCTCAGAAGTCCCTTCTCCTCCTTCCTCCCCCCGCAGGCATTCCCATAATCCAGAAACTCAATATTTGACCAAGGCGGCAGTTTTTTAAAGCCTCCTGAAGGGCTCCTGAATTACAGAGATGTGCTAGAAACATTCGTGTCCCTTGTGCACCTTCAGAGGGAGTTATTACCTGCCTAGAGAGTAAAAGCATGGAGTAAAATTAAATACAGCACCTAAGGACCAACGTGATACTTACCTTGATTACAAACAGTTTATTTACCCATTGGGAAGAACTGCAAACAGCGCGCAGTTCAGCTCTCATTATGTTACCCTCCATAACGTACACACGGTGAGTCATGTTGATATAAATGTACAGTACAGTACAGAGACGATAATGCCTTTTGACTAATTCATCCACAAAAGTTGTCCTGCTGGAACATGGGGATCACTACCATCCCAGGTTAGTGGGTAGCTTTATATTATCTTGGAAGAAAAATACTGATTCTTTCCCTGCCTGCCTCTATCTCTTTTCTCTTTTTCTCTTCAAAGTCATTATATGTATTTTTCATTCTCCATTGGAGAATTTTTGCATCTCCATCTTAATTTTTGCATCTCTATCCCAGCTTTGTTGTGGTAGGGGTCATTCAGCAGTTTTGGAGGATCTCATGAGTCTGCTCAGTATGTATATTTGAAAAAAACCTCACCAAGATGGTGGTGCAGCTCAGCTCCTGCTCCGAGGCCGGGGCAATACAGCTGTAATACATGCAAGGAAAATATAATGAGCAACTGTCATCACTGAGAAGACCAGAAGGAAATGCTCATTTGCTTGATCAGTGGAGCAGGAGAAGGAAAATCATCAGATGTAAATAACATAATGAAAGCCCTCAAAAATTCAAATGACTGTGAAAATCCTGTGGGTGGTTTGCCATGACTAACTTGGAAAAAGTTCACCCACGTACCTACCATAGCTGATTTCGTCTATGGTCAGTTGTCCTCTCCTGCTTTCCATTTTTCCCCTCTTCATACGATAATTCTGAAATTAGAGATGAAGCTAAGAAAAACAATTAAAAATGGAGCCAACAGACTGTCTTAACTTACGTTTTATGCCATCTCCAGCTTCTCCTGCTTTGTAGCTTTTAAACAGTAAAAACTCAAAGCAGACATTGACATAGTAGGTGTTTTACAACTCCCAGCTCCGTGTATAAATAAAACTCTGACTTTAAAAAAGGACCTTGGGTTTATTCACTGCTTAAAATGGGACTTAGAAGTACAAATCTGAGCACTTAGAAGCAGTGGTTGGGAGCGGGGTAGTCCCAGTGTGCCTCTGGGATTTGCCATCTGTTGAAGGGCTGAGGGTGGTGAGCCCCTGGCCCAGGTTGCCCAGAGCAGCTGTGGCTGCCCCATCCCTGGAGGGGTTCAAGGCCAGGTTGGACGGGGCTTGGAGCAACCTGGGCCGGTGGGAGGTGTCCCTGCCCAGGGCAGGGGGGTGGCACTGGGTGGTCTTTAAGGTCCCTTCCAACCTAAACCATTCTATGAAGTCCTAATGTACTTCAAGCAGGAGCATGGCATGCTAGCCCATTTTATCACCAATATGTTGTGTACAAATTGTTAATATATTAACGTTAATAATACTAATAATAGTAATGCCTGGAAGGGAAGCAATTAATCATTGCCTGAAGAATGGCAGTTCCTCTTGTAAACTTGCCGTCAGGCTGTCCCTGCCCTCCAGCCCAGGAGAGGAGGCAGAAGCAGCTGAAATACGCAATTCAGGTGACTAAAACACACGGTGTCGGGAGAGCTGTCTTCTCATCGGGGCTTTGTTACTAATGCACTTCGTGACCGTGGGCAAGTCGTTGCCCTCCCTTTACCCAGTCTGTAAAATGGGATGAAAAAACCTTGTGGTTTTGTCTCCCACCCCTTAGGATTTTGGCTTTGGTTCGGAGGGTAATGACTCAGGGGATGCTGCCGTTGGTACTGGTTTGAGCATCTTTCCATCAAATGAGCTAACTCTGGCTGAAAACTGCAGGTCTTTAGTGCTTCAAACACCCAAAAAAATATTAATAAATTCGGATTTTGCTGCTAATAGAGATGATTGGGATAACTGCACTGCAAATTGTCTGAAATATGAACCCTCCAATATTTCACAGCAAAGTCTGTGACCTGTTCACGTGCGCATCACCATGGCACAGTAAATAGTTTTCCAAAGCTAAAAAGTAAGCTGATTTCGTGCGTTTGGGCTTATTTGGATTGGTGTCAGTTTTGTAATGTAATGATTTGAGACATTCTCTTAAAATCTGTCAGTGTAATTTTGAGGAGGGTATGATTTCAGTCATTTGTTTAGTTTATAATATAAAATAAATTACAAAATACTTTGTCGAGCTAAGAATATTTTAGCTCATTAACAGCAAAATATCTCTTTACCTTTTATTTAAACCAATCATTAAAAAAAGGTGAGATGAGAGATGCCTTAAAATTACTGAGTAAAAATTAGCTAAAAGGAGTTCCAATATTACTTAGAATAGTGCTCTCCCTACAAAATAAAACTCTAACAAATGAAGTTTTCCTTGAAAAGTTCATTGAACCCTAAAGATTTTTTCCTTTATAGCCAGAAAAAAATTTGTCATGGTCTGTAGAAATTGCAGAGCTGATGGTAGTCATATATCAGCCTTGCCTATATTTACACACTTGAAGCATTCCAGGTGGGAAAATACGTCTGCTTTTTGGAAACTAACCTTGCCCTTCGTTATTAGCTGACCAGTTTTTGCAGTCTTGAGTTTATCTGTAATATCAGAACAAGTAAATTCAGCCCTCAGCAGGGCGTGCTGCAGGGCAGCGGAGGTGTGGATCTGAGAGTATATGTGTGCCCACTCGTATAGATCTGTATCGTGTAGATATAACATGGGGTGTTATTACAGACGGGAACGGTGCTTCTGTCTGTGGTTCAACCTCTATACCTTATGCTTTTGTGCGATGTATGGGTGTTTCCTTTGCATTAAGGGTGATATTGTTTGCTTTCCTGTGCTAAGGTACTGTAATTTCGGTGAGTTACAAGGATTAGAAAGCGTTTTATGTTGTGCGTGTTCAACAGAAAATCACTGCACCTCTGCAAAAGAGTTTCTCAATTGCTATTCCTTCTCTGGGGAATAAATGCATCCACTTTCTCCACCCAAAAAAAAAAAAAAAGAATTTGGGGACTTGTCTGTTTTTTAAAGAAATCCTTAAAGCCGTTGTAGACATAGGGCCTGCCTCCAAGGTGCAGGGGCAGTCGGGGTGACGTTTCTGTAGTGTGTTGTACAATTACCTGCACTCACAGAGTGCTGATTTCCACCGGAGTTCCCGGGCGGCTCCTGGCACTCCTGCCATGGTGCCCCGGCATATATAGTGGGGATGCTGAATGAGAAACTCATTTTTATGTAAAGCACATACAGTGAAACTCAGGAGTTTGTGTAGCTATAAACCAGTAAATTTACTACAGAGCAGGGAAATGTGCAGCACTGGTTCTTCAGCAGTTCTGCAGTAAATTTTATTGTAAGACAGTTATGATTGTTATGACCTTCTGCCCCCTCCTTTTCTCTCTAATGAGTTTTTCTGGATTAGCAAAGCGTCATTAACCCAAGTGAGACTTTGGGAAATATGTAAATGAAAATTCGGTGTTTTGTAAATAGTATTGTATTCATCTAAGCAACGATAATTTTCTTTAGGTTTGTGCTGGAGCCCCTCCTGCCGAAAAAGATGCATTCTAGGTCTCAAGATAAATTGGACAAGGATGACCTAGATAAAGATAAGAAAGAAAAGAAGAAGGAGAAAAGGAACAGCAAGCATCAGGAGATATTTGATAAAGAATTTAAATCAACCGATATTTCTCTGCAGCAGTCTGAAGCAGTGATCCTTTCAGAAACGGTAACTTTATTAGCAAGTAATGCTTTGTCTAATTCTGAGCAGTGTTCTTTCTCTTTTAAAAAAAAAAAGTTGATATTTACAATTTAGTTTATTTTTAGATGAAAAATAACTCTTAAAGGAGTATGCCATGATGCTAATATGCGATAATGAATCAAAAATACAAAAATTTTTATTTACAGTGTACAAAAGTCTTGGTATCTCATATGAAAATCTTACCAAAAGCTATATATGACTATTTGATAAAAGGAACAGATGGTATATCCTAAGCAAAATAAATACTACCATTTTAGCAGCCTTTTGAATTTATGGTTCCCAATAGATCGTGATGGGTTTTCTCATATTTCAGCTGACTACTGCAAGACAGTTTTTGGTGGAAATGTTACAAGGTCATTTCACGCATGGCAATTACGTATTCTTGAAAGGCTATTTTGAGCAGAAAATCGTAAGCAGTTCCACTGGTGGCTCTGTGTAAGAATATTAACTACAGGGCATATGTCTCTTAAGCCCTCTCTTCTTGGCGTATATTTAATTCACTGAAACTGTCCTAAAGGCTTAGGTAACTTGAGAAGTTTTAGCTCTGAAATGGAAGGCAAGGCCATTTTAAGCTGGAGCAGGGAGCGCATGAACTGCCTGTGACCTCCAAATCTCTGCCTGGACACCTGTTTTGAGGCCAATAGTTTAAAACTTGCCTTCTAGAAATAAATGTAATGTTCTTTTCAAGGTTTGCACGAGTACTTGTAGAGCCAGGTTTTAACTCAGTAGAGTCTTTCATTGGTGGTTGTGTCATTTACATTGGACTTTCGAAATGATTTCTCTCTGACCTGCACTGACTGGGTCCTATAAGTCTTTCTGTTTGGTATTTGTAGTGGAATATTACTTAATGTTCAGCCATAGTTCCTCTGTTTTCCGGATTTGCTCCTCCTTTTCCATCCAGAGATGAACTAATCTCTCAGATGTGTCTTCTAACATCTTGGAAGATCGGAGTTGTTTTGTCTGATGTGGCCGTAGGCTCAGTATTTGCTCAGCAAAAAGCTCAGATAAAATCCCTCTTGTGCGTCAGGCTTTTCACCCAAACTCCTTCGAAGCCAGTGAGTTTTTTCATTGACTTCAGAAAATTTTGGATCAGCCCAGGAGATTCTTCCTGCCAAAGCCAGCCAGGTGAGCATTATTAGAGTGTTTTCAGACAGAAAATACATTTTGCATAGATTTCCCTATGTCTCATGTTTTTGATGCAATGCATTCAACTCTGCACGTTGCAGCAGTCCTGTTTTGACTAACCCTGGACAATGCAATGCCAAGATATGCACTCGCATCTCCCAAAAGGACCAGCAGAGCTTGTGGGAGAAGAGCGTTAGCCACAGAAGAAGAAAACTCTATTTCAGGGTAACTTGGTCTGTTGGGCTTGCAGAAATCCATGAGACCAGATGGGAGGTGTCCGAGGATGCTGGAGAGCTGGTTGATGTCACTGCAAGATCACTGTCATCTCTGAGATGTCTTGGATATTGGAGAAGATTGCTTACGACTGGAAAAAAGCAAATGCTGGCTGGAAAGGAGGACGTGATAACCCTTCAAGGCATATTCCCACTTGACATCTGAAGAGCAAAAATGAGCAAAGCCCGACATGGTTTGACTCAAGTTTTCCACCCTTCCCAGTCAAGTGCTTTCGGTGAATGACTGGTATGACTAATTTTCCCCTGGTTATAGAGCGGGGTTATAGTCAGAATTTGTTACTTACAGTTACTTTGAGCTTCTTGAAATCCACAGATCAATAATATGAAAAGGAGTTTACTGTTGAGAGAAAAACTCTCCCTTTTCAGTATCTGCAAACTACTTGATGAGCTCCAAAATGAGCAAATCAATTTTTAATGCTTGGTGTTGGCGCGGTTCGTTTTCTCATGTAGGTGAAATAGAGGAAAGGCTTTTGAGAGATTAGTTTACAAGAGTGGTTGTACAATTCCCACTGCTGTCTTCAGGAATTTTGTACAGATAACGTCAAGAAGTTTAAAGATAAAATTTGTCTTGGCTTGAAATTTTTGTGCTCTGGAGATATATGTCCCCTATTAATGATCTAAGAGGGAAATTGTTGTCTTTTGTAGGTAAGAATTCAGCTTTTCTATTCTTATGCTTTTTTGGGCTCAACTGTGTGTAAGTTCCCTTTTTAAGTTGAAATTGCCCCCAGAGCACTGTTATTGCTGTGTTTTATGAAGAAAATGGCATTTTGATTTATCTTCATTAGGAGCTTAGAAGCAGAAAGTTTGCAGGCTTAAAAAAAGATGATGATGAAATGGAGGGGGGAAAAATTAAGCTTTTTTTTTTTTTTTTCCAAAAAAGGTGGAATCCAGATTTGACTAGAAATGGAAATTAAAATAAAGATTTAAAGTGAGATTTTAGTAGCAAACTACTCTTAGTTATGAGATTTTGTATTATCGTTACTGGATTCCTTCTGTTGAGAATTTTAGAACTCACTTGTACCATTGCTAATTCAATTACAAAGTTTCAGTTATTTGGTGAATTTTCTAATGGATTCTGAGTTCCGACTTCTGAAATATTTGGGGGTTTTACCACAGAAGAGATGGGTTTTTTTAGTACAATGACAGTTCTTCAGTACGTGGGAGAAAACGAATGAAAGAATAACAGCCAGCTTGGATTTGTCAACACCGGATTGGTCAAGCCTGTCTGTCTTTGCTCTGCGGTAGAGGAGGAGGCTCTGGGGGAAGCAACGACGTGGCAGCCCCCGATGGCCCGACTTCGGTATGATTTTGGGGACATCTCACGCGAAGTTCTCATGAGCAACGCTGCTCACGAGCAACGGGAGATGAAGTCTGGTCTGAGGTGTCGCTGAAGGTTCCGCAGTAGCCTGGAAAAACCACGTTCAATGTTGTCACGGGTGAAATGGAGTACAGGAGCACCCTCGATGGGTTTGGATAGTGGGATAGGTCAAAATAATCGACGTGCAGAAACACAGCACGTGGTCAGCCTCTTCATCACGGACTCTTGTCTCGCATCTATTTATTAATAAGAGGGTTCGGTGTGCGTCACTTCTGTTTCATCCAGGTGTCATCGCAGTTTACAACCAGCCCGTGCCAGTTGTAGCTGGCAAATAGCCGGCTTGCGCTTGACAGTTCAAAAGTCCAATTTCTGATATTCACATACATGCTCCCGCACAATTATCTGTTGCCTGACAACACTCATATTCTAATGTATCCTTCACCCACCACAAATAGGTAGTTATCAGTGGTTTGCTTTCACGAGGGAAGGATGCATCAATAACCTTATATATGAATCTGTTCTGGATACCGTTACGTGCTACTAATTGGTTTGTGCAACATAATTGGAAGCACGATGCCGAATTTACAGAGAATATCAAGTGAGAGGCACAGCAGGCATGTCAGCCGGCGGTCATTCCCATCTCTGCGGAGCTTCTGCTCTTTTCAAAGATGATGTTGTCTCATGAAATGAGTGTTTCCATCACTGTGATGGACTTTCTTATATAGGAACTTCGTTTTTTACCAATCAAATGAGTCATCATGCGAGAACGTGAGAAGATTATAAAACTGCAGAATCATTTCCTGGAGCTTTTGCATTTTCTTTAAAAAGGAGCATTCAGAGGGCATTTTAGCTAGCTGTATGGGTTAAATACTTGTTTCCAAATTTCACTGTACTCATAATGAATTTATTGACTGATCAAAATCCAAGCCCTAATTACAGAGATCTTGTACTACTATGATCTTATCAGAAGATAAATGAAGCACTTTGGTATGTGAAAATGATCAGTAATGTCTTTATAGTTTTCCAGAGATTTATATCTTCTTTTAAGTATCACATAAACTTCTTTAACATAAATTCTCATTATTAGTTCTTTGATTGCACGAGCTGATAGCAAACCTAGCACTGAAGCCAGGTAGTTAACAGACCACTTGAAAGAGTCTGTAAGAAAACAGAATAACAAGCTCTACATTTTATTGATTTAGTGGCATCTAACATCACTCACTATTGATCTGGCTTTCATTAGACCAAAAAAAATTAGCAATGGGTTCATTATGGATTAGTGGTCTCCAAAGAGTTCGTATTCCCTAGCAGAACCGTAATTTATGTGAAGCTTTAAGAAGAGGACCGAGCTTGTCAGTCACAGAAGTTAAAGTTTATTTGAGATGAGTAGCTACAGATCAGGCTAACTTGGGAACTTGATTCTCGTTGGCTTTTCTCTTGGTTCTGGCGTTGCAGCTTTCCTAATCAATTTGTGTGTTTTCCTTAGTTGCTTTTTTATAATTCTATGCTTCTGAGAAAGCGATTACTGTGCTTATGCATTCTACTAAAAATATACTTTAAAAGATGTTGAAAGAGGAAACCTTTGGAGTATTTACGACTTGAATTTTAGTATCAGGCACATTTCTGAAAGGTTACCCTGAGGTCTTGATGAACCTTGAAAAAAAAGTTGCATGCTTTATGGTCATTCATTTCTCCTAGAAGGGTCTCAGAGACACAGCCTTTTCTGCAAACCCTTTTAAGGTTTGTTTTCTGAAAATAAAAGGAAGCACTCGCACCTCATTTTACATTTCTCCTTCACAACATACTTTGTAAAAAAACATTGTGAAATGACAAAATTCTGCAGAAAAGCATGAATTGCTGCTGGCATTTTCCGTTTGTCCTAATGCAGCACCTTGGATGTAATTCCCCTCTTAACTTCAGGCTGCTGCTCCATTTCCTGTCATCTCCTGGATATAAAAAATTCCTCCCTTCACTGCGATTACTAAAAATATGGGGGCTGGTGGGTGGGTAACAAACAGTAGAGCTCAGAATTAAAGTCAGTAAAAGGAATCACCTTAACAAAAGCATCGGTTGCCCATCAGATTACAAGTATCCTTTCAGGGTTTCTGATGGAAAATTTAAATGGACTCTGAAGCAGCCAGAGCAAAACAATAAGGATATTTCAGTGAATTAAATACAAGCACAAACAAGCACCATCAAGAATGTGTTTCTGGACAGATGATGCCTTTCTCAGAAGAGAGTTTGACCATGCAAATAATTAAAGAAATAAATAGTAAAAAGGAAGTAGAGCCACGTGAGAAGAAAGAAAAGATTTTGAATGCTGCGTGATCTTATGTAGGTTATAGACTTCCCTAACTGTTATTAAGCAAGACTTTGGGGAATTGGCTCATTGCTTCACAGAAAAATGTGCCAGGCTACGGGAAGGTGCGTGCATTAAATCTCATTGCGATTCCTGGGAAGGGGGGAAGAACATGTGTAGCTCTGAAATATTGCCTTAAACCAGAAGCATTGTATGTTATCGTTACCCTATTACTGTTTAGGAGGTAGTGAGGAAAGTGGAGCAATCCCAAGGTCTGCTGGTTGGTAACCACATGTATTCCTTTAGTGTCTCACCTTGATGACCCGCTTTGGTACGGGCCAGTATCTGCTTGTACTCCTGCCTTGCTGCAGTAAAACAAATAGAGTTGTCACTGGTTTTGTCCTTGTGCAGATCAGCCCACTAAGACCACAGAGACCAAAAAGCCAAGTCATAAACGTCATTTCCAGTGAAAGGCGTTTCTCCGTCTCGCCGTCGCCTCCCAGCTCCCAAGTGACGCCGCCCCCGATAACTCCACGGACAAAACTTTCATTCAGCATACAGTCCAGTAAGTCTTTAATTTTAATTAAATTTCATGTTCCTAGAATATTTTATGCAAAATAACTTCTAGTGGGGAGATGGTTTTTCTGAGCATTGCATTGCGCCTTGGTTTGAGTTCTTTGAGTTAGTCTTTTTGCCATCACCATGGGATTGCTTGCGGGAGCAGGAACTTACCTCTTAGCGTCACACTCCTTGCATTTGCCAGTAAAAAATCTTTCAACCTTTTACAAAAGCAAGCAAAATTGTGACATTGAAAAAGTTTCGTTTTCCTTGTCATGTAATCATTAACAATTACTTAGGTATAGAGTAACTGTCAAAAATTAGTGTTGTACTGGATTCTGTATTGGATTTAGGGTATCTTGGAGCATAAAGGCTGAAAAAATAATCTTTCAGTGTAATTGTACATTAAAAGAACTTTTATTTGCTACATAGTGAGTGCAAGCCAGAGGAGGGAAAAAAAGTCAGTCTTTTTGATGTATTCTTTATTTGACACTGACATCTATCACACAGTTTTTCTGTAAAATATCATGTGTTTGCCTCATTCTTCAGGAATCCCTATCACAAAACTGGGGGTAATACAACACCTATTTCTTTTACAATGCTGTTTACCAAAATCTGATTTTTTCAGAGTTTTCAGTTGTTAGCATGTGACACACGCAAAAAATTTTCCTTTTGATACATGTACTCAAATGCTATTATAACAGTCAAGGAGGAGAATCGAGGATCAGTTTTAAGAAAAAAATCTTATTTGATCAAGGTCCTTTAATTTTATTAGCTTTTTTTGGTGCTTAAAAACTTTTCCCTTAAATAGTCAGTGTTTTGGAAAGTTCGTGTTGTCAACTCCAGATATAAGTCCTGTGAGCAGGAATGGGTTTAGTCTACAAATCTGCAGGAACAGAGTTGTCTTCTAAAAGGCATGTGGCTTTGTTTTAAAGACTTGAAATTGTTGGTTGCAAACATGCGGAAGAGGGATAAGCAAGTGGAAATCAATGCAGTTTCCTTTGTGTAGTCAGACACCCAAAACAAGTATTTTGATAATGGTGAGCTCTCTCCTTTTTTTACAGTTTTGATAGCCAAAACCTACCAGTGTGCTAAAAACTGGAAAAGAAGTAGAGTATATGTATTCCTGCAAAAAAATATTCCTTGAATTAGATTATTTCTTCCTGTATACATTTTATTAAGACTAACTTGATCTCTTTTTTTAAAAAAACTGTCTGAAACTTACCTATTTCAGAGAATATTTATGTCTTTATGCTGGAGATTTAGGGGTGTCCTGGAAAATAGGTTCAACGTATTGAAAAATCCATGGGACTTGTTCATAATTGTTTGAGGAACTGTAGTGATAATTTTTTTCAGGAATTCCAAGGATAAAGAAGTTCCTTCAGTGCACAAATTGGCTAAAAGCACTTAATGGGTTGCTAAGCAATACTGCTTGCTTGTTAGCTGGCAGTTTAGGAGAATGGAGTGTAAAATTTGGTCATTAGGTTAAGAAGGAAAAAAAAGTCAACTAACTGATCTCTTGCCAGCTCAAAGATCTTCTCTGTGGCACATGTCCAGTAAAGGATAAATATTCAGCACATACTAGTCCGATGAAACACCTGGAGTAATGATAGCAAACCAGAAATGATGAGTAATTATTTCTAGAGTGACTGAGTTAGTGAGGGATATTTCAGCTGAACTGAGCAGGAGCAAATTAATGGATCTGTAGCAAATAGATCTTCTTCAAGCATGACTGAAAATTCCTGAAGTTTGTGTTCGATACCCGTTTGCGCAGTAGGGTAGATGACTTGGATTTCATGAAACTGTGTGGGAGATGAGCTGGTATGGGAAAATAATTTTTTTCACTGTAGAATATCGTTGTTCTACTAAATAGTTTGCCAGGCTGAATGCAAATATGTTGTTAATGTACATTATGAACTCTTCATGTGGATGGAAATACTCTGTGCACAGTTATAGGGATTTATTGCTATCTTACAAAAGGATGAGGTTGTGAAGGGGCCGCGTACAAGCTGTAGGAACAGAGTGGGGACTGCAGAAAATCAGAGCTGTAACAGGAGCTGGGGAACATAAGGAAAGGGACAGAAGCAGAGCAGGACACAGTTGCACGCACAGTTGGTGACCATCCAGGTTGTTCAGAGTATTGCAGATGTTAAAGTAGAATTGCCTCCAGACATTGGTTCCTCTGCAGCTCTAGTGAAAACGTTGCTCACCTGCCCTTCCATGGATCTTCCGAGCGTCAACCTTGAAGAAACAAAGGGTTTCTGAAGCTCCTAACAAAATTTGTCTTACCATCTTCTTGGTAGAAACTACTAGTCTACATGTAGTGGCTTAGATGAAGTAAGTAGATACTGTAATGTCATGTAAGATACATAGATTAAGTGTTTGGGGTGTTAAATTGGCTTTATCTTTGGGTAATAGTGAGTTATTATTCTCAGTTTCCACCCAAGGAATGCATATAGTGGGACCTAAACCCAGGCACTGCTTACAGTAAATACTGAAAGAAGGTTTCCCTCTCTGAAGCAGGATTGAAGGTTCTGCTGAAGTTCTAGCTAAAGCTACAACTCTAAAGAAAATGCCATTTTTCCAGAATTACCCTAAACTGCATGGAAAAAACCAAATACAAATACAGATGGATGTATAGATGTATAGATGGATGGATGGATGGATGGATGGATGGATGGATGGATGGATGGATGGATGTGTAGTTGTGGATGAGATGTGTAGGATGTATGTCAAGAAACTCTTTTGTGAGGTGTACAGTCTCAAATGCCCATGATCTATAGGTATACAGCATGGCCGGAAAATCCATACAAAATGAACAGGGAAGTTCATTTGCAGCATCAATATTTAGTTACAAATGCATGACATTGTTTTCCAGTTACATGTTTAATGACATGAGCTTGACAGAAGTAGATTCTGATGCAGATATTTAAAGGAAAGTATTACGAATATTTGGGGAATGGAGAAATCCTGTATGTGTGGAAAAGGAAGGATGAAAAACAGGAGCAATGTGATGAGAAGTTCAGGTCTTAGAGGGCAAACAACACTTTTCAGTCTGATGTAGAAGGAAAACACTAAAAATTTGAAGTCCCAGGATGGAAAATATTCTTCTTCCTGGCAGAGTTGAAAGTTCAAGTGAAAGGATGAAGAGTAAAATTACAGTTTTCAGTGATAAATCAATACAGCCACCTTAGAGTTAAATTGTGTTAGTGAGAGGCCATTTTAGAGAACAATAAAAGAGCGCTTTTTGTAAGATATTGATAGGAACCTTGCAATAAAAATATCTGCATAAACGAGTCCTCCACTTGTTTCACAAATCACCCCAGTAAAATAAAAATAACCTTTTTTCATTTCCTAAATGACAACACTTCCCTAATTTATCAAAAATAAATTAAGTGTCTTATCTCGTAGAGCTCACGGTGGGTTTTGCCTGTGTTAAAATGACTGAATTACCCTGAAATGCACCGTGGGTGGATTTCTACACAAAAACCTATGTATCACTCAGGCCTCAATAAACTTTATTGTCCCTCAGGCTATTCGCCTTTACAGCACGTACCTGCCAGGATTTATCTGCTAAGAAAAGGGAACTTTCTACCCAGCAAACAGTAATAATAAATGTGTTGTACTTTCTCTTGTGTGATTTTATTTACTCAACAACTAATGACTGCTCGTTTATTATAGTTAGCCGGCGTTTGAATTTTTTTGAGAGAGATGTAGTTAATTATAGGCTTCCATTTGTGCATTTTATTAACATCGGGCTTTTATTTTACTGATGGAAAGTAAATAAAGCTCAGCTCGTTTATATTTTCTTACTGCACTTACCAAAACTTCTGTTGTGTGCAAGGGTGTAAATGCAGAGCTTATAGCTGAGAGAATTATATTTGCTGAACTGTGAATATTTTGGCATGGAATCTGAAGTAAAAATTATTTTCTATTAAAAAGAGGGGATCATTCAAGAATTTTGAGCGTATCCTAAAAACTTGCCCAGTGTGACTCCACAGTGCATACTTCCCGTCGATGCGGGGGCTGGTTCATTTGTTCTACTTTCCCTCATTAGATGAGCTGCAGATAATTACAGAGGCGGTGAAGACCAGACAAAGATACCACGTGTGCAGTGTTATCGCAGTATCAATGCCGTAAGAATCGACACGGTCGGCATCTTTGGATTCGATGCAGTTATTGGAGAAGTTAACTCGGTGTTGATTTTTACAGATCTGGAGCTGAATGGGATGTCCAGCTCCGACATCTCCGACGTTCCTCCTCCTCTGCCTCTCAAAGGAAGCATGGCCGATTATGGGAACCTCATGGAAAGTCAAGACTTGATCAGCCCGACGACCTCCCCCCCTGCCCATCAAAGGGTGAGTCCCAGAGCGGATGAGCATTTTATGCAATTTTCTTTTGCTTTTGTACTTTGAACAATCCACAGCAAGATGTGATCTTGCTCGTGGGCGTGCCAGCAGATCCTGAAATTTCTGCCGTTGCAAACAAGGGTCTGGAGTATGAGGGAACGGCATTGCTGGCGAGGAGCAACCTGAAGGGAGGTTGGACTCATTCTGGTGGAGAAGACCAAGCAAAATGTTGTTAGCTGTGTTGGTGACGGAGCTAAAACCGGCAGGATGTAGTCTCAGCAAATTAGATTTAATAGCCTTTCAATCCTGTCTCAGGAACGGAAATAAAATATGTATACCTGACATCTTTCCGTTCTGGAGCTCCGGTCTGCCGGCATTCAATCGCCACTTGTTTCCTAGAGGCAAACACACGTGCCCCCTTTGAGGGAAGGAGCTCAGAAACACTCTTCATCATCAACAGGATTTTCAGCTTTCTGAAGAAAATACACTTTTTCAACTTTGTTTCCTGTATCCTGGAAGCTTTTAAAAATAATTTGGTCCTTTTCTTTCAAACAGCACTTTTGAGAAGGAGCATTTATTTCCTTTTTGAAGAAAAAAAAAATATGTTTAAAGAGGTTTTCTTTTCTTTGACTCCGAAATGTGTAACTTTGGCCAAGCTGTTACTTTGTGGAGAAATTCGCAGCGGTAACGATTCTTTTTTGTTTGCAGAGGTATCTTCCAGGATTTCTCAGAAGTTCATCGTTCAAACGAAATTCTGTTGATTAATTTGCTTTTCAGTAAATTCCATGGTTAGAGAAAGCATTTTTTATCTCAGCAAGAAAGAGTCAGGCAGGAATTTAGTTTTATCTCTGGGAATAGTCTTGTTTAATGCAGGCGATCACAGTGCGCAACAGTACACAATTCTGGCTTTTTCCATGGTTGCAATTGTAGCTGTGTTGTTGCAGGAATTTAGTATTTTCAGGCTAAATGGGGAAAAAAAATAGATATAGAAGTAACTTCAGGAATGTGAGTAGTGTTAATCAAAACACATTATATGCATATATTGAAAAAATCTCTATTCCCATCATCTCTTCCATAGTTCTTCCCCACGTCTGGATGGTTTTAGTAAATATTTTCTCTAAATTTTTTTGTGAAACTCTTTTCCTCTAATTTCCGTCGAAGTATACTAAGCTCTTACCTATTTCCCTGGCTCCTCTCTCAGGGGCCAGCTCCCGCTTGACCTGAATACAGACCTCTAAGTGGAAAATTACAGGCTGTACAGAAGGGCTGCCGGGAGTTTTGTCTAAGGAATCCACCTTCATGAAGAAACCTGAGAAATTCAAATTAGCTTTCAAATTTCTTGAACTCCTTCCTGTATGAGCTCCAGAGCACTAAATTCCTTGTTTTTATATATATACTGTAAGTTTTAGGTCATGGTGGTAGCTCAGGATTGTTACCGTGAGTTCAATTTTTAGCTAAAAAGCACTAATTGGGAATAAAAATCCCAATAGCCATCTTTTACCATTCCTTGTGAGGCTGTTTGAAGGGGTATCCACTCAGTGGAGAAATGCTAGATATTTTCTGTCCTCCTAGCAAATGCCACCGTGCTGCGATGGCCATGAAGAGGACTCAGGTTCCAGCCTAAGTCTCGTTGCTATTGAAGATGTGACCTCGCGCGGCTCCTCTGCCTGTCAGGAGCAGGGTTTCTGCATCGTTAAGTGGAAGTTCATAAAAATAGTAGCAATATGCTCCCTTGTTTTTTTGCAAAGTTTTATTCCGGTCTTAATATTTTTTCCTCTTTTCAGACTTCACTGCTCAGACTAATTTTTTAAAAAAAATATATTTTCAGTTGTAGAAATGGGCCCCATTGTTCAACATTGACTATTGAAGGAGCTCAGGGTTTAAGGAGACCTTAGAGATGCAATCAAATATAATAAAAATTTTCTTCAGCATTGTATTTTTGTAAACTTTCCAAGATACGGGAATATAGTTTCAAAGTCTGAAAAATGGATCTAAAGCAGGTTTGTCACAAAGCCCCCTGTATTAGTCTTAAAATTAATTTTAGGAAAGGCTTCTAGTCTTATAACAATCACTCTGCACATTTATTTCATCAGGCTTGTAGGAAGGAAGCTGTTAAAGAACATAAAGAAAATGAGCAGTGCTGGGCATGAAAGATCAGATGGGTAAATTCTTATTACTGCTGTGATTAAATCCCACTCCACAGTTTTTAATGCCTTGTGTTTCATGGGTCAAATAGCTACATACTTCATAACTTTATAATTCTCTGCCTAGTAAACTGGTCATCTTTTAAATTACACGTGCTTTGTATCAGTGAAGAAGAGTCAGTAAAAAATATTATAGATAATCTTATCTTAGTAGCTTTCATACTGTTAATGTCTCCTTCTATAAGAAATTACTACATGGTTCACTCTGGTTGTCTTGCAGTTATGAAAACCAAAAAAAACCGCGCTGTAGTGAACTGAAAAGCATGCAGTGAAAAATGCATCAGGAAATACTTCAAACTGCAGGCAATAGTGTCATTCAGTGTCTGAGACAGTAGTCTTAGATTATTTGGAGTCGACTGTTAACTTGGTCTACCTTAAGTCTTTTATCCAAGCGATCATCTAATTATGATTTTCGGATTGTCCTCTCATTCCTTGTTAACTGCGATACCCTTATATATATTTTCTTGCACTGTATGATTTGTTCTGCTAAAAATGTTTTTAATAATATATGGGAACATAAAAAAAGAAGTCTACGACTCCTGCAAGGATTATTATTACATCAAGGGATTCCTTTAGGCACTTCTCATTCTTTATGGGTTCACCCGTACCCTTGCATACAAATCAACTGCCTGCTTAGTATTCAAAGCAAGAAGGGAAACTCAAGGAAAATAGACAAAGGAGCACTTAGATTTATAATATCGGCCATAACACTTAGTGAGCATCAGATAATGGTTTGGATGAGATGATCTCGATCAATCTGGCGTAGATGGAGAACTTGGCAAGGAAGGATAGAGGTGCATAATCATAGAATGGTTTGGGTTGGAAGAGACCTTAAAGCTCATCCACTGCCACCCCCTGCCCTGGCCAGGGACACCTCCCACCAGCCCAGGTTGCTCCAAGCCCCGTCCAACCTGGCCTTGAACCCCTCCAGGGATGGGGCAGCCACAGCTGCTCTGGGCAACCTGGGCCAGGGGCTCACCACCCTCACAGCAAACAATTTCTTCCTCACATCTCATCTCAATCTCCCCTCTTCCAGTTTAAAACCATTCCCCCTCATCCTATCACTACATGCTCTTGTAAAAAGTCCCCCTCCAGCTTTCCCGTAGCCCCCTTCAGATAATGGAAGGCCACAATAAGGTCTTCCCGGAGCCTTCTCTTCTCCAGGCTGGACACCCCCAACTCTCTCAGCCTGTCCTCACAGCAGAGGGCCTCCAGCCATCAGATCACCTTCGTGGCCTCCTCTGGCCCTGCTCCAACAGGTCCATGTCCTTCTTGTGCTGAGGAGTCCAAAGCTTGACACAGCACTGCAGGGGGTTCTCAGGAGAGTCGAGGAGAGGGGCAGAATCACCTCCCTCACCCTGCTGGCCACGCTTCTGGCCATGCTGGACCAGGATGGTCTCGTGTGTCTAACAGCGACGGCGCTTATTTTGACTCTCTGGGATCCTGTTGCAGGAGGAGTTACTCAGACTGGTTATTTGGATGCAACGGAAGTGTTTACACAGAAGGAATAATCCAGGGGATTTTTCATGTGTTGCGATGCATATACTGCAGTGCTGATCATTATCTCTTATGTTGGCCACAGTGAGCAAAAAATGACCTTAAAGGCCAAATGTGCTGTACTCGTGGACAGCTGGAAACCCGGCTGAAACTAAGGAGGCAGCAGGTGATTAGGGAGCACTACTTCAGGGTTCGCAATTGTTCCTTCTGACGTTATTTCTCAGGAGAAATTCCTCCCCAAAGTGCCTTACGCGGCCCCCTGGCTCCATCCCCACGAGCTGGGGCTGAAGCCTCTGAGCATTGTGGTGCCACCTCCCCAGGACCCCCACCGCTGGTTTGGTGGCCCAAGGCTTGCTGTGAGCTCGCTTACTGCGGCAGCAGGAGGGCAGTCGTTAGCAACATTATCTCATGGAGATGTTGGAAAAAGGGAAATTAGAAAAAGTATATTATTAATCCATTATGTTGAATTAGAAAGTTGACTTTGTGGGCTGCATTTGCTCACAAATGGAAATAAATGTCTCCTCTTCTGTCTGATCCTCCGGATTTTTAAAAACAGGCTCTCTGACCCAAGGCTTTCCATGATGCATAGAAGTGTATAATGTGCCCCAAAAAAAAAATATATTAGGTTTTATTTACCATCTGATCATTCTTTTTGCCTGCTGGAGGTGGGAGGCATCTCAAACCCTTCCTCCAGTGCAGTCTCCACCACCTCCCACCTCGGCTGGGCTGGGCTTTGACGGGTTAAGCTTTTGCCAAGCAAAGAGTTTCTAAAAAGCTCACAGTCGCTTTTTAATAAGTCTCAAAATCAATGGACTGCCACTGCTTATTACAGGATTTTGAGTGAAAAATGTGTTCTTCTGCTGTCTGCCCGGAGATATAGAGCCCGTGATGCGTCCCTGAGCAGCACCCTTGATTTCGTTTGGGAAAGGGCTGTGTCGCTGCCCTCAGCGCGGCACGGGATCGAGCGCCGGGTTTTGCTCTGCCCGATTGGAAGTGCATTTTTTTATCGCTCTCGCAGGGCCCAGACCTTCAGTAAGAAATACAGTTTCGGGCTGGAGTCTAAACCTAATTCTGAGGGTATTGCTCATAACTCTTGGGGTCTGCTTGTGTACGGACCGGAGCAGAAATACCATGCTTTTGAAAATCGACTTAGCCAGCGCGCTCTGAAATACTAATAGCCTCTGCATGCAGAAATGTGGTTCGACAGAGGGAAAATCACATTAGCCGTACATTAACACAGCTGGCACGCACCAGGAGCAAAGCCCTCCCCGCATGAGGGGTGCAGACCTCTGCGAGGTCCGGTTCTGCCCCGCATCTGCTGCTGTCTCCCTCACGGGAGCATCCTCCAAGGGAACGTCCCACCGCCGCCCCAGCTGGAGTCCTGCCAAAAAAAAATGTGGGGAAAATCTGAGATACCGATTCGGAGCAATTCAGTGTTGCCCGTTTTGAGGGATCTTTCACCAAGGCCAGGTTGGACGCGGCTTTGAGCTACCTGGTCTTGTGGAAGATGTCCCTGCCCAGGGCAGGGGATTGGAACTAGATGATCTTTAAGGTCCCTTCCACCTTTAACCATGATTCTGTGATTCCTGTTGCCCAAGGAGGAGTGCTTAGCACTCGGGGATGGGAGCACACTCTGCAGGAGGATTCAGAAAATTACTTTCTCTTATCAAAGTATGCTCCAGCAAGGGCAGCTAATGGCCGGGACACAAAGTCAAATGCAGCTCTAGTAGATGAAGTATGACAGCAGAGTTTAAGCAGTCATTTTCCATGGGTTACCTGCAGTATTTGCCACATAACTTTGCTCCCTGGGTCAAACAGCCAATTAGCTTAAACTGTCTATAATTTGATTCAAATTAGCGGAGTTGGGTTGATCTCTCCACTGGCGCATTATCGCTCTTTCAGAATGGGAGCATTTTTCCTCCAAGACCTCACATGATGTGTTATTTTTCATTGCGGCTGTTAAACAAGCGAGTTGCTGCTTGTCAGGCGACTCGGCTCCGTGCTAAAAACAACGGTGTAAGCGAGAAGGAGCAACTCAGAGCTCAGCGTTCAGAAGGGTTTGCACAGTCCTGTGTAGCTGCTCGCCTGTATACGTCTCATTTCTGCTGCTTCTGACCTAAATAGATCTGTTAATCCTTTAAACTAAAGCGGTTGTGATTGGATCTCCATAGCTTGTCATGTTGATGACCATTTAATTTCAAAGAAAAATAGTTACACGGGAAGAAATCCCTTACAGTGTCACAAGGACCATTTTTGGGAATCAAATTTTATTTGTTGGGTTTTTTAATAGTATTTTCTGATTAAAAAAACCCGTTCCCATATCTTATTTTTCTTCTTCACAGAGTAAAAAAAAAATACTTTTTTTTCATCTTCTTTAATTGATTTTTTATTGCATCCTGAACATGTATAGAGTAGTGTATTTTAGTATTTTATATCTCTAAGAGAATGGAGACAAATGTTTTTAAGCCTGATTCTTTTCTGTATCAGGAACAAAAAAACAAACAAATGGGAGCAATTTCATGTTTGAAGCAGAAGGAACAGATTGCTTCTGTGTTGCAGATGTGCCTTTTACATAAGGTTTCTGCTTCCCCTGAGGTACCCGTGAGTCAAGGATTCTGCCCAAAATAGGTTTGAATGTGAACCAGCAGTCTCTATCATTATGTCAGAAAGTAGAAACAGGCTTCAGGATTCGGCAGGTTCACAATTAACCACTGAAATACAAATGCGAACGCTGCAAAGCAGTTCTTAATTAAATGTAAAGTCAAGGGAAACTCTGTTTTGTATTTCAAAGTTTCGAAGGGGAAGCGCAGCAAAATGAGCTTCTGAGCCTAATAATGATTTTTTGAGCGTGATATTAAAGGGAGAGAGAAAGTGGGCTTGAATTTCTTCCTGTGCTGGAATAAAAGGGAGCGTGTCTGGGCCCTGGGAGTGATGGCTGGGTTTGGAGTCGCACCAGTTCCATATTGGCACGTTTTGTCGTGCTGATTTCTCAATAACGTTGCCCTGACGAGCATTACATGTCCTACTTAATATATTCATTGGTAGCTTATTATATAAATGAACATGTACTAAATTTATCCGACTTTCTAATGGAAATTGTAAATTCAATTATAATAATTACCTACCTATCTCTGTTATTTCTTTCTGCCTAATTTGCTTGCAGAATCTAAGCTCTGGTAGGTTTTGCGCTTGTTATTTATAGCATATATATTTAGCTTACTCTCATTGTATTTGCATTGTATCTGCTCTTCAGAAGCAGGTTTTCAGGGATAATTTGATTGTTCTCTGATCAATATGAAGGGCTCATTTGTTTGAGAAATGCCTTTGATCTAATTGAACTGAGAAATATTGCCAATATACTGTTATTTAAATTCAAAATGGATTTTTACAAATGATGCTATCAACAGAGTTAGTTTTTTCTAGTGATAAATATGAAGTTAAAGATATCACCTGAGAGCAAAGCACTGAGGAAATGTTTATGTTTTGTAATGTATTTTAGAGGGGCACCTGGTTTATTCAGTTTCGAAATTAATGTCATCTCCGTGAGGAGTTCCTGCATGTTGTACGCTGATGTTCTGCAGACCACCAGCATGTCCCAGAGTTTGCCCAGAGCCCCAGCCTGGATACAGGACTGTAACTAAGCAGTTTTACGAAGATCTTGAAATCTGCAGGTTGCGATTGAATGTGTGAGGCCACATAACATTGACAGTCCAGCACTTACTCAGGTGCCTTAGTAGGGATTCAAGAGCTGACTTAACATACCAGGTTAAGGAGAGTATTTGGTCAGGTAGAGGAAAGGTTTAATGGTTCCCATTGTAATACTTACAGACAGATCAGCAGTGGCATTTTATTTAAAAAAAAAAACAAACACCAAAACAAAAAAAATAGCTTCAGTTTTGCACTTAGTAAAAGAAAATTCTTATTTTATCTGCTTTTCCTATTGGTCTGTTGAGTTGGTTTTCCGACTCGGAGATGACTGTGTCCCACTCTAAGTCAGGAATGCAAAGCGCAGGGGTTTGAGCCTGCTCTGGAAGATGAGATACCTTACCCCTGCCCAGCAGGGTCTGCTTGACGTGTGCATTTCAAGGAGCGTTCCCTTTCAAGACTCAAGCTTTTGAATGATTTGGTTATATCTGCAAATGAGTTAGGATAAACTTAACCAGCCAGTGAACTGAAGTCTTCGTGGCCAAATACGTTCAGTCCGGACCTCATAGGTGAGCAGGAGGCTTCCCCCGGCAGAGGGGATACAGCTTTCCACCTCCAGGCTCTTGCTCTTGGTCCGGGGTTTCTTATCCAGGAGCAGATTAAACCCAGTTGATTCCCAAGTTGGGAACAAGGCGTCCTGTAAGCAGGGAGGGAGGAGGGAGCTGAGAGGGTGGGTGGTGGTGGGTTGGTTCTTTGGACCAGCTGTGTGGGACAGTGGCAAAATGGAGAGACGAGCTCAGGGCTCGGCTTAACCAGTGACCGTTTGGGATCCCTGTGCGTTTGCCGGGGGGGAAAGCTGGGAGGAATGAGGAAAGCTGTAAAACAGATTGGGAAGTATTTCTTTCCAGGAAAAATATTCCAGCAAAAGTCCAGCCTTCCTGGCTCTGCCAGTATGCAGTCTTACATTTCGATTTAGTCTATGATTCGTTAGACTATCTGGTAAAAGCTCTGGATTTATAACTTCGTGGTGTCTTAAAAGCTGCTTTGAAGAGGACACACGGTTACCTTAAGGATACCTTTTCCCTTCTACTCTGATACACCTCTGAAAAGTGACCGTCCCCCTGTACTGTGCACTGGTGAGGCCCCACCTCGAGAGTTGTGTCCAGTTTTGGGCCCCTCACTTCAGGAAAGACACCGAGGGGCTGGAGTGTGTCCAGAGAAGGGCAACGGAGCTGGTGAGGGGTCTGGAGCACAAGTCCTGTGAGGAGCGGCTGAGGGAGCTGGGGGTGTTCAGCCTGGAGAAAAGGGGGCTGAGGGGAGACCTTCTCGCTCTCTACAGCTCCCTGAAAGGAGGGGGCAGCCAGGGGGGGTCGGGCTCTTCTCCCAAGGAACAGGTGATAGGACAAGAGAGAATGGCCTCGAGTTGCACCAGGGGAGGTTTAGACTGGATATTGGGAAAAATATCTTCCCTGAAAGGGTTGTCAAGCATTGGAAGAGGCTGCCCAGGGCAGTGGTGGAGTCACCATCCCTGGAGGGATTTAAAAGCCGGGTAGACATAGTGCTGAGGGACATGGTTTAGTGGTGGTTTTCACAGTGTTGGGTTAACGGTTGATGATCTTCCAACTTAGATGATTCTATGATTCTCTGAAAACTCGCAGTCCCTAGATTACAGCAGTGTTAGGAGGCTCCTGGGCTGCTTCTGCCTCGCGGCAGAGGAAAGTCCGAAATGTCTTGGCATCACCCTGAACCACACTTCTTTTTGGATAGCAGCTTCGGGTATCTCTTAAAAGGAACAGGCTTGTTTTGGACATACTTCCACGTGGTTTATCAGTTGCTTGTATACTAGTTTCTTACAGTGATTGAGAAATCATCAGTTATTTTGTCCAAGACATCAATAAAAGTTGGAATATGAGTATCAAGATTGCAAGTGCAGTATGTGTGAGGTAACACTAAGGCATTTCACATGTTTGAAGTGGTTTTGTTGCAGTGATGAAGGAAGTTGGGCAGAGTCGGTGTGTGTGTCGTAGGGTTTCCAGCATTAGCACCCGGAGCCAGCGGTGTGGGGTGGGCGAGGTGGGACGGGTGCGCCGGGACACCCCAAGCAGAAATGGAAAAGCATCATTATATGTGGAGGAAAACGAAAGGTGGTGGCTGGCTGAGCGCGGCAAGAATCTTAGGAAAAACCAAGATTTTCGGGTTTATGAGCATTTATGTGGTTTGACACTGCAGTACGGCCCCGGTGCAGCGATGGGAAAACTAACGGTTGTACAGCCAAAATGCTGTAGAAAAACGAAGTGTGTGAGCAAATTGCAGTGTTCTCAAGCTCTTTCTGCAACAGATTTTATCATATATATGATTGAGCATTATGGAAAAAAGTCTTAATTTCCATAATGACTTTTTTAATTTGTCCAATTAGCCGGTGAATCTAACCAAGGGTGCTCTTGTTCTGTTGTATGACATACAAAGTGGTTTAAAATATGTATATTTGAACAGTCTGGATTTCTGATTTGAATATTTTAATTATAACTGAAAGTGTAATAGTAAACTGCAAGGTACTTATCTCTTTAAACGGTTTCCTTTTTTGTTTTTTTTAATTATTTGTGTTCTAAATTTGAAAAATACAAAAATAATGGAAAAGCAATGAAGCTGTGGCTTCAACTTGGCTTTTAAGCTCTGTAGTGCATGGAGGCTTGAGGGCAATCGATACAGAGCAAGAAATCAATATCCTATCATGATATAAAGTGGGGAATGATAAACTTCTCCAGTGCTTTCCAAAGATTTTTCCTGAAATACCGAGCTAGTTAATTATGAAACTTTGAGAGATTTTTTTTCATTGTCAAAAGTCAGAGTTATATTTTAAGCTAATGGCCAAGAGCATTTGGTATTCAGAGTAGCAAACTCTGCGGAGAAGCTTTCCGGAGTCAGAGGGCTACAGACTCACCCGCTGTCTCTCGCAGGTATGTGTGAACCAGCGAATGCCGCAGAATTCCGTTCTTTGCTAACACCGTTTCTTCAAAATTGGTTTCTTCCAGCACCTGCCGCCTCCGCTGCCCAGCAAGACTCCCCCGCCTCCACCTCCAAAGACAACTCGGAAGCAAACGTCTGTTGACTCTGGGATTGTCCAGTGAAGAAGGAAGCGATTTTTCCAAAGATAAAGCTGTAACAATTCATTTACCTAAGTATTTTATGGTATATAATGTTTACCTCATTCAGGCGTGCAGTATCTAACATTTAGTGCAATGACTCTAACTCCGTAAGAAATCCATTTCTAGCTGTGTGTCGGAAACAACACTACGTCACCCCTCCTGCTGGGGTCATTCCCTCCCGTAACTTGAACGAAATCTGGATTTCTACTTGAGACCGGGAGGCGTTCATCAACTGACAGTACCCTCTTCCTAAACCTTCTCCCTGCTTCTTCCGAATAACTTCAGGCACATAGGTAGCTGTGGAGATTAAAATGAGAGTTGAATATTTTGTACCTAAAAGCATTTAGGTAGCTATTGGAGTTTAAAGTGAGCTGAGTGTTTTGTACCTAATCTCAGTGTATATAGGAACGGATGACGATATTCACATTGAATTCAGTGCACGTTGGAGTAGGCTCCACAGTTAGGAGAAGCTGCCGTAGGATTCCCCCAAAAAACGGTTCTGCCCAGGGCTAAAAATCAGACTTATTGTGAAATGTGCCTTCCCTTTAATTGTTCTGTGTTACAAATAAACTGATTGCTAATGGGCTTTGTAAAATCAGGCACTGGTGATCGGTCGTTTCCATTTTCATTCAGTTGGCCCTTCCTCTGGGCGTAAATCAGCGGGTAAAGCGAGGAAGGCTTTTAGCTGCCGATGGGCACCAGCGTGTAGGAAAAGAAACGGAGTAGGCAGATAGGAGAGCCCTGGTCATTCTGAACCTAGCGGCTGAGAGCAAGAATGGGAAGAGCTGCTTCTTTTCTTCTTTAATGTGTAATATTTCATGTGGATTAGGATGAACTGAACGGAATCACTTTGTCCTTGTGCCATCATTCTGTACAGCGTTTGTATATATGATGGTTTTTAGAATGTTTTAATTTTTATGGTGCCTGCTTTTCATGTAATAATGAATTAATGTACCTGCAAAGAATGCCTTACGTATTTTTAATTTCCTAATTGCTGAAAGTGTAAAAAGAAAAAAAAGGCAATTTTTTTCCAGATATTAGGCTCTGAGAAATATTGGACGATGATGGGGTGGGGTGTTGGGAGGGAGGAAGGAAACTAACTTTATACTCTAGCATTTTTTATTGTCATCGCTCTTTCGTTTTTTACTATCTACAGTCTTTTTACTCTTACGGTAGATTGTTTTTAAATATACCACTGACTCAAAAAATAAAATATTATTTTAAAAACTTGTCTATGAAAATGGATACATTTCCTTGGTATTTTTGGTCCTCATTGCAGAATTTCAGGAACTGTTGCACTCTCTATAGAGCTACGTGTAGACTTAATTTCTTTTTTTTCTGAACGGATTTGCGGGAGCCCGTGATAAAACTGCAGTGTTCCATAGTACGGGTGTGCTCCTTCCTGCATGTTTGTAGTGCTGAGACAAAACACACATCAGCACTAGAAACATCCAGCTTTTTATGCTGTCGGTATTCATAAGGGTGGCTTACTCATCTTTAAGTTATAAGTTACCTGTTGCTGAACATTGCAGAAAACCGATGAGTTCTAGGTAATATTTTCTACCTCAAGTAGCTGCTACCTGATGCGAGTAGCAGGCAGAAGCATGAGTTTACACAGCAGTAAAGCAAAAATGTTGTTACAAAGGCAGAAAGATTGTCCTTCTCATATTTAGTGGCTCAAATGGTCAATTATATATTCTCATGATTTTGCCTTAAACCATTGAGTCGCTTTGGATCAAATGAACCCACTTTTTCTTGCCGTGTGAGATAACAGCAGCTACCGGAGCGTCTCAGAATTTACTGTTTGATATTGTCCTACAATTCCCTATTTGCTTTATTATTAGTATAACCTCCATTCAAGAGGAACAAGCTGGGAAGGATTCTTAGCTCCCGTCGATCAGATATTCTTTCTGTAGACGGTCAATAACATATTACAACTTTAATTCTGTAAGCCTTTCATTTAATTGAAAATTGCTTTAGAGACTGCTCTTGTTACTGCGCGGGAGATTGTGCTGGGATGCTGGTGAGTTTTCCTCTTTTCTGTTCCATTTATTTTCTAAAGGATAGGAAGAGGCTTTCACGTGGACCTTTATCTGGATGCTTGTAACTTGTATTTCTGATAATGTGTTTGTTTTCACGCGTCCTTAGCAAATTCCTGTGCTCGTGCAAGTGTTATAATTTGGCCCTGCAAGACTCCTCAAACAAGAACTGTGCTTTCAAATTGGTCCTGCAGTACGAACTCGAAAGCTCATACGTGTGTATGTTTTACAAATACCCAAGCAGAGACTGGGAATTGAAAATCAGACTCTCAGATTCATTTTCAGACCCAAATTGTCACCATTTTTACAGGCTTAACCAGCTTCTAGGCTGTAACTCGTATAAAAACCAGCCAGAACGAATCATTACCCTCCTCAAAGTGTTGTAAAAACACACTTCAGCAAATCCAGAAACTAATTCAGTTACAGTCTCTAAGCAGTGAACACTCCTGCGAAGGCTGTTATTTTTCCTGCAGTATGCCCTCTTCCTTTGTACCCCTTGGCGTTGTGTCACAGCATCCCAGGGCAATGTGAATTTCATGGGACATAGTTTGCAACAAAGCTGAGCCAACGTAGAAGAGCTTGATACGAGACAATACAGAAAAAGAAGGTTGTTTAACTTTACCCAAAGTGGTAAAATTACACTTACTCTGTCATGCTCACATCCTCACAAGGGTCGAGGCGCGTGTGCCCAAGTAATGGGTCCCGAGTTGCTTGCGGTCATGCAGAGGACAAGAGGTGCCTGCTGTGAAGGCCACATCCCATCTCCTGCGTTATTCTGAGGTTGGTGAACACATGCTGGTTTGTTGGATGTGCCCTTGGTTCCCTTTGGGAGTTGGTGGTGACTGTGATCTCCTGTCCCTTTAGTCTGTCCTACTTCTGTGGGAATTCATTAGGCAGCACTCGATGGTTTCACTGTCTCTTGTCTCCCTGCCTGGTGAGGATGCTGTACAGTTCCCGGGCTGCTCTTCATCTTCCCACCATCATCCCTTAGTGGCCTCGGGCAGTCTTTTGCTTTCCCCACCTCGATGCCTTGAGTAGCTGCGTGTGGATACGGTGGGATTGGGATGACCTGGTCCAGCTGCCGCTGCTTTATCCTCCTGTCTGCCCTCCTGGTGCCTCCACGCCCAACGGTCCCCATTCAGACTGTCATTCAGATCCGTATTCCTGCTACAGGAGGATGCTGAGTGACAGCAGCATGCCGAAGGGTGACCCCTCCATGTCTGCCATAGTAGACCATGTCCAGGGCATTAGCAGGATCCACAGGGGCCGAGTTTTCACCATTTAAGACAAGTGCTGCTGCTCGGGGATTAACCTCCCCGGCAAATGCCGTCCCTTAACTCAGACTTGAAATACTTCAAAATAGCATGAGACAACAGCTTTTTAACGGCCAGTAATTTCTGCTTCTTGAAAGTTTGCTTGAATTTACTTGCTGAAAGTTACCTTACAGTGCCAAAATAAAAAGGAGAAGCCCTTAATACCATTTCTCTGAGTCTTAGCCTGGGTAGTTTTTGCAGGTGCACTCATCAATTCCCATTAGTCCCATGCAAAACCGCGAAAGGTTTGTTGGTCAAAGGTTGTTTGTTTTTTAATCAAATTTATTTTCAATGGGAAGCTCGATGCAAAGGTCAGTTCTTAAGCCGGTTTCAGTAATTGACATTTATGATTACTGAAATGTCTCTGATGGCATCACGAATTCTGAGTGTAAAAATGCTTTTAAATTCAGTTTTATCTAAACGTAGGTATTTTTCTTTACTATGGATGTCTGCAATGTGTGACTTCGTGGAGAAAAATGATAAAAAGTTCGCAGTGCATATGTATGTTGATGATGTAAGAATAAGAGATTTAAGTGAGTGTACATACATATGTGTGTACATGCACACACATCTAAACACACATCTTTAAAATATCGACCTTCGTTGACTGTTTGAGATGTCCACCTTCTTGCTTCACGTTGGACATCTTTCCTATCGATTCTTGTGACCTTTTTGGGGATGATTCTATGCCAGAAGCTCAATGTAGTGTTGATGCCAGCTGTCCCATGATGGATGTTCACAATTATCTTTTTAGTAAAGGTCCTTTGGATAAACTAGTCATTCCCTGTATGGGTATTTGACACCATCAGATGAAGTAAGCAGAAAATTTCATATCAAGGTTACAGCTGGTTTCTGATCTGGCAATTACCATCTTGCACTGGGCTTTGGAGTGTTGCTGGGATGACTTTTTGAATAAAAACCAAAAGGATTTTATCGTCAAGCTGAAGGTAAGGCAGAAGTTGTTTTTTCTGGACCTGTTACGTTACGTTTTCTGTGTTTCACAGATATGGTGCTGTTCATCGTTTGTAACTGTCAGGAGCCCACGCCACCGGGAAATGGGTTGCCTTTTTCAGCCCTTACTGGAAACCCTTGTCGAGCTTCTCACCATCTTTTGTCAGGTTCTTTGTGTTTTCATGGAGTCATAGAATGGTTTAGGTTGGAAGGGTCCTTAAAGCCCATCCAGTGCCACCCCCTGCCCTGGGCAGGGACACCTCCCACCAGCCCAGGTTGCTCCAAGCCCCGGCCAACCTGGCCTTGAACCCCTCCAGGGATGGGGCAGCCACAGCTGCTCTGGGCAACCTGGGCCAGGGGCTCACCACCCTCACAGCAAACAATTTCTGCCTCACATCTCATCCCAATCTCCCCTCTTTCAGTGTAAAAGCCTTCCCCCTCATCCCATGGCTCCCTTCCCTGCTCCAGAGTCCCTCCCCAGCTTTTCTGGAGCCCCTTTAGGGACTGGAAGGGGCTGGAAGGTCTCCCCCGAGCGGAGCAGAGGGGCAGAATCCCCCCCTTGCCCTGCTGCCCACGCTGCTGGGGATGCAACCCATGGACTGGGGGTTTCTGGGCTGCCAGCGCACATTGCCAGCTCATGTTGAGCCTCTCATCAACCAACACCCCCAAGTCCTTCTCTTCAGGGCCGCACTCCATCCCTTCTCTGCCCAGCCTGGATTTGTGCTTGGGTTTGCCCTGACCCATGTGCAGGACCTTGCACTTGGCCTGGTTGAACTTCACGAGCGTCTCACGGGCCCACCTGCCTTGCAATAAAAAATGTTTCTTTGTATTTTTTTCTAAAGTAAATGCAGGATGCCTTTCTGGTTGTTTGCTTACTCTTAACACATCTTTTGAGATGCTGCACTGATCCATTGCCTGCGGTTTTGCTCAATGTATTTAAATTCCATGCAAGGCGCTCAGGGTGCACACGTGGACTAGAGCCGTGGAGACAGCCCCGAGCTGGAGCGGCTCTCCCAGGAGGACGGCTGGTGAAGGTGGCCGAGCTTCGTGCCCGCTCAGCACCGAGCTGCCGGGGGCCAGGCTGGGGCCGCCTGCATCCCCCTGCACAGACCGGGTAAGGCATTTTGCAATTTGCTTTCACCTTCCCTTGTGACGAAGCAGTAAATCGTATCACGTGTAGCGTACGCCCGTGAAAAACAAAAGACCAAGCGCTTGAGTGACGGTGAACACCGAAATTCAGGGTTCTCCTTTATCCTCAGCTTTCGGCGTTAAGGCGGTAACGGGAAGCGGGAGGTCCAGCTGCTCTGACATTTCAATTTCCTCTCCTTCTCCTTTTGTACTTTTCATGGATCTAAACTGAATTTCAGGCTTGCGATTGCCGTCTTCTTGGTGATGCAGAAACGTGTGGGTCAGTATAAATACTTGGGTATTGTATGTGCTCTAACCAGCTGTTCTCCAGTGAGGCTATTTATAGGATTTTTAATTTCCCTCGGTTTTGTCATATGTATTCCGCAGACATGAATAATTACTGTAAATTAGGTTTCTCTATCGAATGGCAGACTTAATTTATTGTATTCTAGCACTTTAATGTGAAGTTGCTGAATTAAATAACTCATTTTGCCTGTAACGAGCTGGCTCTGGACAGGCGTGCTGAGGACACGTACTGACCCCCTCGTGAGAGGGAGCTGGGACGGTGACTCCGTTCGATCTCGTGTTGTGTTTAGCCAAGCGCTTTCCATTCCCTAACGCCGTCTCATTACAGCTACACCTTGATGTATGGTTTTCAGAATCCAAGTTGACCGTCTCAGATGCATTGCTACCCAAATTCCCTGTCTGCCCTCCCAAACTTGCGGCGATTTTATGGGTGGTGAAATGTTGCTATTTTGGGTTGAATCCATACTTTTTTTGGCCGTTCACTCAGCTTTTTATTGCAGTTTTATTCGCAGTTTATTGCAGTGGCTCTGATGCTGTTGAACTTCTGTGTTTGCAACTCAAACTCTCTTTGCAGAGCTGGGGAACCAAACGGAGGAACATTAGCCGTGGCATATTAATGCTATAGATGCAGCGATGAGGCCTCACTTTCTTCACTGACACCGTATGTTCATTTTGCGTTATTTTTAAACAATTATTTTTAAACAATTATTTTTATGAAGCTTCCTCTGAGTTGGAGTTGAAGGCAGATTTCCGTAAGCCACCCATATCAACACGTTCTCCTGGTATTTAGCCTCCTTGGTAGGTGCTCCCATTTGCATTCCTCAGATGTTTTTTTCCCCCCTTAAAGTGCCAAGAAACCCAAAGGGTGTTTGAATCTTCTTGTTTGTCAAATGATTCCTGAAAAACACTCCTGAAAAGGCTTTTGGGGTCCCCAAAGGTGGTGTGTGCTGCCTTGCGCCTTGTCTGTCGCAACAGAGGTGTCCTCCCTGGGACCAATGCCTGGTCGCGTGCCACCGTGTTCTTTGGGTGACTCACCTCACCTCACGTAAAAATGCTTGGCGCCTCTAATTGTCCTCATTATCACCAGGAATAAGCCTCGTCGGTCGCTCACGCATTTCCAGACCAGGAGGTCTAAGCTGCTGAACAGATGCTTGAAAAGATGCTGGTTCTGCTGTTATTGGAAGCCGTGGCCTCCTGCCAGTTTGCGCCAGGGGGGAATATACGGTGTCATCAACATTGGAGGGAGTCCTTCACAAAGAGAAAGCGTAGACAAAACCAAATGTGACACTGTTTTCCTATAGATAAGGCAATTTTATGTGTGTGCTCCCGTTGTTGGCTCTTCTTCCAAGTTTTTATATTTATTCTCTGGCCTTGTTTTCCTGTGGCTGTGCTTACATTTCCTCAGCGCTGTAATCCCAGTTTAAGTTGAGTTTTTCTTTCTCCATCGTTCCTACGGACAGATCACTGCGCCGACAGCGGAGAACCCAGAAAAGGAACTACAAAAACCATCTCTACTTACAAAAATGATATTTAGCAGAACATCAAACAGCCTGTGGAAATAAATAGGTACCCGGGCACCATTTTAGAGGGGTTTGACACGCGGGCTGTGTTGGATCGCAGGCGACTGATGTAGAAGCGTAACAGTTTGGGAGGTAAAACAACCCCACCAATTCTGGTCTAGGCAAAACACGTCTTAGATTAGCGTAAATTATGCAGTTTAAAATGCTTATTAACATTTAATTTAACATTATGGACGTTGGTTTAGGAAGTGTGGTGTCGTAGCACGAGAAGCAGCCATGGCAGAGTGCAGGAAGTTCGCTTCAGCTGTAATTATTGCTTGCCTGAAAAGGATATATGTGTTTTCCTGCATTTTGATTGCATGTGCTCAAAACCCGTCAGAGGGGGAAAAAAATTCCAAATGAATCAACCGTAAAGTCAAAAATTCCGAAAGAAAAATGCCTTCTTTCAAAAGATGAGGTAGTTAGTTACCAACTACTTACTCGGGTTACAGGGGGCCTGTCCTGACATAGATATTTTTTAAATTGTGTTGAGATCTGGCTGTCAACAATGGCTCCGTCTACTGGGTATAAACTCCCTTCCATGAGTTTATTACCTTGTACTTGTGGCAGGTATGTTTGTTGTTGTTCTTCTTCTATGCAGCACATTATTGTTAACTTGGTCCTCAGGGGAAAATAATAGAAAAAGCCTAGAAATAGAAGATTTTTATTTTTTTTTAGAGAGTTCGGTTTGTATCTTTAATTACTGACCTCACGGTCCATAGGGAGGTGAGCCGAGGTCTGCGGAAGGTTATACCAGGCTTTTGTGCTGGATCGTCCTTCCATGTCGCGTGCGGTGTCTAAAACAGGCGCTGGGGAATGTGAGTACGTCCACAAACACGACGCGGTGCCAGGAAAGTGGCTCTGGGAAAATTAAATTCCTTTCTCCGGTGCGAGGTGTTCTGGGGACGTGGTGTTCGTGTAAGGCCAGTAGCCAAAGTCATGTCGTAAGGTAGGCCAGGTCTCTCAAAGACCTGGAAAACGAGAAGTTGTGTTTGGTTTGATGGGAAGCGCACTATTGCTCTCACAGCGTTTGCATTTCTGCTCTTTAAAAGCAAAAAGGAGACACCGAGGGCTAAATCCTCCCCTAAGTTACAGCTCGGCTCTGCCAAGTCCGCTGAAGTCACCTCCTCTTCACTGCAGGTATCACTGCAGGCGAGACCTAGCACTCTTTTTCTAGTATTTAATCAGTGTAATGGTAGCCATTGAGCATCCTCAGGATAATGAAACGGAGTTTATGCCCATCGCACTTGCATGCATAATTTCCGTATTGCATTATTATTTTTCTTGGTACAGATGTAATACTTCTGCTGAAGTTTTTCTAAACCGTTGGTACAATTAAGGAGGAGAAGTCTTGCTGTAAAAGCTTAGAGTCCCTCCCCAGCTTTCTTGTAGCCCCCCTTTAGGGCCTGGCAGGGGCTGGAAGGTCTCCCCGGAGCCTTCTCTTCTCCAGGCTGAACCCCCCCAGCTCTCTCAGCCTGTCCCCACAGCAGAGGGGCTCCAGCCCTCCCAGCATCTCCGGGGCCTCCTCTGGCCCCGCTCCAACACCTCCGTGTCCTTCTGCTGTTGGTGCCCCAGCGCTGGAGGCAGCACTGCAGGGGGGTCTCCCCCGAGCGGAGCAGAGGGGCAGGATCCCCCCCTGGCCCTGCTGCCCACGCTGCTGGGGATGAGCCCGGGCTGTGGGGGGGTTCTGGGCTGCCAGCGCACATTTCCAGCTCGTCTTGAGCTTCTCATCCACCAACACCCCCAGCTCCTTCTCCTCAGGGCTGCTCTCCATCCATTCTCTGCCCAGCCTGGATTTGTGTTTAGGATTGCCCCGACCCACGTGCAGGACCTTGCCCTTGGCCTTGTTGAACTTCATGATGTTGGCATGGTCCCACCTTTCCAGCCTGTCCGTGTCCCTCTGGATGTCTCTCTGGAGGCAGCTGTCAGCACCTTGTGTGTTTGTCCTTTTTCTTGGGAGTGGTGTTAAATCCTGTATCAGGCACAGCAAGAAAGGTCATCCTTTTTCTCAGCAGGCATGGGAGAGTAGAGGGTGATGGACACCAGGGTAAGTTACATCCTTTCCAAGCGTTGCGGGGCAGTCCTGGCCCTGGAAAAGCAGAACTCCAGAACCTCGCCTGCCCTTTCCCATGCCAGCAGTAACCCGGCCCTGTCTTCCTTCTCCAGCAGCATCGGCTCCGTCAGTGGGAGGGACGTGCTGGTGGGTTCAGGCAAACAAGCATCATCCCCCCCGAGGTGTGCAGCTGCCTTCTGGGAGCGATCAATGCTTTGCGACACGGTAAACGTGAACCCAATACCAGCTCAAATAGGGGAAATCCAAATCCAAATGGAATAAAATCAACATGTCTGTCGGGCTGTAGGGAAAAATGAAAGTCCTCTGAAGGAACTTTGGAGAAACGTGGATTGGAGCGTGAAGGCTGCGGTCCCCGGGACAGACCAGGCTGGGAAAAACCTGCCCATGACCACGACTGTGCTTTCAGCAGATGCATCTCCAGGTACGTTTCATTATACATCACCATTTCATTATAGTCTTCAGTTGTGTGAGTCTCTTCCTTGTTCAGGCTGGGCTGCTTTTCTCTTGCTGCTCTGTTCACCAGAGCAGCGCCGACCTCCACACCAGCGCCCGTCCCTGCAGCCCACGTAAGCTGCATTTCCTTCATGAATTTCTCTTTCTTGCTGCCTCCGAGGCTCTCCCAGAGCAGCGTCAGGACACGTGCCAGCTCCATGCCCATGGGGAAAGGCTGATCCCGAGGGGGGAAACTCACCCTGGCAGGAGGGGGCTGCTTTTTGCTGGGACCGGAGCTGTGCCAAGCTCCGGCAGCGTTATCTAACACAGAGTTACCCCAGTTCAGTGGGGATGCTTTCCTTTCCTGCAGGCCATCGTAGTACCGTTAAAAAAAAAAAAAACCCAAAGTCTCTGTGTGGAACTTACTTTTTCTCCAGCGCTCCTTGTTTCTGGCTGACAGCAAGCATTAGCCGGCGGTACGAGCTAATTGGAAGTGACCAGTGACCGCAAAGCCCCATGTGGGAGCGAGAGCCTGGCCTCCTCCTTGGTTAAAATACTGACGTTTGCATTTAAGATGTTCTTTTTTTCCTTCCCTCTTTCTCCTTCCTTTCCCTCCTTGATTTCTGTTATTTAAGGGGGGAAAAATTTTAAAAAAGGAACAGCTGGAACGTGTGTTTCATCAAAATGGGAGCGTGAAGTTTTGGCGCGGTTTCACCTGCTCCTGTTATCCTCCGGGCAGGAGCGTGGGGATGTTTGGGTATCCGAGGGGTGAGCTGTCTGTGCCCCGCTCTGCCCGTGCTGGATGCCGTGCCGTGCCGTGCCGTGCCATGCCATACCGTGCCATACACCATCCCCACGGTCCCCCCTTGCCCCGAAGGAAGGGCTGAGCCCACGGCGTGGCCCCACGCTGGACCCTTCGTCAGATTTGGGACCGGCACCCCCCGGCAGGGACATGGCCCAGAAGCCACGGGGACCATCCCAGTGGAGATGTGGGGCTTTGGGAAAGTTTTTTCCTGGCAAAAAAGTTGATGCGGTTGCGGGGCAGAGGTTCAGGGGGAACCTCAAACCTCGTGGAAGGGGGTTTTGTCATTCAGACGAGGACTTACGCAGACGTATGCGGTATCACAGGCTACTCATGTTTCACTGTGCTGGCAATAATGAATCAGTACAGCCGCTGCGGTTTATTTCCACGGTAAGAAAAATGGAAGGGAAGAAAGCCAAGCGCTGACCACTTTTACCAGATAATTTACCTGTAGCCGAGCTATGAAATGAATGTCGCTTGCATTTCTCCTCTCTCTTAAAACAAAACGATGGAGCAGAGGAAGGCACCTTCAGGCAAGAGCAGAGCTAGTGGGAAAGCACAGTAGAGCGCGCGCTCCCGTTGTGTTCGCTGAGGAACGGTGTGAGCGGTCGGCAGCTCCCCGCGAGGGGCCGTGGTACCCGCGGATTGCGAAGGGGAGCGGGGAGGGATGGGCAAAGCGGGAGTGGGAAGGAACGGCTGCTCATTAAGAGCGGGGAGCAAAAAGTAGCTGGCAAATTTATCTATTTCCTAACGCCTGGATTTACTTTCAGACGGGGAAGTCGAAACTCTGAGGTACTGTAGGTTAAAATTTCATTTGTTTTGCAGGGTTTCTGCCAGAGTGCTGTTTCTCTTATTTATAATGAGCTGGAAAAGGTGGGAGTGCGCTATCCAAAGCACTGAATCACCGCTGCTCATCACGGTCTTTCAAGCATTTGGCTGTATCGTTAGGATGATGGGTCAGAAATTATCTATAAGATAATTAGTGCATCATCCACTGCACATAAAGATGAGCTTTGGCAATTCAGTGGATCGTACGTGCTATAAAATATTTTAAATATATTCTGTACGGTTTTGCCCACTTTCTCTTCTTCTGGGTAACCCCCTCTCGGTGCGTGTGCCTGCCACAGCCTCCTGCCCCTCCTTGGGCTCAGCCGTGGCCCAGGGAGCCAAGCTCTGGGGCAGGGTAGGATTTCTGGGGCAAGATCCAGCATTCAAGAAGAACAGATACTTGCATGGAAAGGTATAAAATCCTACAGGGAAAAATAATAATAATAATAAAAACAACAGGGAGGGGAGTGATTGGATCATCAAGTCCTTGGTGAAGGTGTCAGTCACTCAGGTCATTGATGCCACCCAGGTGTTGGTGGTGACAGATGATGGCAGCTCAGCAACATCAAGGATCCGGTTGCTCCATCAGGGATAATGGCCGTACCTTTGCTTAGCTAAGGGGCTCTTCAAAGGCGAGCTGTATTCTCTGTCTGTCCGCCAATAAATAATCGCTGTATCGTTTAAAGTGTAAGCTGCTTGCAGGGACTTCTTGCGCACGGCTAGAGAAGCTGAGCAAACCGTGACTGCTACGATGCGCGTCGTCAGAGAAAAGAGCGTTCGCTGCTTTTCGTTCCTTCCTAGAAATTGGTATCCAGCTATTTTTCTCTGGATTTGTTTGAGAGAGAAAAATTACCTCCTTCGAAGTGCTTCTTTTGAAGAGGAAAGAGGATCAGGTTGTTGCCGGGCCGGTTGGTGCAGGCCTTGTGGGATGACCTGCCTGAAGTTCCCACCCTCACAGGGGTGGTCAGCGTTTAAAATCTCAGTACTTAAAATAAGGACTGCAGTAGGAATGTGCTATCGAGGCGGTTCTTTTTTACTTACCATTAGAAATACTGAAATTACAGCTCCATTATAAACAATCGTGCTTTGAATAACAAGTATTACACGCAAATGGGGGGGAAGGAGGCTCTAGGATTACAGACATTTTCATCAGAAAACACCACTAACAAGGGCTGAGTTTTATTTGTGTTATAGAAACTGCCACCTGAGTTTTCTAGCTAACATTCCCTTAAAAACTCCTGCTTTTATTTCTTCTTTCTGCTCAGTCTCCCGGGTCAATGGGAGCTAAACTTTTAAAGTTATTCTGAAATTGGTATTGGCAACTGAGTCTTGCATTTTTTGCCAGTGAATTGATACGCAAGATTACATGCGAGTTCTTGGTTGGTTTTTTTGTCGTTTTTTTTTTTTTTTTTTTAACTTTATCTAAACTAGCCCATCAAAATAAACAGCTCCAACTGTGGTATTTAGATTTTGATAATGACATAGGTACGCTTATCTTCTATATTGCAAAACAAGCTAAATGTCTATAAATAGTGCCATTTCAGTTCTCTGGGGAGCATGTTAGCTATCGTACTGCTTAAACTTTCGAAGTTTGTTAGACCAGTAAGATAGATAGCTATCGTACTGCTTAAACTTTCTAAGTTTGAGGACTCTGGTCGTCAAACCTCACTAAAATGAGCTGGATGCAGCAAGCTACTGCCTGGGTGATGAGCGTGTTAAGGACCTGGCCTCCTGAAGTCGACGGGAGTTTTTCATTACCTGGTTATTCCTAAAGCTGTGGTTTTTTGTTATTCCTAAAGCTGTATTTTAGCTCTAGTTTGGTTTTGCTTGGTTGGGTTTTTTTAAGGCCTATAAGGATCTCTCAATCTTGAGTGTCCAGTTCACAAACGGGAAGGATTCAGAGAACGGGAAGCCTGTGGGTTTTGCGGTCTGAACGCTGGCACTAGAGCTGTAGGACATTCAGCCCTTTGAAAATCAGGTCCTTCCCCTTGTTCATCCCACTCACCCCCAGAACTTCCCAGGGTTGGGCATCTCCCCCATCTTTCCTTCTCCAGCTGAGCCCCCGGGGGAGGGAGAACACCCCCATGACCTGCAGAGTCGGGGACAAAAGTGACAATGACACTTGGATTCTCTATAGCTTCACAGCCCTTTCTTTGCTCTTGGTAAGGCCTCTAGTTTCTGCGACTTTCTGTGACTTTTCCTGTCTCTTTTCAATTGAATCAAGGCTTTTAGGCACATCAGCCCTTGAAGTCTCAATGCAGAGCTCTGCATCTGCCTCTCTGCAGCGCAGAGAAGTTGGTGATGTGGTAACGTACGTACAAGGTAGATTTAAAAGTGTTTTCACTTAAATGGATTTGATTTTATCATTCTAGATGACCTCCACTTCCCAACGTGTTGCTCTTACCAGACACATTGTAGCTGTTAAGAGAAATGGGAATCAACCATTCTGAGAAAGGTGAGGGGAAAACTCTGGATTTTGAATATTTTGGGTTTTGCCGTAAGCATTAGACTGTTTTTCCTTTGCTCCTTTATTTACGGGGAAATATTTATTTGATACTATCCTGATAAAATTGCGATGCCAACTTGGCGTTAAAATTCAGAACCCGAAGTGGATCAATCTTGCAATTTCTCTTTCAACTTTAGACTTGTCAGGCTTTATTCTTCTCAATGCGTTTTGACAGTTCTGGGTTAAAAAGACGTCAATTACCTTTTGAAATTACCCTCTCCACTATAGGATTAGCCCTATTTCTGCTGACTTTGGAAGTTCGTTGTGCGTAGTAGATATTTTGGAGGGGGCGGGGGGGGACTGTGCCTGAAAACGCTGCATATAACCATTTTCTTGCGCTTGACCGGGTGCCTGGGCGACGGCTGCGGCACTTGGCTGCAACCGTGTCTTATTCCTCCTTGACCACATTAGGCAGTCACTTTAATTATTGAGAAAAACCGGGCTGTGTGGGTTTACTGGTGCCATTTCACTGCTCTTGCGATGTGTACAGCCTGTAAATACGGTGTTTTGGTATCGCACTTATTCTATTAAACACGCAGAAATTGAACCAGTGCCAAAGACTGGCGCTACTGTACAAAGGCGGGCAGTTCTGCTGGGTACGTGCTGCGCAGAAAATCACTGTCCTCTTGCAGAGGTGACTTCAAAATTTTCCCTTCCCCATTGGAATGCGACCAAGACTCTTGCAAGTGCCTTTGTTCCGATTGGTTTGTTTATTGTTTGGCTTTTTTTTTTTTTTTTTTGCAAAAAAAAGTTGAAGTAAAAGTAGAGGAGAGCAGAAGAGGAGGAGAATGGGCTTCTCCAGGGGATGGTTCAACATTACATGTTTCAAATTGGCTTCTGGAGGAACCTCCCTCTGGTGCCTAAAATGGCTCTAATAATCAATTCCCCTGTGCTTCTGTGGGGAGGGGAGGTGGGTAACAGAGATGAAACTTCAGATTTTGTTTCTGACAAGTTATTAATCAAAGATGTCTGGGTTTGAACAAAAGCCAGAAGTTCTCATGTTCCCCCGTTTCACTTCTTCAAGGACGGTATTTGACCTGTATCTAACACATTCTGCTGTTACAACCTCCCCGCTCCTTCCCAAACCTCCTCGGGCTTTTGTGCATGTTTTCAGTGACGGTGGACGAATTGATACTAGAAATGTCGCCATTTAATTTATGACTAGAAAATAGAGAATGTGACTGCAAAGCAAATATTGTGACCCAACAACAGAACTGTCCTAGATTCTCGCATCTTGTTCGGAAATTTTATGACAGCCTTATTGCCCAAGGGTACAACATAATCACTTCGCAGTTCACTGATACGCTTTCTTTTAGCATCTGCACTAAATGCGTTTTTATCCCTACTGCATGTAAGAGCACTTTTTAATTCTTCAGATGCAAAGAAAAAAAAAAAAAAACATCTCAAAGTGCGTGATGGCTAGAATTGCATTTATTTTAATTTTGAATGTAAATATGCTTCCAAAAATTACCAACCTTTCCACCCCCTCACCACCCAAAGTCTTCATTGACGATCCTGTTTTTCTGTCTTCCATAAGCATTAGCCCTGACTAGCGCCATCGGAGCTTACCCTAATGTAATATTTGCCAAGAAAATTTCGGAATATCTGAACTCCAGGGTCGTATTTGCAAACATTACTGGTGGCACCAGGAGGGGCGGGAGGGGCCGCAGGAGCTCCCTGGCATTAAGTCAGGCCCTGCGCGGAGCATTTTGGGTGCTGCAGGATCAGGCTGATGGGGGCTGACAGCGTGGATATAGTAGGCTGTATCTACACAGTCCTATTTACATGCGCGTGCAGATAAAATAAATGGGTATTGCTCCGTTTTTCCATTGAAGTCGTGTGTGCAAGCTCTGAAAATCAGTGCTTCAGATGTCTAAAAACGTAGTCTTTATCCTGAAAGGTGCTTTCAACGGCACATTTTTGGATCGTACGAAGCAGCTTGGTAAAATAGCTCAGTAGCTGAGTAAAAAAGAGCTGTTCTTTGACTCTTGTCTCCCCGAGAACCGTGCTGGGGTCTTCCAGGAGCACTTTTTGTGCTCGCTCCTTCTGAAATCAAACCGCCTTTCACCTCGATTTCGATGCAGCTTTGACCGCGGTTGAGTTCCTCTAAACCCCCGCTGCCGTGTGCGGGGCTGATGAAGAGTGAAACGGACTTTGCTGACAATTAGGAACACCGTTCCGGAGGAAACAAGAAGTCCCACTGCCTTCGCTGCCGAGATCGTATCTGACATCTCTCTGAAACGCGGATGGCAGGAAGCGACACGGTGAGATAACGTCCCAGGAAGACCTTTTTCTCCTTGTCCCAGCCGGACCTCCACGGAGCCTCTCTGACTCTTCCTCCTCTCTTTTCTGGATGATAGATTCGACATTTGCCAATATACTGTTGCTTGTCTCCACAGTGCCCCTGGCTCTCGGCGCCGTGACAGCCTTGGACAGAGGTTATAAATGAGCTGTGTGCCCTGAATCGTTTCACCTGGCTATTACCGCATGCTTCCCAAGTCTGTCATCGAAGAGAGACTTTTATGTCTCAACATTTCTATTTTCTATTGCCTTGAATAAAATAGGACCTTCACATGCCCATGACCAGCATAGCATTTTCTCATCTTTCCTTGGTGCTTGGATGAGGTGCATTTAAAAAAAATAGCTGTCAGTGATTTGCAGTAAGTTCTTGGGGAAAAAAGTTGTCCTTAAATTAATAAGCAGAAGATAAGTCATGAAGTATTGTAGTGTTGGTCTCTTCTCCCAAGTAACAAGTGATAGGACAAGAGGAAATGGCCTCAAGTTGTGCTGGGAGAGGTTTGGATTGGATATAAGGAAAAATTTCTTCACCGAAAGGTTGTCAAGCATTGGAAGAGGCTGCCCAGGGCAGTGGTGGAGTCACCATCCCTGGAGGGATTTAAAAGACAGGTAGACGTGATGCCAAGCGACATGGTTTAGCGGTAACTTGGCAGTGTTGGGTTAACGGTTGGGACCTGCTGGTCCTAAGGTCCCTTCCAACCTAGGTGATTCTGTGATTCTATGATCTGCATCAATAGGTATTTATTTTTTTTACAGAAATCATGTTGTTGCTTTCGTTTACTAGAGCTCCAACTCCAGGAGCATCGCCAATGCAGACAGAGCACCGCTCGGGAAGTCCCTTTGCTGCAGATGACTGTCACTGATCCTCATATGCTGAAACAGCCCATCTAGAAAAAGCAGACCTCCTGTTGTAATACCAGAAAAGTAATTAATATAAAGAAATGGGAGAGTAGAATGTTGATAATCTCAACCTTTTGCATTTCATTATGATCTGTTGTTTCCTAGCTGAGGTTTTAATGGATCAGCTTGTCTTACGGCAATTAGATATCTCATAATTTATCTGAATTTCTGACATTTAAATTCTTGGAGAGGGGGTGTAGGTGTTATTTTTCATATTCTTTCCTTTCTGCCCTTTTTTTTTTTTTTTTAATATCTTCTCTTTTTTTAGGATATCGATTAAGACATGCTTTCCTAGGAAGTCTAGATAATTTTTTATTTTAAGCTGTATATACTATGCCTTGATTAGCTAGGAGTAGTAAAGTAATTTTGAATCTTCGAATTGGCTCTTAAATTGCATACAAAAAATTGGAAATGCTTTCTCTGTGGCGTTCTCCCGCAGGGCAGCACGAAACCTGACAATGATCTTTGTTCCTGGAACATAAGGAGCAAATTTAAAGGAAGATCTAAAGCACTTTAAAAAAACCCCATAAGCAATCAAAACGCCTTTCTCTAGCTACAGGAAAATAATCCATTTTCAAGGGTACTTATTTATTTATTAGGAAGGGTTCAGAGAGGAGTGAGTTATTTGTCATGTGTAAATAATTAGTCTAGTGCTGAAAATGAGACCACACTGGTTTAGCTCAATGAATGTTTTAGAAACCTTCATCCCACATAGCAAAATTTTAACATATTTCCCCCAAAATATTTATACCTGAGCCTGCATGTTGTTAATTGCTTGTGTATGTTTTGATATCAATGGCAGCACCATGCAGTTGTCATATCCGAAATAGCCCCATCCTGAGGTGCGTACCGCATCCCAGCGTTTTTGAAGCTTCCCACTTTAGAGACGGGGTAGCCTTAAGATTTATTTTAGTTCCGTTTGCTGCGTTTTGCACTCCATTTGATCAGTTTTGTACCCTGCCTGCGCCGCTCTTCACATTCGTCTGTGTCGCACGGTCGGCTTGCTCCACTTACTCGAGAGATCCGGAACCTGTAGAGTAGCACTGGACTCGGCTCCCGGGGACAGAATTCCACTCGTCCCTTCCTACAGACAAACACCGGCTGGTTCAGGTGACGAAGCAGCTCTGACCAATGGTCACGTTTCAGGCTGCATCCCCAAAGCGTGTTGCTTACTCAACAGCAGCTGCGTCTACCTGGAAACCAAACTGAACAGTTATATACGCACTGTCGCTACCACTGTTTTAAACCCATAGAAATTCACGGTGTTTCATACCGGTTTTGCTCTCCTGGGCTGTTAGTCCATACAAACTATTTTCATTTTGCTTTTGGTATCGTTCGCCGTGTTTTTAACGTCGCAGCCCTGGAAGCCGATGGACCTGGCGTAGTTTGCCCCACAATTTTGGAGGCAGTCAGAAGACACGCTCGCGCAATCTCTCATTGATAGACTGGATAAATGCCACCTGCGTGACTCCACTCTACCTGCCGGGAATCAGAAGAGGTTTTCACATTAACCTCAGTGGGAGAAAAATCTGGCTCAGAGTTCTCTGCACACAGATACACGCAGATGCATTAACCACTCGTGCACGTCTCGGATCCACCTGCCAGTGCTGCAAAAACACCACTTTTGTATGTTGTGTCTGAAAACCAGGGACTGTAACTGCTCTGGTAGAAACACGGAAAGGGGATTTTTAACGGTTACATTTCATAACTGTCACTGATGTCACCTAAAATCCTCCTCCTTTTCCACGACCTTGAAACTAAAGCGGTTTTGGAAGTCCTGGAGGGGTGCAGGGTGCGAGCATGGTGGCACCATCCGGGCGTAACGAGCTGTAGACATGGGCCGAGAGGAACCAAAATAGTCTGTGTCAGGAAGCAGGTGATTTACTGAGTCTGAACACGTTTGGAAATTACTGTTTGCATCTGCAGTCCTGCGGCCGGGCAGCAGCGCCGTGCACCGCTGCAGGGAGAGAAAACCCTCGGCAGCAGCGGTGGGACTGAGCGGAGCTGGCTCCAAGACCAGCTGTCCCTTCAATAATCCATGAAGCACTTTGGTGTCCGCTCCAGAGCAACAGACCTGTGTCGTCTTGAGCGGAGCTGGTACCAAGGCAGGCGATGGCCCGGGCGGAGCAACTGACTGCAGAGGGAAAGCAGGAGAACGATAAAAAAAAAAAAGAAGGAATTGGAGTTTTCCATCCCTTACCCATTTCTGGTGGGTTTGGGCGTGAATGCTACCCTCGAAAAAATAGGGAGCTATGGGGAAGTATTTTGCGGTTGGGAAGAAATTCCTGGAGAGTTGTAAAGCACAGAGGCTTTGGCACAAAAAGGTGAGCTGCCGTGGAGGAGGGCTGCTGCCGCCGTTGAAGAGAGGGAAGGAGAGATGGTGGGTCCATCACGCAGGCATCAGGAGAGGAAGCTTTGCTGGGTGCAAAAGCCCATTTATAAAAATAACCACGCAATTTCGACTGACGGGGCTTCTTCCTTGTTGTGTGACACCTGGATGAAGAAGATTTATCTCTTCAGTGAGATTTAGCTCCTTTGCTGTCTTCATTCACCACGTCCCATGGCATTTCACTCATCGCTACTGGGAAATGTCTCCCAGGAAGGGCGATCCTGTCGCGCAGACATGAGCTACCTTGGGTTTGTTGTGACCTTTGGTGAGAGCTGGCAGGAAAAGGACCATTATCTGCAGTTGTCTGATGTTAAAAACGTTCCTCTTCAAACTGCAAAATAATTATCATTATGATCCATGTTCATGCCGTGCTTTGTTTCTGGGGACACCTGTTTTTTGACAGGTCCTTTCTTTCAGGAGTGTGTGCTGCCAGGAACAGCTTAAGCCACCCTCCAGAACAATCAGGTTCAGCTAGGGACACTTTTTCTTATTTCTTTTTTCTTATAATGCAAAGTGCAGCCCGGTCCTCGCCCCTGATTGGGATTCCCAGGCACGCCGCGTCGAGATAATGAATAACAACAGCACCAGGACAAGACTTCATCAGCCGGCAGCGAAACCCCGTCCCTGCCGGGGTGCAGGTGCTGCCCTTTGCTGGCTGCCCTGATGAACCGACGCGCCCTGCGTGGCCTCGGTGGCCGCTGGCATCGCTCCAGCCCTGGCAGCGCCGGCTTCGTTACTCCAACACATCATTTCCATCGCAAGGCGGTTTTAGGGCATTTGCATCTTAACTAACTCACTCTCGCACGCTAATACTCTCCTGGTCGTTAACTGCAACGCAAAACAGATATTAGCTTTTGCTGATAACGCCTCTGACACAGACCCATTTATTTCATCCATCATTTCTGTCCTCATCGTTCTCCGCGTCTCGAATTTAATACTGGAAGGGTTGAAATATTGCGTTGCAGTCGCTGCCTTGTTGTTTCTCCACTTCTTCCTCCTTTGCTGTGCGAATCGACTTGGGAGATGTCTACCAACAGCAATCAAGACCTTTTGACACTTCCAGACAAATTCCTGTTACTACGGCAAAGAGCCGGCAACAGTTCTCAGCTCATGGAACGCTGTCTGGAAGTCTCATTTTCGTGTCTGCGAACGGCCACAGACTTTTGTATATCCGCAGGCTTTTGTATAGTGGACTTTGTTGCAAACGTGTTGTGAAAGCAGACATTTGGCCAAGTAGTTAAAAGCTGTGAACGCTTTATGACTGTTGTTGCAGGTAGTGCGTTGTGCTATTTGACTGTGTCATTCAGTCGTGGTGGGAAACGCCTCCGTTTTCCAGGGCTTCCTAGAATAATGGATGTTATTGTTACTGATGTATTTTGAAATCTATCTTCATGGACATTCTTTTGCACTTTTTTTTTCATTCTTGTGCATTCTTTTTCTGTTGGAATTGGTGTATTCACCACAGTCCCATGCTCAGGCAGCTGATAATGATAAGCTGCCCAAAGAAATGTAAACGAAGCTGATGCAAATATTTAAAAGGACGTCACTGCCACATGCTTTACCCGAGTTTGGGACAAAATACCCTTTACTTCTCATATGAGGACGCTTTGCTATGTCAATGCTTTGCCTAATTGAGTTTCTCATTGTAATGATTTCTCTTAAGTTATTTGATAGATTATTTGCTGTACCCTCTCCAAAAAAAAACAACAACCAAAAAAAAGGGCTACCAAGATGCTGAGGGGACTGGAACACCTCTCTTATGAAGAAAGGCTGAGGGATTTGGGTCTTTTCAGTCTGGAAAAAAGACGGCTGAGGGGGGACCTTATCAATGTTTATAAATACTGAAAGGGTGGGTGTCAGGAGGATGGGGCCAGGCTCTTTTCAGTGGTGCCCAGCGACAGGACAAGAGGTAACGGGCACAAACTTGAGCATAGGAAGTTCCACCTAAACATGAGGAGGAACTTCTTTCCTTTGAGGGTGGCAGAGCCCTGGCACAGGCTGCCCAGAGAGGTGGGGGAGTCTCCGTCTCTGGAGACATCCCAAACCCGCCTGGACACGTTCCTGTCCAGCCTGCTCTGGGTGACCCTGCTCTGGCAGGGGGTTGGACGGGATGATCTCCAGAGGTCCCTGCCAACCTCTGCCATTCTGTGATTTTGTGAAAGTCCACATTATTGCCACCACTACTGCAATCCTAGAGTTTTCCATCATCATGGAACCTGCGGCCAACTAAACATCACCTCAGAAGTCATGAGCTCCCACCCCGTACTCCTGTCCCAGAAGCCGCCTGCTGTCTCTTCCAGAAGAAAACTGAAGGAAGACTGAAAAACTGCACTTTCCAAGGTAATCGCATTAATTCGTACTTTTCTAGCTGACATCTCAGGCAGAAAACATGTCCATCCCCATTCCTGTGGCTAGAGACGGATAGGAGTGGTCAATACCTGCTTGCTGCAGGCAAATGGAGTCCTTCATGGGACCTATTCTAGGAATAAGTTTAAATTGGTTCTCTGAGGACATCTTCCTGTTAAAACTGATGAGCTGAAATCTTTGCGAAAGTCCGTTTTCCCGTTCTCTGCCACTGCAGGACAGGGTTATATAAAACGTACTGGCTCAGAGAAATTTCAAGTAAACAGACGCGAAAGTTATAAACAAAATCAAAACACTGCAGTGATCCTAAGTATAGAGATATGTACCGGTGTAAAATAAATGATAGAGTGCAAGGCAAATCACACAGACTTAGAAGCAAGTACAAAGGATTCTACAATATAGAAGACCTGTTTAAAAATATAATCGCAAATAATTTAGGCACTTCATTTACAATTGTGTACTGTTTTCAGACATTTCCCAAAATTCTTGAAGTTCTCAGCTTTTTCACCAAATAATCTGCTTGATAATGTATCTGTAACATACGTAGCCCATATGTTCGTTGACGTACGGTCTCTCTGGCTATCAAACCTAAATAGTTTTTTGGGCTCAACAAAGGACTGCGGTGTACAATAAATATTGACTCCTATTTCCCACTTAACACGGAATAAAATAATTGTAGAAAGTTCCAAAGTATTAACTGTTGACGGATTTTTCCGTGGGCAAAGGCAGACAAAGGAACGCACGTGGTTTTTTTTTTTTCAAGGACATTTCAGTCCAGGCATTTTCTGCTCTGGGTGCAGTAGAACAGGGGAGGGGAGCAACAGAAGTGACGTAAAGGAAACCTGTGACTTTTTAGGGTTTTTAACCAGCATCTAGAATTCTCTCCAGAAACTCCTGATGTCTTTGACCTGCTAACCCCGGCCGCCTGGAAATCGGCACAGATTGCTTCTTCGTTAATGCTTTATGTGTCACTGCCTCCCTCTCCCTGACAAATGTGTAGGGAAGTTTATTTGCAGAAAGGCTGAGAAAAAAATGTGCTTCTAAAAAAGAAAAACCACCCGTGGCTTGTCCAACAACATGCGAAAGTCCTTTATCTGGTTACTTGATACTCAGTGTGTTTACTCACTAAGCTTCATCACAAAATATTTCATAGTGAAACTAAAGAACTTCTGTCCCACTCCGTGGATCACTTGTTTGGTTTTTTTACTCTTTGGCATGGGATACGGTTCTTCTGGGGAAACAGTCGTTTTCTCCTCTGCATTGGCAAACTGTTTTCACGGAGCTTTCTGGTGAGAGAGCCGGTGGCACGGAGCTCTTGCGGGGTATTTCAGCGTTTGCCTTCAGGAGAAAAGAAGGTAAAAGTGAATTGCTGGGCTCGGCTGTGACGGTGCTCCTGGGGCAATGGTGTCGCAGCGCGACCGGCAGTAGCGCGGGTTGCCCTTGCAGCTGCCTTGGCAGTGGCCAGTGCTGGTAGGGAGTTTTCTTGGAGTGCCTAAACAGATGAAAAAAAAAACTAACCAGAGGATAGAAGAGCTGGTTAGGTGGCATCATCAGCATTCCTGCATCATGATAATGTCTTGAAGCTGTATTTGTTTTTAAAATGAGCCTTTAGAGCAGGTTGGGTATCTCCAGGCACTGGTTGCTGGGTATCGATCCCCTCCCTCCGGGTGGCTAATGCAGCTCTCCAGCCCGTGTCGATAGTGGCTCTTTGATGCCCAGCCTGGCATAGGTTCTCTCGCCTACAGCAAAGAAGTCCACGTCACAAGACGCCGTCTCACTAAGTGCTAATTTGACAGCCTTAGTGGCAGCCCTCGCTGCGAGGCCAAGGAGTGGTCGGAGCGCGGATGTCGGAGTGGCCATGCCAGCCCCTGGACGTCGACACGTCTGTTCACCATCCAGCACGCTGGCAGCACGGTCCGGCAGCTGCTTCATCAGCTTCTGCGGGCTGGTACGTCAGACTGGCACTATGCTTACTAAAGGTACTAAAAATTAATGCTAAACCCACAAGAAGGTGTGCAAAATAGAGTTGTTTTTGGTTTTGTTTTTGTTTTTTTAACCATGAAGAGAGGCTGGTTGGTAATGGGGCACAGAAAATCCTGCGTTCTCCCCAGTATCATCAGATGTAAACTAAAAGAGCGTGGCGTCTTTACCTCCTGCGTGATTAATTATTTCTAACATTTTCTTCTGAAACGTTGCTTGGTGAAAACCTCAGTCAGATCAAGCCAGAGCTGAAATACTAAAAAAAAAAAAGTAGAAGCAGTTACACTTAAAATATACCTTAGGAATCAATTGTATGCAGTTTCCTGGAAGTTTAATTTTGTTTGTGCAGTTTTGAAGGGCCTGACTGTGTTTTCCCGTCAGCTGGGTGGAACAATCTCTGCACAGGCCTGATGGTGACCAAGCAAAAACCGCGGGTCTGCCTTACAACACTGCTGTATCTGTCTAAGACTCCAGATGATCTTCTGATGTACAAAAATTTATGCACGTATATTTTAGCGATAAAAAAAATCAGCGCTAGGAATGGAAGACTCAATTATATTTTGCTGCTGTTTTTTGTTTTTTGTTTTGTTTTTTTTTTTTAACAAGAAAGATGCAATATAAATTAGTGAGAATGTGGGTAAACACAATTCAATAAATACAAGAAAAAAGATGCTTACAGCCTCCAGTATGTGGGGTTTATAGCCTTGTGCAAAGTAATTATGTTTATATGAGTATGAGCATAAAAACTGTAAAAAGTCACACAGCAATGACTGATAACGGTGTATGTAATTCTAATGATGTACAGTACCACAGCTGAAATACCGAACATAACCCTGCAATTTGTGTAACCGAGACAAGAATGGAAAGGTGTTTTGTTTTGTGGATATTTTTTAAGTGAAGGACAGGAACACTCGCCAAAGGCTGGAAAAAAAAAAACAACCCAAGATGCTCCCAGAATGGTACTGTTGCAATCAGCTATTCAAATACCTTTTTTCTTCCATTTTCCATGCACGTGAGTTGCATGATCCCAATGATTCCTTCAGCATTCCCAATTGCCCCTTTTTATAGAATCACAGAATCATTTTGGTTGGAAGAGACCTTTAAGATCATCGAGTCCAACCATTAACCCAACACCGCCAAAACCACCACTACCCCATGGCCCTCAGCACCACGTCTGCCCGGCTTTTAAATACCTCCAGGGATGGCGACTCCACCACTGCCCTGGGCAGCCTCTTCCAATGCTTGACAACCCTTTCTTTGAAGAAATTTTTCCTAACATCCACCATAAACCTCCCCTGGCACAACTGGAGGCCGTTTCCTCTCATCCCATGGCCTGTTCCTTGGGAGAAGAGCCCGACCCCCCCTGGCTGCCCCCTCCTTTCAGGGAGTTGTAGGGAGCGAGAAGGTCTCCCCTCAGCCCCCTTTTCTCCAGGCTGAACAGCCCCAGCTCCCTCAGCCGCTCCTCACAGGACTTGTGCTCCAGACCCCTCGCCAGCTCCGTTGCCCTTCTCTGACCCAACCCGTTTTGGCACGGAGGGAGGGATGAGCAGAGCCCTCCTGAGCAGCCCCACACGCCGCACCTCCCTTTCTTCTGCTGCTTTTTGAGCTCCCCACAGGGTCCGAGGCATTCCGAGCTCAGAGCAGAACAGGGTCCTCGCCAACCTTAGCCGGTCGAGCAGCCTCAGAGACTGAAGACAGAGCCTAGCGAGGGCCTGGTAACTCGGGCTTTAAATCCTGTAGGGATTCCAGCCTCTCTTCTTTGGCTGCGAGACTTGGCTCTTCCAGAGCAGAGGCGCGTGTGCAGTTGGTGCCCTGGGAGCCTCGAGCACAGGAGGGTGTTTGAGCATCTATTGCAAAGCTTGACGTTTCTCTGTATTTTCTATCTTGCTTCCCAGCCCGTGACCTAAATTATGAGTAGAAGATATTAAGCCTGGATTTTATCTTAAGAGCTGACTACACCCACAGGAGAAATTTAAGCACAGTGTTGTGTTTTGATTGAAGGTAAGCAAGCGGTGAAAATATACTGGAATCTTTGCTTAAACTGCTGCTAGAAATAGGAAGTTTTGAGCAAAATCCTGTTTCTCTTTATTGTTCTTTCTCCTCTAAAACCTCAATACCCCCACCATAATTTAGGCATAGAACAGTCCTGTTTTGGCTTGTTGGCTTCTTATGTTTTAACAAAATGTCAATTAACCTTAATTCTTTTCTCCTTCCTGCTTGCAATTAAACCTCTTTTCCCCAAAACTAGCATTTGCCAGCCCTTCCTGGAATTTCTTCAGCATAAAGTATGTGGGGTCTTGTGTGCACTGTCGTGATTGTGGTACCAGAGAAAGCCTTGGGAAAGGGATGCGGCAGAGCTCTAACTTCTTGGTATTGCACGAGTCCTGAATTGCTCATTGCTATGAGAAAGTGCAAGCAGAGCCTGTGCCCCACCACCCATCTGGGGCTGGTTTGTGGCTACCCACAGGTACTCCTGTAAGTATTGAATGTATTCCTTCTTAAAATGGACCAAAAAATTCCAAATGTGCAAGTATGGACTCTAAATAAATACTTTCAGTCCTTGAATAATCCCACCTCGTTTGATTCCAGAGCTTTTGTCTCACTTCAGCCAGTTCTTTCAACTGCTGATGTCGTACCAGCAGATTAAAACCTTGTGTACCTTGTGTCCTTTGCCGAGGAATGAGATGCCCTAACTGTCACCCACCTTTACTCTTTCAGGGGAGATCTGGTTGACACTGAACGATGAGGCATTTTATATTGGGTTTAGCTCCGTGAAATTTCAGCTGATGCCATAAAGGAGTTAATCGGTTCCTGCAGGTGACAGTCTAAGTTTAACCCGCGTCAGGATTTTCTCTTGCCGTTGCTCGTAGACAAGGTGATAATCTTGTATCTGAAGGCAAACATATAGAATACATTTTAGTGATCCCATGGAGCGGTTTCCCAGGCAACTGTAACATCTTCATCCACAGCAGGGTGCAGGGCTTGCCTGGCCAGCTTCTCTTCATGCTGGAGAGCCCGCGATCAGCAGTCGTGCCTTGCCGTGCTTTGGGGAGGATAAAGCAGCAGATATGGTTTGGGCTTGTTTGGGATATTTCCTCTTGAAGTTAAGGTCAGTCCTGGGTCTGATATTGTCCAGAACGGAGGGTATTTGACTGCTCAGGTTGGAAAGATACATAGCCTGGCCGCAACCTGGATGATAGCTTCTGTGAACACCATGAAACACGCTGCTCAGGGTCCAGAGATGGGCAGGGGAACCAGGAACTACCCCTTTCTACAGAGAAATATTAGTGATACCAGAGGAAAAAAACCCCACGTGGCTAAAATTAGGAAGGGGAGAATCAAAAGATCACTTTATGCAGGGGAAAAAAACCATAGTAAATACATTTTGTTCTTGTACCGCATTCATTCTTGCGGAAAATGGGACTGACCTCAGAAGGACAGCGGAGAACATGAAGTCTGTGTGAACACGGTGTGCTCTTCTTCAGAAATCCATCCCCAGCCCCTGTTTACGCTACGCTGCCCCAAATGTGTCAGCCGGGCTTTGGGAGAGGTTGTAGGTTAGGGAATAGCCCTGGGAAATTCAAAGTTATCAGGCTCTGTGTTTCCCATCTCTGACACGCGGAACAGAAGTAGCCAGCTTGCGGCTTGTGAACTACAGGGACTGGGAAGCAATTGGATGTGGCTTAAGAACATAGTGTGTGATTTGGCACTGAAAACTCACACGTTGGCTCTGAGATGCGCACCAAGAAACCACAGCGGGGCTGAACTGTGAATCGTTCCAGGGAAATGGGGAATCTCGGGGTTGCGCCTGTTGGTCGCGTCTTTGAAGTGCAGTTATCAGTATCTGAGCTAGCTTGGTACGCCCGCGGTATGGACATGCCCTAAGGCCGCAAGCTTCAACACTTTCAAAGAGCACATGTTAAGAGACTCTGCCCTTATGTCAGAAGCCTGCAATGAGTTGAATCAGAGTATTTTTAGCTCCCGTCCTGTTGGCTTAGATGATGCTGATGTTATGAAATTTGGCAGGGCAGAGAACTGTAGGGTTATTTGAGTTTCAAGGGATCTCTTATATGTAATGTGGTCCTGTTGTTCCTGCCGCGGTAAAGAGACTGGGAACTGCGGGAGCTTCGCTCTCTTAGTTGCTCATTCATAATTTGACGCACTAGTCTGGAGCATCTGGGATCTTCATGAAGTAATGAGGAAGGGTAGGCCCGCGCCGGGCGCTGGAGCCCTGTGCAGAGATCCCTCAGCTGGTGGAGACGGTCTCACCGCAGCGCCAGGAGAAGCATCACCTCGTCCCCAGGCCACGGTCCCTACGCCCTTAGACCCTGCTGAGACACCTTGGGTCCCACCATACTCATGTCGTTTTTTGGTGCTGAGGACCAGCGAGCGATGCACGTGGTGCTTCCATGGAGTGTTGATTCGGGTGTGCTCCTTGCTGCCGCACAGTCCTTCAGCTCCCAGCGCTTCTTGCTTTTCGAAAGAGGCCCTCGGCCCCTTTGAAAGTTATACCCTGTCTGTCTTCGCTACTCACAGCTGGGACTCGCTCCGTCTTTATTGAAAAGTGCAATATTGAAGTCCATCATGTAATTTTTTCCGTGTACTTGTGTGATGGGAATTGGGTTTAAAAGCATGAACTTTCACTGTTCAAATGAAAGAACTGGCTGTCAGCAGGCAGGCTCTTTGGAGGGGAAAAAAAGAGTGGCGGGGTTTTTTTGTGGACTACATGTTTGCTTCTGGCAGTCAATATAGCATCACGCTGAATGGAGAGCTGGTCCTTTTCATGTACTCTGCCTTCAACACTTTTCCTGGGAGACTGCAGCAATGAAACTCTGCAGTAAGTAGCTGGAGAATATCCGCTCTCCTGTCCACAGAGAACGCTCCTCATCCTCAGCGTCCATGGCCTTTCCTGTTCCCTGGAGAGTGAGGTTATATTAGCTTTTCTGATATTGGGTTTTGTATTGATCTGTATTCTTGATTAAGAAGTAGCAGTTGATTACTTCAAAAGCTGGCAGCTGTGGGAAAGGGTATGGATTGGGAAAAAAACCCTGAAGCCCCTAGTTCTAAAATGGGAATTCACAAGGCGGAGACAGGGAGGGAGAGGAGGTTTGTAAATTAAGTATTAATGCAGGTAACAGAAGAATAAGGGAGGCAGATATAACTTCTTGAGGAGTTATATCATGTGCTAAAACATAATTGGGCGTGAAGAAATGCTTGCAAAGAGCAAGAAAAATCCAGTCAGCTGCCATAGGTTTGCAGTGAGAAAACCAAGATTTCTTCTCTCTCTTGGCATGTGGTATTTTTAGATGAAGCCTTTTATAAGTTGAGAAGAACACGTGGGGACATCAGGCTCCTCGGTAGCTCGTGTTCAGACAAAAGGCATGTCAGCTTGGGCACCGAATTGTGTGACAGCAGCATTACCTCTCTCCTACTTGAGGACCTTTATAAGCAACGCTAGTCACCAAGTAATGGCATTTGCAAGGTAGCGAAGCTCCTTGTCATCACTCTTGGAGTGCCAAAAATACCAAGCGGTAGCCGATGGCTGGGTACCACCTCTGTGTCTCGACTGCCGGCAGAGCAAGGCAGACGCGTAGTTTGATTTTATCTTCCTACCAGCAAATTTGAAAGCACGGGGATATTCACAGTGTGAAGCCTGCTCTAGGGTTCAGTGCCTCTTTGTTTTCTGTTCTGTAGGTCTTTACGGAGAAGACCCTTCCTATCAAAAGGCTTTTGCACAAAGGATGCCTCCTTTAGAGAGGTTGCAATATCCTTGTTTATTAAGTGGCACGGGCAAGCAGAAAGAAAATAGCAGTGAGTTAAAAGAGCACGAAGAACAGATGGAAAATGCTCTGCGTTTTGGAGAAAAAAAGGTGTGTCCTCTCACCTCCTACAAACGGCGACTGCTCTTCCAGATGTAGCCACTTATTTCCTAAAGGTACTTTAGGTCTCGTGTCACAAATTTAAACTGGCATCTTACCCTTCTCCAGAAATGCCAAGAGCTAATCTGTGGAGCAGCTGAGATTTCTCTCTCGCAAATGTTGCCTGTTCACGAGGAAATGAGCCACCCCTGAGTGGTGATTTGGATATTTTCTCATAATTCTGTGCCAAGCGAGAAGTAACTTTGCTTCTCTCCCAGCTGATCATACCAGGACTGTTTGTAGAGGAAATGAGACCGTTGACAGATGTTTTGCATCCAGCTGACCTGTTTTCCATCCTGAAGGTTACTCCAGATTGCATAAAAAACCTGCTCAGGTGTGAGCAATTCGCCCCTTTCTGTCCAATCTGTAGATGGTGAGTACCCTGACGAGCATTTGGCATCCTCTGTGTTCCTCACCGACCTTGCAGTAACTACAGATCCACAGGTTTGTGTCCCACTTTTTGCCTCCCAACCGTAATTATTTCACGGGGTTAGCTGTGCTACCGTGACTAACTTTGGCCCCACGTCACTCCCTCTTTTCCATTCCCAAATGACGCAGTGCTTGTTGGTATGACATCTCAAGGACTTAGAGAGCAGAAAAAACAGTTTTGTACTGAAATTCTGTAGACAAAAATATGCAAACTTGCTCGAGCCAGAATATTCCGTTGGCATCTTAGCATAATAAAAAATATCAGAGAAGTTTTCCTTGTCTTTCTTCGCCTTATCCACTGGAGAGCCCTGAGATACAGTGCAATAACATACATAAAAAATTATGCCCTTCAAACCCATCCAACTCTTTCTCCCCATTCCCTACTATTTATACTATTTATGTTAGCTCTCCTCCACCCCTTTAAAGTTTGATCCCTTTAAAGTTTGATCTCCTCTTCTTAAGTCACATCAGACTTTCCTACATCCTTCTCTCCTCGCTCTCCTCAAAAAACTTTGCCTTTTCTTGTCTATCTAGGCTCTTTTCTCTTTCTTGCTTCGACTTCAACAACTATCCAGGCTTTCTCAGATCATCGAGATCTTTGTTGCATCTGAAGAGAAATTGGGTTTCAGCTTTGACAGGTGTCTTTTTAGCTCAGCACTGACATCTTTTCTTAGGCAGCAACTTCCTGTAGGGTCTATTTGAGACATTTCTGAATGCATACATTATGTTGGCACGCACAAATAAGCATAGCAAAAATGTTAATTACCGCCGCTTTTCAGTTCGCTGAGTCTCCCCTTAATGGGTTGAGCAAGTTTTGTCTGCTCTGCTTTTTTTTTTTTTTCCCCCTCCAGATGAATTATCAAATGACTTTAACATTTGGTGGTGGTGCATGGAGAATAACAAGAGCTTGTTTTTCGTGTTGTACTTCGTGCAGATTGTTTTTTCTGGAGGCACGCGAAGGAATCTGACAAAAATGCAAGAGGATCTCTAAGTCGGAAATATTTTCTGCCGTGTTTAGATGTGTTTTTGCCAAAAGAGTTATTCTTGTCATTTCCCGTAGAAAATAGCCGGAACGTGGTGGCGCCAGCAGAAGTGGCGTGGAAGTTTGTGCACTTGGCAGAGGGCCTGCGAGGTGCCAGGTGCTGCCGTCTGTGGGGGATGATGGTGTTTGGTGTCACCGGCTGAGGTTTTACGTCATCGCACGATTTGACGCAATCGATGGCTCTACCCCGTGCTGGGGAGTGGGACTGGCGGACCTGGGTAAGGAAACTCATGCTGTCTCTGCCCACGTCATCTCTGTGTACGGTGACTCTAGCCAGGAAAGAGAATATATATATATATATATGATTATAGATGAAGATTTAGGCTTTAAAATCCTGAGGATGGTGACTATGACACAGCCAACAATTCCAATCTGAGGTAGGATTGAAAACGTGACTTTAAAGCCAATTTCTACTGCCGGCACGGGGGAGCAGAGCGCGTCTTCCATCCCCTCTGCTGTGAGGGTGATGAGCACAGCGCCAGGGATGCAGAAGTGCTTCGAAATCGGGTGTCACCCTGGACCCCGAGGTTCACATCACCTGTGTGCCCACAAATCTCGCACCCTGTACCTTACGTGGTCAAGCAGCGCTTGCTTGCTGCACACCTCCTCCTGCTGAGCCTCTGCCCAGGCGAAGCATCCAGGCAGGACGCCGTTTCGGAGCAGGTGGCGGGAGCAGCGGTGCTGCTTCTGGCTTTAATGCCCTTTGCATTTTCTTTTTCGGTGCCTCAGAAGGTGCGTTGCTGGAGCCTTGACCACTGCTAACGCAGGCTCAGAGGGGGATGATGTCCCAGTGGATTCACATTGCAAATTAGGTTTTAAAAAGGAGTTGTGTGTCTTTTGAGTGAGGGCTGCAGTGCCGTCCCCGGCTGGAGCAGTGTAGTGCTTGCAGGACTCCGCTCGGCGGGCGGCAGCGTGAGCAAGCAAAATGAAATTCAATCAGCGCGTCTCTCCTTCTGGAGAACTTCGGAAGTCGAAAGAGGAACGCGGAGCTGTTTATCCACAGCAGCCACCGCGGGCCTCCATGGACTTGGAAAATATGCACCTGACCTTTGATGAGACTATCGCATCCTCCACTGAGAGCACTTCTCTGCATACACCTCGGCGGCACAGGAGCAGAGTAAATAGCACAGAGGAGAGGCTCCAGCCCGTGGGCACGAGCGCTGCATGCTCGTGGAGTGCTCAGAGACGGGCAGCCTCTGCCCGGTCAAACCTCCGAGGGCCGGAGGGGAGGCAAGAGCCGTGCTTCCCCCCACTGCACCCTTTGGCCTTGGAACCCCTCACCCCGCTCAGCCAGGGAGGTGCACAACCACGTTTAATGGGGTTAGAAACAATCATGCGCAGAAATAGTCAAGTGTGCATCTACAGCAACGTTTTAGCTCCTTGGTGCTTCTGCAGATGAGATCTCAGTGGTGCACGGGAAGGGTTTGGTCGTATCTCCCTACCCTTGCTGGTGGTGAGAACACAGCAATAACAACGCTAGGAATAAACCCACTTTCTGACTTCTGTTTTTCTCCTGTCTTTGTGTCTTGCTGGGATTTTCTATTATCACTGAGTCAGAAACAGATTTATAGGCTGTGCGTATGATTCATTTCCATTTTGCACCTTGCTATGATCTCAAAGCAAACCATCCTGGCTCTTTGGTTTCTTGATGTTCTTGAAAGCAAGAAAAAATTGGGGCTTGGAGCAAAACATTCGGGCAGCTTTCTCCAAAAAAAGCCATGTGGAGGTTTCGCTGTGGGCATCGTAGAAGGGAACAACAGGATTTAGCACCTTGTCTTTATCCAGACCACTAACCTGCTATGGTTTTGCAATGTTCGGGGTTATACCAATGGACCACACAGACAGGTTTTGGTGTGTTCTTTTCATTGTTATTGTTTTGATCCCGTAGCAAAGGCACACAACGGCAGTTTAAAGACTTTAGACTTACTGCTGTGATGAAGGAGGGAAATACCATGTTCTAAAGCTTATAGGCCTGTTAACCTTATGAAGTCGCAAGGCTCAATAGGCTTATCAGCAACCTCTGTGTTGCGTTTCGCATGGTTTCTGTGGGGACACCAAACGAGAGCAGCAGCGAGGTGCAATACACTGTTCCTTTAACAAAGCAAGCAGGAGGGAAGGGGTGGTGGTGTTGGCTTTGCAGGGAAGTGGAAGATATTGCTGCTAATTTATTCTCATAAAATGCAAATTTTATGGACGCTGGGCATTTTTATTATGGTTCTTAATGATTCATATGACCTATGATACCTGCCAGTGAACCTTACCTGGGAGCAAAGCCTCAGCCTGGGTGCTCTGCAGACAGAGTAGAAGACAGAAATGTCAATTGCCACTTGTTCTGTTAAACCTGATTCATCCAAACCTGAAGTGGGAATATCTTGAACGTATCTGAATCTCCATACACACTTTATGCATGCAAATCACCGTTGCGGTGTGTTAAATTGCATCCTGAATAGCTAGAAAAAATAAACTCCAAGAAGTGAGAAGCAAATGTGAGAGCTTGAATCTTCACCCTGTTCAGATAATATCAGGTGTGTGGGTCTCCGGGGTGGACAAGCCCCTCGAGCCCAGTTCTGGGCTGGTGAAGTCTCAATAACCCGTGCTGGCCTTGCTGCAATCTGCATCTGCCGCGCGTGGAAGCAGTTTGTGGCTGCTCAGCTGCTCAAAGCCTTTGGAAAGGTGGAATCTGCCCTTGGATTTTGCGGGGGAAAAACCCAAATGTTACTTGCCTCTCTCCTCGTAGAGTCAGGTGCTAAGGACCACAGTCTGCCATCGGTGACTTTTAGGCAGAATTGGAAACGGAAAGCAGGCTAAAGAATTTTGCTAAGAAAGACCTGACTGCGAGCATTTGTAATACGAGCGTGAATGAAATACACGCAAACCCTCAGGTTAACCGTTATTTTCTTCCTAGTGTTTAGACCAGATGTGATTTGGTTTGCAAAGTCCTTGGGAGACTTACTGCCCTGTGAGCCTCTTTCCCCTTCCCACCTGTTGTGTGAAACAACCTTAACGAGCGTATTTGATCATCCTCTTGTCCTTCCTTAGGAAGTCACCCGAGAGCTGTCTTCCTACATTGTTTGAAGCTTCTGTCATCTGCTGCTTTGCTCCAAGTTCCGCAAAGCCTCCTCCTATCTGGAATGGCCATCTCCTTGGTGTCCCCTGGGAGCTGCTTGGTGGCCTGGCTTGGTTGTCCTCTCACCACCTGCTCATGCTGAAGGTGCCTACAGAGAAAGACTCGAGGCTCCTCTCATGTCCAAAGCTTATGAGCTAGAAATGCGACCAAATCCACTGTTTCAAAGGGATGTGGTAGCGGTAAGCATCAGAAGTACTGACCAGGCACAATGGGAGGTCACCAGGGACTCAAACGACCCATGATTTCAAAAACTTGTCAATAATGCAGCAAAGGTTGCCCAGAGAGTCACTAGACTCCACGTTGAACCTGGAAATCCTGAACTTTAATCATGAGGCTTTTCTTGTCCCTCATCTTCCACAAATAACGTTGTGTGAAGGTTAATTTTGTATTAAAATGGAGTTAAACCAAATGCAGATACAATGAAAGCTGACGCTAAAGTATGCTCAAGCAGAATCCAACCCAGCGTGCTTTTCATTGCGGCAGAAACACGGGCTAATCCGCTTATCGGTTGGAGTTGGAGGTCCTGTACGAGTCGGAACGGGATGTTCAATTCAAACAAAAGGATTTTCTCTCTGAATAGGAGGACACATACTGAATATGCAAATAGTCAAATGTTCTCTTGACGGTTTTTATAAATGGATTGCTTACTGCGGTGTTTAAATGAGGCTAATTTCATCTTACATTTCTGTAGTCGTGTTGGTCCTGGAGAACCCTGAAGTACTCTACCAGCAACTACAAACACGTACTTTTTAAGTATCAACGGCTGACATGATCAGCACCGGCACGTACAGTGAGGATGAAAAAATGTTCAATCACAAACTGAGATCAAATTATGGATTTCTCTATAAAAAGTGTTAAAGGCCATACGTGCCACTGTATTTCTTCTGGCCTTACCTGAAGGCCTTGCTGCTTTCTACCTTCCGGAGTTAAATGCATCTACACCAGGAGACGGAATGTTCCAGTTAGAGTTGCCGTAATTTATAGCAGCTCAGGTCTCCCCAAAGACTCACACAGAGCTCCCTTCTGGAGCCCCTGTACGTTGATTTTTCAGTGTAAACACCGAAGGAAATGCAACATTTGAGGCTGCTGAGTCACTGATGTGCGCGTCTAACGCTGGGTGACTGTCAAAAAAAGATCCTTAGCGTTTTCATTCTAAGAAAAAAAATCCAATTTAATGTTTTTTCAGCATTCCCTTGTCTGTGCAGCCTGACATTCACAGTCTTTGTGGGACTCTACAGTACTCTGTATAAACAAACCACAAGTCAATTAAATGTAGCACAATTACATTTGTTGCAGTAACAAATGATGCTCTTAGACATTAAACATTTGCTACGTTGATGGAGATTAACAGAATTTATTAATCTTAAAGAAGATTTGATTGAATCAACTTAACATAGGCTAAGATATATTTGCATGCAAGAGAAGAAATTAGCGTCCAAAGAGCTTAAGTTTCAAGAAAAACACTTAAAAATTGGGTGCATTAAAAACTAAGCACGGAAAAAAAAAAAAGAGGAGAAAAAAAAGTAAAAAACTATATGTATTGTTATGTATTTTTCTATGTATTGTGGCTGCTCTGAGGATAATAAGATTCTTTGAGGAACTTTCTACTTAAAGTGCACTTTTACTGTTTTTCCCCTGTAGCCAGCTATACAGAGTCTTAATGCGGTATATCGGAAGTGTTAAAGAATTCTTGAAATGTATTTTTGAAATCTTTAGACCTTTGACCATATTTGCTATGATGATACAGACTTAACAGTAAACCCACTTGAGAGACATTTTAACGGAGCACTTTAAACGAAATCAATTGGTGGTTCCGTAATGGCAGCTGAATGCGTGTTCTTGCCATTTTCCCATTTAACAAGAAGAAAAGGCCAAACAAGGACCAATTAGTCATAATAAAATCAGCTTTGGTGACATTTTCACTCCTGAACTCTGGTATAAAATGGTCATCTAAGAAAGAACTGAAAGGATATGTGAGGAATTTGGTAGTATAACTGCGTGTACTTACAGATGCACTCCTGAGCAAAAAATGATCAGGTAAAGACACCGCAGATTGCTTTGTGTACGGAGAAAATATGCTGTTTGTGTGTTTCTGTGTATTGCATGTGGTTATGCTTGATTTTGTTTTAAATTTTAACTGATCTCCGTTTTTCTTTGAAGCCTACGCAGGTTAAACTTTGTTTTCTTTCTTTGGATCTCAATGACATTTGTGTGCTCGGGTTACCCAGTTGTCCCTTCCATGGTAAGTCATGCTCCCCGCTTACTTGAAGATCAGATGCTTCATTTCTTTTAAATAACCTTTTTATTTAAATTAATTTTTTTTGGTTGCTTGTTTCTTCGTCGTCATTGTTTTTTTTATAAAATGAAAGAAGTTTCTTGCATTAAACCTATTGGTTAAGTATTATTATCTCATTTTCCTGGAGTATAGCTCAATTTTTTGCTTTTGTTACTAGTAAAATATGCAAGCCTCTAAAATAATCATGTGAGAAATCTATTGCATATTTAATGTAGAGTGTGGGGAGCTTTTGCTGAAGTTGAAATACTGTATGGAAGGGAGAAAAACATCAGTCTCTCCATTTCATCTAAATTCCCTGTCTGTATCAAACAGGTACAATAAGATATACATATTAATTTCACTTATTGCTAGGTAGTTTATAAAGTAGTCGGTTTATATGTCACTGTTAGTGGGTAGGTAAAGGAGGAATTCTCATATAAAGTTATGGAAAATTCTTGCATAGAATCAGGAATACAAATTTGACTGAACTGTGGAAGAAGGTAGCACAGCCTATAAAACCAAAGTGACCAGGTTACTTAAATAATGCTAATGCCCTTCCAGGTGCTGATCTCGGCCAGGTTACCATGACAAATCGCTGGTCAAACTATGCACGCGCCATTTCGGAGTTTGCCGAGGTGGAGTGAGATATTTTATTGCTCAGGGTGTTCAATCTTCCTGCTGTGGACAACGTCTTCGATAGATGCCCCGCATCTTTATTGCTGTAAAATCAGCTCTTGAGGCCATGGTTCAGATTTCTCTGTTTCCTCTGCCGCGTTTTGCATCGTTAGGATTTCGTTAAGGGGATCTGTTGCTAGCAGAAGCGGTGGCCGCTCGTGCAGCTGTTTATTTTGTGGCTGTGAGGTTCCCGTTAGCCTCAATCTATCCATCGCCCGCCTCCTCTGTGTCTTTTACTTCTGTAAGTGCTGAATCATCTTTCAGTTCGGATCACGGGTCGTTTAGACACATCTCGATCTGCCGAGCCACGTTTCTTAATGTCTCTCTGTATGGCAATGATACAATGGGTAAAATGAGTTTAATTATTCCGTAGAAATGAGTATCCTGCATGTCGAAATAGCAGTCATTTATACAGTAGTGTGAGTCCCTGTATAGGTTGGCAGAACAGCAGCTAAAAACCCAAAGGGGACTTTCTCCGTGCCGGTGTTTCTTGCAGAAAGCATTTCTTCTTGGAAGGGAGAAACTTCAGTCCGGGGAAAAATCCCAGCCGGCGGCAGAAGCCGCTGTGTGGCCGGTGAGCTGCGTGCCCGGCCCTTCAGGCTCGGTGCACGCTCTTGCTCGCAGAAAGGATCATTAATCTTCCTTTTATAGGCACAGAACAGGAAAAAAATGCGAAGTATTAAACAGTATTAATAAAAGTAATAGCAGACTGACTTAAAACTAATCCCAGTGAAGCTAATGGCAGTTTTTCCATCAATTCCAGCGAAGGCAGACGTTAACCCCGTGGCTCTGCGTGCACCCATGTCCCAAGCAAGGATGCAGTACAGAGAGCTTTAGAAATGCTGGTATTTCTTTTAGCTGTAGTATTTCTTTTAGATGAAGTATTTCTTTTAGACAGATAATCAGCAAGCTGGTAAACCATGATAGGATGAACGCTGCACGGAACAGCTGGAGACATGCCAGGAGACGTTCCCTTTTAAATTCAATGTTAATTTAAATGCAACTTAAATTCCTAGAACTTTTTTGTGTGGTTTACATCTCTGCACTGTAAAGTGCAGGTAAAAGGAACTTGTATATAAACCTATCTGGATTTTAATCCAGACTTTTTTAAATTCCCAGTGCTATTTTGTCCTCATTCAATGTAGACCTAACTACTACCATAACTAGTCATAACTACTGGAAAGGTTCCTCCCCCACATTTCTGCTTTACAGGTATTTTCATTTTCTCTTGCCTGTCATTTAAACTACACGACTTCACACCAGTGACGACAAGACGCTGTTTCATAGTTAGCTGAGAAAATCTCCTTTTCCAGCAATAAACGTGCATGCTACTCTGGGGAAGCTGTGTTACATGTCACCACTGGTCAACATCACGGAAAACAATTCATTTCATACCTTAAACAGAATTGTAACGGTATCAGTATTTTATACCAGTAATTACCCCAGTTGTGTTTTCTAGAAAGCTACAAAAAATATCTGATGTTGAAAGTGATGAATCCTTAGCAAATAGCAGTTCATCCTTGTCAGTCTAAGCATAAATTGTTTTTGTGTTTCTGGTGTGCTTTTTATACTGAACAAGTCCTGGCAAATACACAAATCCATAATTTTACCTTTTTTTGTCTCTCTCTTTTTCTCTTTTTCTTTTTTTTATTTTTTTTTTTATCTTCAGAGCAGCAAGCCTTTTTATTTGAATTGCCAGCTGTATGGAAAATCTGATTACTGCCTCGTCCTGCTGAATAACTGCTTAGCCAAGGTGGGCAGGAATGAAGAACTGGCTTTTTTAAAGCCTTACCTGGAGATGCCTTTCAATAAAAGGTCCTTCCGCAACGGTGTTGGGTCAGGAATTAAAAAAACTTCCTTTCGAAGAGCAAAGTCATAAGCAAGTGTTCAAAACCACCGTCCCGATTTTAGCACCTGATGTTTAACTTTGCGCTTATGTTTAACTTTGCGCTTAAAAATCGTTTTAATGCTTTTCTATGATAAAACCAACAAACGTACCCGTGTCTTCATCATGTAAACAGATGTTTATTTCAAAGAGCACGAGCCAAGTGGGAGCAGATGGGATTGCTGAAAGGGCTTTGTTCCCAAAGTTACAGAATCACAAAGTTTTGTGTTGAAATGAATGTTTTCATTTGGTTAATCCCCCTTCTTTGTAAAGCTGCGGATTTAATCAGCCTGCTCTTGATTAATACAAAATTAGCCCTGTGCTGTGAATAGGTGAGTGCGCGCAGTCTGTCGGGAGGGCTGACGGTGTTATTCCTGACATCCCTCCTCTGCCGGAGCGGCAAGGCAAGGCATATTTTCCTGTCCCAAATCACATTTACCCGAAGCCAACCGCTCTGGCAATACTAATGGAGATTTAAAGTACTAATTTCAGATTTCCAAAGGTACGAAGGGCCACTGGCGAAAGACAGAATCAGGCCCGACTTGTAACTTCTAGTTTCTTTTTAATATAGTTATTTAAAATGACTTCGGCAGGAAATAATCTCTTGAGACGTGTCATCTCATTTCCAGAAGAGTCCTGGGAAATCACTCTAAGGCAGGGTATCAGCGCGGCTCCCTTTGCCTCAATTAATTGACTTACGTAGGCAACACACATCTGATGAAATGTGCCAAGCGCGGTTTCTGCTCGTCTGCTACAGCTGTGGCGCAGTAATTAACCATGATTTTTTTTAATATCCTGTTAAAAAAAAAAAAAAAAAAAAAAAAAAGAAAAGTCTTTTGGTCTGAAAATAGGTGCATGTGGTGTGTGGGAAAGGTCGTCCTGTGAGTGACACGTGTGAATTTTACCTTGTGGCTGTTTCCTCCAAACGCAGTGTAACAAGCTGTAACGTCGGTTTGAAGTGTCCATGCAAATGCGTGTTCAAGTCAAAGCTAAGATAATAATAAATCAGTATATGGATGCTTTCTAATATTTCCCTGTTCAATGTCATAACCCGGGAGATCACTGTTGAACCCGGAATAAGGTGGGGTGGCACCATCGCCGCTATGATGCCCATGGAGAAAAGAGACTCGAGCTCGGAGCCGTGTAGGTGTGATACTGGGTTTCTGGTCTGCCGTGGGCTAATTTCTGGCTGGTTCCAGGAGACCAAACACAATCCCGGCTGTGTTTGTCCACGCTAAAATGTTTAAAGCATCGTATTTTTTAAAGCTGCTGGAACACCTAACGTTCCTTTGGGGTACTGTTGGTGTCTAGGTTGGTTAGCTCTTGCAGCTCTTAGTCAGGTGACACCCAGAGACCTTTAAAAATGTATAAGGAAAATGTTAGATAATTGTTATTCTCATGCATGCTGACTCGCGTAATGTCCGGGTGGAGGGAGCCCAGCCCAGCAGACGCGGTGGCACGCAGGAGCTTCACTGCAGCAGGGCATTCGCCCGGGCTCGTTCTTGGCTGCTGTGATTTCAGCCGTGGCAGATGTCCTGCCAATGCGGTTTTCCCAACTCAAACACTCTCCAGCTCTGCCCAAGAAGCGGCATTTTAATGCCCTTGGCCCCGTAAAACTGAAGGTCTCGCAGTGACTCCTGGCCCGTGACTCCTGGGCAAGTGCGAAGTGCTGCCAAGAGGTACCGACCTGCTAAACGCAGTTCCTGAGCGCAGGGCCCAACAATACTTCAGGGAAAAAAGTAACGTGGATTTAATTATGCCCTTGTGCAGGCATAACGTGCTTACTCTGCATCTGCGCGCATCCGTATTCGGGGAGGCGGAGGTGTTTTGTCGCAGTGCAGTCACCTGGAGTGGCTCTGGCCTGATCCTTACAGCTCATACCACCACCCAGCTTATTTTTCAGGGAAGTAAAAAACCCGAAAAAAGTCCAGATTTATCTTTGTCTTGGGCTTTGGCATCCATTGTAGTTAACTTTGGTTCTGCATAACCAAATACGCTTCTGCCTTGGTAAGCTATGATAAACAAGGTTGTGTGTAAGCCAACGGAGTTATCACGTAGCTTTGAAAATCAGCCTCTTTTCTTTTATTGTGCAGGTATATAACCAAGTCATTTAGTGATTTGGCAACTGCCTTTGAGCAGGGTATGTTCAGGAGGGACGGAGAGCTGGCATCCTGCTTGCACAGACCTCCGTCCCCTTTTTTTGGAAGTATGGGCTGCAAGAAAAACAGCTTCTTGGCTACAGGAAAAAGCCCATTATTTATGATTTAGTCATTCCCTGACAAACCACTCCACCTTGAGGGATCTGCATATACAAAAAAGGTGGTATGAGGAGGCCGCCGAGAGCCATAAGTCTTGCGCTCACCTAAATTACACCCAGCAAGCCTGGAAAATGTACATTATCCAGCTGACTTACAGAAGTAGTTCTGTCACTGGTGGCCTGATCTCGCCATCACCACCCACTGAAAACTCACAGCGCTTATGCTGCCTTCGACATGAAGTGCTAAACTCTTTTCTGAACTTTAAAGGTGGCTTTATTTTGGAAAGAACAGAGAGTAACCTCGGTGATCTCTGTCAGAAAATAAGGATCTAAGAGTGCCGTTGCTGAGCACATTAATTTTTATGCTGACAGAAACTGGAAACATGACATAAAACGTCTTTTTTCAGTACAAAGAGGTCAATAGGAACGGCTGTGGGAATGCTGGCCTACAGCATAATTAATGTGCTGCAGTGAATTATGTTCCTTTCTGGTGAACAGGGGTTCATTACTCTGTGAAAAGATATTTTGTTGACTTTCTTTACTATTTTTCTTGGCTAACCTAGGAGAAAGGATAAACAAGTTTAGAGGGTGGGAAGGGTAATGCTTTTTTAAGGGATTGAGGAGCAAGTTGGGAAGCTGGCAATGCCTCGACCTGTCTTGGTCTTTGCCAGTAACTCAGTCTGTGACCTTAGATAAGTCACTTCATTTCTACTCAATTTCTCCATCTGAAAAATACGGAGCTATCTTCATCAAGCCATCTTGCATAAGCAGTGTCGTGACCGATGGTTTTGGGAAGCGATTTGGAGGTGTTGGGGCAGAGAGGGATGGTCTCTGCAGCTGTGGCAGCGTCCTGGGGCTGGCAGAAAGGCACGAGCTCTGCGGCCCCGTCATCAGGACCTCCAGCATCACCTTCAGGGCACTGAGCACCTTAATGGCCATGTTCATCTTCCAGCCTCCAGGGAGACCTGTGGATTTCATAGCCAAGACAATTCCCAGGTTTACGAGCTGTTTTCAGCTGCGTTGTCCATTACTCCAGCTGCTGCCAAAGAAAAGGGTGCAGTGCTCGTTCCCTGATGTGGCTGAGTGAGAGGCATCCTCTACACCTGCGCTTTGAAAGTGCAGCTGCTATAGTTTATTCAATCTTCAGCTAGTGCTGTGTAAATATTGTGTATTTTCTTCTTTTTTGATCATGCATCCTTTGGTAAAACACATTCAAACCTGTTTAAAGGACATGCAGAAACCCTGAATCCGTAGGGATTTTTTAGCCTACTTTGGACTAACTTGTACCTACCTTTGGAGGCTTTGGATGTAAGTATCCACTGATGGGTCATTGTCTTTGGGCTGGGAGAGCCATCTTCGGCCATAGCAGTCACTATTTCCAGCAGCCAGCCTGTCCTGAGCCCTGGCATGGGGCTGCCACTGCCCTGCAGCTGCAGCAGCCTGTGCTGCATCCCCATCCCCATCTCCATCCCATCTCCATCGCCATCCCCATTGCCATCCCCATCTCCATCGCCATCTCCATCGCCATCCCCATGGCCATCCCCATCCCCATCACCATCTCCATCCCATCCCCATCGCCATCCCCATTGCCATCCCCATCCCCATCCCCATCTCCATCCCATCCCCATCGCCATCCCCATCCCCACCCCTAGAAGGGCACCTTGCAAAGGGCCATGCACGTTATCGCACCTTGCCTGCTGCTCCTCTGCTCCCTAAAAGTGAGCCGTGGCAGCTAAGATTCACCACTAGGTGAAAATAAAACGAACAAATCCAATAAAACATGAACGAGCGAAATGTGCCTGAAGACAGGAGGAGGAATTAACATTTTTTTTTCTTCTTCACAGATTATTGGCAAGAAAGGCAATTAAATGGCCTGATGTAATAGCATCTAATTTACTTGCAAGACTGAAAATTAGGTGTTATAATGACATACCAACACTTGGGTTTCTGATTACCAAGCATATATTAAAGTATATATATATCTCTCTCACGTTTAGATTTCCTAATTTGCTATTATTTGCCTGTAGATGGTAATTTATTGCCTTGAAATACTGAAAGGAAGAAAAGAAGCCTCTTGCTGCTTTTAGCTCTGGATAGAATTTTGACCTTAAGAAAGAACAAGACAGATATGAGAGAGTATATTAGATGTTATTATTACCGTAATAAAGTACAGATAAAAATCATAGTGCAGAAAGACTCTAAGACAACTATTAAGCATTTGTCATATAAAGAAAATCAAAATTTAACTTATCAGATATTCTGGCACTTTAAAGATTCATCATGAAAAATTACTTCTAACAGTGAAGCGTTTATGCAATATGTCATTGATGAGCTGTCTGCTTAAACCTTTAAAGAGTTTGGAAAAAGATAAAAAAAAAAAGTCAAAGATATGGTTTTTATTAGTCTGACAGAATGTTTTACTATATTTAAATTTATTTTTAATAGTGAAACAGTATGGCATCACATTTTTTTAAGAAAACAAGCTGAGCTCATTGTCCTACCCTGACATGCGATGGTTAGTGGGCCCAGCTAAACGGAGAACGTGGCGTGTTGACTGAAAAAATGATACATCAGAATTCACTCCAGTAATCGGTTTTAGAGCCATGGGGGAATTTTTCTGCCTTTGTGGTGATAGAAAGACTTTTTCTTCTAATACCCTACTGGATTTGAAGTCATTGGCTTGATTATGCTTAAAATTAAGCATATCTTAAAAGCGTGATCAACTGAGACCTATCTTCTCAAAGTCTTCAGTATGAACCTTTCAGAGGACATAAAAGGGCTCAACGCGGTAAGAAATGAGCTATCAAGTGCCGCTCTCAAGACATCCACAACTCATTGAAGTCAACAGAAAGCTACTGAGCATCTTCAATGGGCTTTGGATCAGACGTTCAGCGTATTAACAGTAAGAGTATTTTGTGTTCTCTTCTTACAGTCGGTCGAATGAATCCACTGAATCTCTATGGCAACCCTTGAGCACCTCACAGCAGCTATGTGCACTAATAGATTTTTCTTCCCAAAAAGCATCCTCATTGATTTTTTGTGGTTTGTGCCTACTGTCTCTTTTAGCCCACCGTTATCTCAATTTGGGGACCGTAGCATCGCTGGCATTTCAAACCCACAGCCAAATGCTGGAGCTGGGAGCTCCACGAGGAGCCCAGGCCACTGCGGTTGGCTTTGTGTCTTCATTAGCATTGTAATTAGTAGCGTGACACTTGGATGAACCCAGCGTCTACAAGGATGCGTGTGCAAATTTATTGTTAATCAGAGAAATGTAAATACAGGAGCGAGCATTATTCTGGAGTGATTTCAGTCCCGCAAACACTTTTCTTTTTTTTTTTTTTTCTTAACAGAAAGTATACTATCAAATAGATGATGGTTATAAATGTTGCAGAGTTTTGTTTACTTAGATTTCAAGTAAAAATTGTAAAGCAAATGAAAAGAACAAATGAATCTCAACTTGATTCAAAACACAGGGGGAAAGGGGGAATACGTACAAGTGAAAATGACCACCATAGGGAAGGTCTTTGTCGTTTAGCGGTATTTGCTCTTCTTCACTAACGGTTTCATTGATAATCCTCTACAGTGCTGTTTTAGAATATTTTTTACAGTAAACAAAGACCTGGAATAATGAAATATTTTGGTAGAAGCCTGCTTAATGGAGCTCCTTTCCCATGCCAGGGTCTTCATGCTCGTGCCCATCTGCGGTGTTTGGTCGTTCTTTCTCAGCATGGTCCTCAACCCACAGCCACGGGGCATCTCCGAAGGGCACATCTCGGCACAGGTTTGGAAAAGCCATCGATACATTGGACGTACCAGACAGAGCTCGGCTGACTGCGGTGGGAGGTTAGACATACAATTCACTTACAGACGTTGCCTTCCAGGCTATAAATTTAGCTGTCTTAATTTTGAACTGAGTCCCACTGTTTCTGTTAATGGTTTTCTTGAAGCCACTGAGTGGCAGTTGTGGTAACATTCCCCACTATCTGGAAATGTGTCAGAGATACTGCATGTTCTCAGTTTGAAGTCAGAAGGGCTTTTGCTACAATTCTAGATATTTTGCATAAAAGAACCTGACTTCTTTGCATAAAAGAACCTGTTATGACAAGGGATGTGTTTGACTTGGCCAGTCTTTTTGCTTTTTTAGTTTTAGCCAGGTCTATGAATTATTCCTTCCTGCTGGCAGTGTGAATCCTGTTAGCTTCCCGGATGATGGGAGCAGCACAGTCACGGACGTATTTTCTGCTGCTCAGTGATGCCTGGCAAAGTGCACCCTGTGAAATGCCACTTCGTTTCACGTTTCTCAGTTTTAAATTCATTTTCACATTCAAAAGATGGCAAAATTATTGTTGGGCAAGGCACCACGGCACGTCAGGAAGGATACTAAGTCATTCACTTAATTAGACAGCAATTGGTGCTGGCCGGAGCGCACCATCGTGCGAAGAAGCGATGCGTAAGTCAAGGGGACAAGCTATTCCACTGCTCGTTATCGACTCACTTTCATGGTTTGGCATCGGAAGCCATGCCGAGGGTGGGGTAGCCCTGAGTGCGGGACTCTGGCTGCTATCATAGTGTCTGCCCTCTAGATGTGCAAGAGAACTACAAGTGCCATATTTCTATATCTTTTAATAAAATAGTATAATTGGAAGAAAACAACCTTTACTTAATACACTATTTATATTCTCTCTTATCTTTGGTTACTCTTGGTTATGCGATCTAATCATGTCCATTTATTAATGAGGTTCCTTATGGCCACTTGAGGCAATGTAGGAAAATTGACTGGAGGAGCTTACGGAGCAATTTAAGGCCAAATCCTGATTGTTGAACATAATGAAGTATGCTAACTGATGCGTGGAGATCCTGTTGATTACTTTAAACAACCTTAAATGAAAGAAGACAAATGACCCATGTGGGTGGAACTGATGTAATTGGTCTATGAAAAGATACTTATAAAACAACAAAAAGAAATTGTTCTTTTCCCACTTGTAAACGTGGGCTGTTATTTATTGTTTTCTTTGGCTATGTGCAAATAATGAAACCGGCTTTCTCATGGATGCTCCTAGCTGCCAGCAGCTGGCCAAGCCACTGTGTCAGACCACAATCTCCATGTCAAATGGATGCAACTCAAGGGCCGGGCCACTAAAGCACTTCGAAAAGCCCAACCGGTTTCTCTATTTTTGTATCAAGCTGGCATTTTTCTAAATTTCTGCCGCCAAACTATTGCTTTTGATGCCCAGAGGCTTGGTGATGCCCTGTTGTCTTTGCACAGTGCATTTTCCCAGCGTCGGAGAAAGGTGGAGGGAGAAGGCAGAAGAGAGAAGGTCTCATTGGAATGAGACACGCGGCGGGTTGAGCTCTGCTCCGCGGCGGTTACTGCAGATAGTTTGCTCTTTTGCATGTAGAGCATGATGTCAATTTGCGTATTTGGGTATTTGAACTTTACAAATCACACCTTATGATCAACAAATAAGGTGTCATTTACGTGCTTGTGTTAAGGAAATGAGTTACATTTATCTTCCCTACGTTCTCAGAATGAAGTCAGGAGTTTTGGCACGGCGTGAGCCCTCGCTGCCTGGCTCGTGCTGTTCGCCTGTCACCCGGGCTGTACCTCTGAGCCTCTAACGCTGCTTAATTAACGATACCATAGACACTACAGCCTTAAAATGAAAACTGCGTGTTTTAGTCACTAACCTAATGCGGATATTTTGCTAGGCCGTATTCCATTTTATTTATACAATCTTGTATTTTAGATGGATATTGTCATACTGAATTAAAAAAAAACCCAGCATTTTTAAGGGTCTCATGGCTGAAGACAGTTTCATTTGACACATTAATTGGAAAGTGTTTGTTTCAGTGCTTGCAGAGTTAGTGGGGGAATATATGATACGGTCACGCGTTACCATCCCGGCATTTGCATTAGTTCGTTACAGCTCCTCCCCTGCAGCATAGGGACTAGGGCTGGGACGAGGTCCTGGGCGCTGGCACCTGCCTTTGTGCTGCTGGAGGACAGAATTTCACTCTGTACGTTCGACTCATATTTGTTTAGTGTGTTTCCAACAAATGCAGAGATTTTATTTTGTGCAAATCATGAAAAATATTAGTCTTCCTCATTAGGTCTCCACAAGACTCGTACTGGTTACCATTAAAGCGCTGGCACTTACAAATGGTCATAGCAAATGATGTTTCAGTAGTTTTGCATTATAATTTATTTTTTTTTTTAGTGACCCCAACAGAGTGGTATATTTTTCTCAATGCCTTGTTAAATACAGTAACGGTCAGTGGCAGCAGCGAGGTAAGTGCTTGTTCAGGACTAACTGAACAAAACTGGGAAGAAAAAGCAAACACAGGCGCTCTCCAGGGGATCCTGTCTCGGAGTGTATGAAAACTCTTATTTCTGAGAGCTACTTTTAAAATTCTTGACCTTCAGGAAATGGTTCAATTTTACCATAAATAAACAATGAATTTCACATGCCAGTGGGGGAGAGTGAAGAGATTTCTCTCAGACTTTTATGCTGCGGAGTTGCAGAAGCACAAACCCAGGACTGCCGAGCCCGGGCGGGAATGCAGTACGCCTGACATGGAGCCTTGTGAAAAAAAAAAAAAATCAATAAAAAAATTGGAGTTGTTTCTCCTTTTCCGACAGGAAGCTTCCCCACAGTCCCTACGTCACCTAGGGCAGGTTACTTACTCTTTCTGCACTTGGGTTTTACAGCCAAAGAAGAGGAACTTGGCCTTTTTTCCTTCCTCTGGGACACCGACGTGGTACATGCTCTCGGTACATGCTCTCGGTTTGGAATTTGTGCAGTGTCTCCCCCGTGCAAATTAATTTGGTACGTCAGCACTACTGTCGTGCAAACGGGAACTAACTGTGGGAGTGATGGACAACCAGCACGTGATGGCACGAAGGAAGAGATTTGCGGAGGAGAAAGGACGGGCTAAAATTGCATCCCTGAGCAATTCCCATATTTTGGGGGTGGTTTTTTGCCCTGCGTACTTGCTCTGGAAAAAAAAGTTCCAGCAAGATAAAAGCCTATGACGTACGTATATTTTGCTCTTTCGTCATTTTCAGCATCATCACAAGCTTAGCTTTTTAAATTTGGTGGGGCTGGAGATGGGAGACGTGGCACTTTTTTCCCCGTGAGCTTGGAAGCGCTGCAGGTTAGCATTCCGTAATTATTTTCGTCATAAAGATGAATGCCATCCTAAAAAAGTTGGAAGCTACCAGCACCTTGGCTTTGATATATGAATATTAGCACTCTGAGTGTTGGAATGCCATTATAGATGGTTTATGGTTTTATGACTATGAGACATTTCTTAGTCTCTGATTCAGAAATCCTACACATTTTCAAGCAACTTTTGGTCTTTGACATCCTTTTTTTTTTTTTTTTTATGGCTCGACTTTGATTTCAAAACGCTTCCTGAAGTGAATTTAAGAGATTGTAGGATTTTAGAGATATTCCCCATAAAACTTGGGTGCAGAGTAGTCACCTTTAGCCACCTCTAGTTTAATACCCCGCAATGTCAAGGAACGGCTGCATTGCATTAATTCACTCCGGTTCCTGCTGGGAAATCACCGAGCCTTCATAGATAGCTGTTGCGATGTGAAATAGTTAATGTCCGTTACATTTTCTAAATTGTATACCCTCCTAGCTATACAAAGATCATGCAAATGTGATATTTGAGAGAATGTATTCGCAGAATTGTAGTAGTTTTTAAAATGAAAATAGCATCATTTTGTTTTGAACGCGTTTCTCCCCTCACCCCTAGCCTGCCAAAGCGCTGGCTGGGCTTATTGCACATTGCAATAAGCGCCCATTTAAAATATGTTTGGAAAAAAAGCAATAAAATGGAAGACTGCCCTCTAACGTCAACAAAGCCAACCAAAGGGGACTGGAAAGGCAGCGAAAAGCTGAGGAGGGTAATCAGGGTTGGCCATAAGTTCTCTGGATGAACAGCATTTTGAGGAGAAAAGCAGACAGAGGAATGTGGGAAAATTTGGGGATTTCAAAAGCTGCAAATGGAGTTGAGACACCAGGAGCCAATAAGAGCCCGATCTGAGCCTCAAATGCTATTTGTTTTGAAAATCCTCCTCCAGATAAGGATCCGGCCATTGCCTCACTGTCTTTTAGCGGTAGGTACATTTAGAAGTGATTGAGTCTGGAGAAGCGGAGGGCTTGTGGGCAAGTAGGTCTTCAGGTTTATTTTAGCAGCAAAAGTCAAAAGTCGACTGGCACTGAAGGGCACGGAGCAACAACTGAATTGCTCTGTATCATCATCGTTGTGAATAAAGTTTAGAAAAGAGGTCCCGAGGTTTTCAGGTGTTGAACACATGAGGAAAGCTCTAAGATGGCAAAGGTCCTTGAGGAATGTGATAGCGGAAATATCCCAACATCATCGTAACTTCACGTTTACGGGATGGGAATTGTCACTCAGACTCACCAGGGGCCAGCAAGGACTTTGCGGAAGGTTTCTGTTATCTACAGCAGCCACGTTAAGTTACGCCATCCCATTCCTTCAGCTCCTCTAGCCACGTGTGTTCTTATGGAAGAGACTTCAGGAGGCAAAAGAAAGCAGTACCACAAGCAACAAGAAAAAACTCAGGGTGTTAATTTGTGGTTGTCTGAAAAGCTGGTCTCCATGAAAAGGTAGACTCTAAATATAAAATATTTTATATTATGATGCCAATTGTCAAAACACACAGATTAAGTAAACATATATTAGATCTGTTACAGCTTCCTACTGCAACAAGTGTAATATAAAAATATTAAAGATACGAAAAATAAACCCCCAAAACGGGAAGAATCGATGTTTGCATTAAGATACGCTAGTGAATAAATAACAAAGATTAATGAACACAAGGCATGAGTCCCGGTGCGAGCTCCTGCTCTGTTTACAAACACATCATCTTCTTCCTTTCTGGGGTTTGTACGCCACCATATTTTTGGAGTTTGTTTCCTGTTGTTTATGGTGTGACAACCAGTTCACACGCTGGCTTCTCTCTCGCCCTGGGATCATGGCTACTAAACCATGGAGAAGGATTTGCGGAATAAACACGAAATGTGTTTCCACAAACACTTCTGGCTGCAATGCTTAATTTTGTGATCATTCAGCCACCTCACAGGAGTACGCACAGGGAAAGAACACCAAGGTGGATGCAAACATGATTGAAACATCAATCACTTATTCACTGAGAAATACTTACAGTATTTTCTAACTGGAGAAAGGAATAATGAAACGCGCATCCTATGGGGGTTTATGGGCAAATTTTATTCCAGGCATTTGCAATCTCTGTGGAAATTGTTCACTCATCAAGTATTGAAAAAGGCCAGGAATGAAACAAAACCCCAAAGGGGCTGAAATCGGGCCGGCCAGAAATCTCCTCCGAACAGTTTTCCATTGGAAAATGCCAGATCGTAAAAAATGAAGTGATGTGGGAAAATCAATCCATCCTGACAAAGTCACAGGGAGGAACATTTCCTGCCAGCTTGGCTGTCAGGCTCCCCAGTTCGCTCTCCGTCGGGTGTCGGATCGATGATGCTCATCCGCCCGAGCAGCCGGGCAGGCGGCTGGGACCTGCCCGTGCCCCGCGTCCTCCCCAGCCCTGGAAGCAGCAGGGAGCATCGGAGCCATCGAAGTCAAGTGTCACTTTGACCTTTCTGCTAAACTGAGTGCCACGTTTCTTCTTTTGAAGTGACACAAGCGCGTGTGTTGGGTTTTTCCCATTTAGTAACGTATTTTTTTAATCTCTGGATTCCTTGCACTGGCGTTTCTGCTCTACTGTACAAGAAAGGAGAAGCAAAGCCAAGCTGAAAGCTGACAACCACAACCTATAGAAAAGATCTCCCAGTTTAGCAAAGTGCCTGTCTCTAAATGATTAGCACATGTATTGAAGTTGATAAGTGTTTATTCTTTGTTTTTTCAGTGGCTCTGAGATAATCCAAAGCAAGCTGAGCGCTCGTGGTGCTAAAAAGAGAGAGAAGTGCCCAGCCTTGGAGAGCTGCCATCCAAATTGGCCATTCCCAAACTGCAGTGCAGGTATTCACGGTGGGTCACGAGTCTTTCCTAAACCTCATTATATCCTACATGGAGGCATTAGCCCTGCGGCTACTGCACCTGCACTAATTTAGGTGCAATGGGGGGGATGCGGAGGGAGAGCATCAACGCGGGGGCACAACGGTTGGGATCAGCAGATAATGGCCCTGCTGGCTCTGCACCCAAGCTGCCGAAGGGCTTTATGAATTATAATAAGCATTTCTTTTTTCTTTTTTTTACCTTTTTTTTTTTTTTTTTCCATCTTAGCTATAGCGAGATGTGATTCCCAGACATAAAGGAGGTGTTCCGACACGGGTTGGCATCAGTCTGGGGTACATATGTGTAGGCTTAAGATGCCCGTTAGCAGATGGAGCTGGTGCAGATGGCATGGCTATCGCATATGGGGAGGAGTGTTTGATTCCTCGGAGTAGGAGTGCGATGTTATTCTCAATCGGAGAGGTCAGAATAGCTTTCACTTATCACTTTGTATTCTTGGTACCTGTTATTTCAGGATGGATAAAATCCGTAAATATCGCATGTTGAGGCTCATTGCGGGAAGCTTGGGAGGGACGGGCATGGGAGAGGTATTTCCAGATAAGGCAGTCTGTATTCTGGAAGTTATTCTTGATAAACGCTGATTAATTGTTATTTCTTTTTAATAAACACCATAAGGGAGAGCTGAAGCTCTCCTCCACGCAGTGATGGTCTGGTTTAAATTAAGATTCAGGAGAGTGATGGGAACACGCCATTGCTGAGTGTGTGGGGAGAGCAAGGAAATATTGCAGCGCTCTCGTTTTCCAGAAAAAAATTTCTAACGCTCTCTTTCAAAACACAATGCCCAGTAGTGGGTAGAAACCAATATTAAATCTGTCGTGTTTTTATATCGTTCTTAACATCTCTCTTTGAAATCTAACGTAACTCGCACAGAAAAGCAAGGATCCCTCTAACAAAGCAGCGTTCTGGCAGCATAAAAAACAACCAAGCTCGAAAGGGAAATAAAACATATCTGTGCTCTCCTGACACTATATAACCTGTTGGAAGCAGAGTATTCTGTGGCGGTGACTGAGGGGTTTTATACCTGGTATGGATTTTCTTAGAATTTTAATGGGGGAAAACAAGTAACAAGTAAGATTCTTCCTCTTCAATAGCTGAAAGAGTGGATTTTATGGAAAATAAGTGCAATGCCTTTTCTCTTTTCCTAATGAAAACACTGCCACCAGCTGGTTAATAAAAGGTTTTGACTAGGGTTTTACACAGAAAGAATTTAACTTTTTTTTTTTTTTTTTTTTAATCCCAGAACATAGCTGGAGGTGATATTTCAGGTCAATATGTTTTCAGACCGGAGAGCACTGATTATCCGTACCCTCCATTGCTTTTTTTTTAATGATGATAATGCAATTCATGCTTTTTACCTTAAACATGCTCAACAAACCTTCAGGACAAAGCTCAGCTCGGCAGAGGAAGGGGGTCACGACGTGAGGAACTTTTACCATCTTCCACCTTCATGAACTGGTGTGACCACCTCAGACTCCACCGCGGCTCAGACACCTCCAGGTATCGTGACGGGTTATTTTTAAATTGATGGGAAATTTGTTTGAATCGAGGCCTTTAAAATACATTGAAATCGATTTGCCTTTTCAGATTCACTGTTTTTCAGTCATGTCTGGTGTTTTGTTGAGTCACTGCTCGTAGGGGCTGGAGTAAAAGCTGCCAGCTCTGGGTACTGACAGCTGCGTACGGTGCAGTTATGGGTCTTGGTGCCAAGACTTTTGGATGGTGCCATAAATGTCATCAGCTCTTTACTCGCGATTTTGCTAAAATATCAGCAGTGGCTGAGGCATCTCGGCAGCGTTGACATTTCAATTGCCATGTCGGTTTTTACTCCTGTGCTTGAGACAATTCGCGTGCTCGAAATGATCATTCCAGGTTCTCTGCAGACCCAAGAAAAATGCAGTTCAGCTTTTTAAAGTTGCCATAACAATCACGGGGAAAAGAAATCTTGTAAATGGAGGTTGAGGTTCAGAGGCATAATTCTGTGCTCAGGAGGGATTCGCAATTGATCTTGTGCCCGAGAGAAAGTGGATATATTGCAGTCCCAGAAGCTGCCAATCCAATAGTAGATGTGTTTCATATTGCGGTACAACGTTTTCCTTACAGCTGACAATCTCCTTTGGCCCCAGACTCAGGCAGCGACTTTCGGGCAGTTTTTTGATTTGTTTTTTATTTAAGCTCTTTCAGCAAGTTGAAGCCATGGGGACTTTCAGTGCCCCAAACTCTCCACTGAGCATTGACCTGGAGAGAGTATTTGACACCCCCAAAGGCTGTGCTGGTGTTATGGCTACGTACAGCCTCTTCTGCACCACCAGCAAAGGATGCTCCCAGGCTTTTGCCACAATACTCAGTTCAGGGCACATCTAAATACCAAAGGAGGGCTGACATGGAGGTGGGTTGGATGGCACCATTGCCTGCAGCTGAAGAGCTTAATGCTGAAAGGGAGTGAAGCTGCAAGGGAGCTCCTGCCATCAACTGTGCAATGTGCGAGTCCTTCTGCAAGGACCGCAAGTGGGAGCCATCCCATCTCCTACACCAGCATGGCTTGTCCTTGCCCCTGGCCTCCAAATTTCCAAATGGCTAGCTCCTTCCAGTTAGTTTTCTTACATTTCAAGCATTTTTCACTTAATTAGCACTAAATCCCAATGATTGTTTTAATTTGTTATAGGAGGTATCAATTTTTTATGTTAAATTTAAGAAGAAAGATGGATATACCAAAGCATTGAAACTGGGCTATAAAATATATCCATGTAATCCTCTCTGATTTGCAATGGCAGCTCTGCTGAAAGCTGTATGGGTTGCTTGGGATCTGCAGGTTACAAAATACTTCTGCTGTCAGTCCCGCTCCTCCCAGATGCTTTATTTGAGAAGGAGGAACCACGTCTGGCACGGGCCACAGGGCACACAGCGCTTGCGTCACTCCTGTGTAAGACCATCACTCCTATCTGAGAGCTGATTTTTTTCTGTGGCACAGAACAGTTTCCTTAGGTTAATTTTCCAGTTTCCTTAGGTTAATGTTGTGTGGGGCTCGGTGGGTGGGGTGGGAGCGCTCCCCTCCGCCACCAGCTGGGATAACCCGGGGGTCCGCAGAGGATTGCCCAGCCGTGGCATCGGTGCTTTGGGCTCGGTGGACTCCCCTTTCCCACACCTAAGAGCAGACCAAGGGGGTAGCGGGTACCTTGCACACCGTGGGGAGGCTCTTTACGTGACTGTGTTACCTTCACAAATGAAACAAAGATTTAATTACTGAAAATAGCAGCATCCCTTTCTTCTGTACAGCCAACAGTGGAAGAGTTTTTTATCGATTTCTTCTGAACGTCAATATCACAGTAGACACATTGCAATAGAAACAACTTATTTTTTTTTTCTTAACAAGCATACAAGCACAGAAAAATTCAAAACAAAACCTCAGACCTCCTGTTTTGAAATACAACTTTCAGCAGTTTGTGCTTAAGACAGAAAGGTGATTGTGATCCAAATCTGCAAATACTCCTGTAGATAAAGTAAAACTTTCCATCCATGGATGAAAGCTCGCCTGTAGATGAAATCTGTTTAACATTTGAAGAGAAGACGCAAAGATCCAGAACACCTGGGGTTCAGGTATTGCTACGCACCTTTAAGATAATATCCTAAAATCTCTCAGAGTCAGTTTATCAGTCATTAAAATGTTGTTAATTGTTACCCCACAAGGTTAGCCTTAATGAGGAGCAGATCTCCAACTGCGATGTCTAAAAACAAGTTGGCAATGCGCGTGTTGGTTTATACCAGAGTTCAGGGCTTTTTCTTAACGTATGAGAGGTGCATGAATGTCTTGAGAGCTCATTAGGCCTAATCTAATACCACTTGTAGTCAGCAGAAAGCTGAATTAGCTAAGGACTGGTTCAGGACTTCACACCACGTAAGTATCTCCACTAAAGTCACTGCAGATATCTTCTTAATTTACAAGTAATTCCAAGTTTGCATTAAAATATTGACTGCTAGTACTCAGAGGCTGGGATCTTTATGTATGTATTTTTTATTTTAGGGAAGATCTTCCATTAGAAAAGGTAAGAACCACTAAAATAAACCAATTTTAAACTCAAAACTTTTAAAATTTATTAGATACACGAACCGTTATTGGGGGAAAATCAACATACTGCATTTTTTCCTGCATAGACTACAAGTTTCTGCCAAGTTTTTCCTCTTACCTTAAAACTACCAAGACTTCAAATAATTCATGTCATTGGTTTTAACAAGAGGTACTGATAAAATTTTAAATTACTCCAGGTCTTCTGTAATCATTACGGTTTCAAACCAGCAGCCCACAAGTCCTGCTTGGGGCTCCTTGTGATGTATTATTCTCCCCAAACAAGCATGTGCTGCAACCTTCCGTGATGTGAGACCAAATTAATTGCTCGTGTTGTTCCTTGGAAACTAACATTTCTCTAATGATCCAATATCTCATTAGGCAACCCTAAAATACTGTTTTTGCTAAAGAGCGGTTTGCCCAGGGAGGACCTCCTTGGCACCTGATTTGTCGCGAGCTGACAGCAGGCATAGTACCTTAAAACATCAGAAAATTGGCACTATTTTGTCTATGCAGCTTCCACATGCTAAATGTATAGTATTCTTCATAACTATTAAAATGCCTAAGTAGAATATTGCTGTTCAGCAATAACAACACAATACACACATTCAACTCCATTGGTATAATTGGCTGCAAAAATTTTCCTCTGGGATGAAATTCAGGACATACAACATTTTACAGCGTTGGTCCCGATTATGCCATGTTCTCCCAGTAGTCCCATTAATTTCAGTAGACCTCTTGAAGAATATGGTCGTGCCAGTGGAGAGGAGTGGGGAACCAGCCCAGTGCCTGGCCAGGGATGCTGCTGGGACAGGCAGTGGGGTGACGGCAGGAGGGTTCACAGAATCACAGACTGGCAGGGGTTGGCAGGGACCTCTGGAGATCATCTAGTCCAACCCCCTGCCAGAGCAGGGTCACCCAGAGCAGGTTGCACAGGAACGCGTCCAGGCGGGTTTGGAATGTCTCCAGAGATGGAGACTCCACCACCTCTCTGGGCAGCCTGTGCCAGGGCTCTGCCACCCTCACAGCAAAGAAGTTCCACCTTATGTTGAGATGGAACTTCCCATGGTCAAGTTTGTGCCCGTTACCTCTTGTCCTGTCCCCGGGCACCACTGAAAAGAGCCTGGCCCCATCCTCCTGACACCCACCCTTTCAGTATTTATAAGCGTTGATAAGATCCCCCCTCAGTCGTCTTTTTTCCAGACTGAAGAGACCCAAATCCCTCAGCCTTTCTTCATAAGAGAGGTGTTCCAGTCCCCTCATCTGGGGGGTAGCCCTTTGCTGTCCCCTCTGCAGCAGTTCCCTGTCCTTCTTGAACCGGGGAGCCCAGAACCAGAGGGTTAAAACACGTGAAGCTCCCGTATGGAAGCTCTCATCTAGGAGAAGAAATTTCTTAGTTCACTGTACCGTAATCCTGCCTTAGAGAGGAGGATTAGAGGAGGATTAAGCTACAGTGAACCAAGGTCACTCTATTCCCGAGTGACAGACTTCACACAGAGATTTAATATAATTTGGAAAATACCCGCTGACTTCACACGCCCGTGCGGTTTACCCCTTCTTCCCCGAGTCTGTCTGCCTAGACGTGACCTTACCAGTGGGAGTTTTGGATACGTGGCTTTGTGGGGAGATGGTCTTTAAATTTTCTGATCTCTTAAGGGCTTTGGACTTGAGATGGCCATGGGACAGGTGGCATCTCTCCTGACTCCAGTGGACATTGCCACACGAGAAGCAATTCCCCTGCATTATTGCTAACGAGGGGCAGGATGGACCTGCAGGTGCAAATATAGTAACCTGCAAAGGGGCATGGGTGAGGAGGAATGGTAGTTTTACTGAAAACCAAAATATAAATATTTCATCTATTATTTTCTAAAATGTTATTCATGCTTTCAATTGCTAGGGTCTGTTTTGGGATCTGATACATAAGTGAATAGTGCTGCTACATAAGTGCTGCTGCCTGCAGCAAATAAGGATCCAGATCTGATTCTGAAATGAAAATTTATTCCGTAATTAAACAAACAAACAAAAAAAATAAAATATTTTTTATGTAAATTTCTTTACAGGGAGATGTGTCGACACCTGCCTCTTTCCAGCATCCATAGAGGTCGTTCTGGAGTCTGACGTTACCGCTCAATAAGAAGGTTTCGTATCAACAAAAAGTAATTGAATATTTGAAGCCAGTTAATCGGCTGAAGTCTAACTGAAATGGCCAAATCTAAACTGAAAATGCTCATGTATGTAACTAGCTTTTATTTTGGGGCAGATAAGTGCGTTTTGCTATTGTGAGTGCTTTATTTTGCTGGACACTGGCAGCCAGGCTGGTCTGAGGTACCTGGTAGCTCGTGAAGTTTCTCGGGGTAATTACACTTTTAAATTCGTGCTTGTGTGTGTCTCTGACTGTCTGGGTATATATATCTTCTAAACTACAGATTACCTAGCACATGTGAGAGCTCTGTGTCATAAGATGAGTTACACGGTACTACTAATTACTCTTATAATTACCATAAAGTCTGACAGAAGAAATTAGAGCATTTAACGGATGGATTGCGATGGTTCAGCAAATACAGATCAGGGATGAGAAGGGCCAGATTTTGTGTCAGAGCAAAGCTGATGTGTCCCAGGAGGACGTGCTCGATGGAGCGGGACGGGGGGCTCGGCGCTGGTGCAACCATCTCCAACCCTTCACTTGAATCGCGGGTCTGCCCAGAGGGTACGGGCACCTATGGGGCTGCCCCAGACCCCTTTGGATTGATCCTTCAATTCATCCCAGCGGCCTTTGGATCAAATCCCGGGGCGGCAACATGAGTTATGCAATATTGACTGTTTAATATTCATGTTTCCGTACCGCTCTCATTAACTGTCCTTGCATTAGCTCCCCGACGTACGGGGTAATTGGATACTTTTCATTTTACAAAGGGAATATGTTGACCTTCAATCAAATTCAAACAGATACTTTCGGGTGAGATTTAGAAAGCTCATCCTGGAAAAAATGAAAATTGTAGTGTGTCAGGCATTACAAATATCTTTATTTTCTCTCTGTCTGTTTCTGAGGCTTTACTTCTGATTCAGCACATTAACACCTGCAAGAAAAGCTGTTTTCCCAATGTTCTTGGCAGATTTCTGCTCGGGATTATTTTGGATGGCAATGTTTTGCTTGCTGATAAAATGTAAATAAACCCATAGGCTCCTATTCCCCTTTGATAAGTGAATTAATAGAATAAAAGATGAAACAGATTCTCTTAAAAAATGTTTGCATACATTTCACAGTTGTGAAGCTTTCTGAAGGTTGATCATGCAAAAATGAAAGTAAAGTAATGTTCGGTGAAGTTTTGTGATGTATTTTAGCAGAGTGCCAGCTAAGCATCAGGTTATTAAGTTGACTTATTTTCCCAAGTCCTTCTTATGGATACCCAGCCAATTTTAAAGAGGAACGAGGAAATACCTCCATATTTAGGAGAAGGGATGGGCTAGAAGCACATCTGATCAGGCAGTAGAAATGGTGATAGTGTTCAGCAGAGAATTCTGCAAACAGAGCTGTTACCTCTACAATAGATTCCTGACAAGTCCAGAACAAATACTCTGACAGCGAATCAACTTCTGATCGAAACACTTTGAAAAAATGCTTTGTGTTGACTCAGTCAAAGGTTTTCTACAATGTTAATAAACTCAGCTCTTTCGATCTTCAAAAGAGCTATTTCTGTGGTCTTCAGCATATCCTTTGTGTTCTCATTGCAGGAATTTGTTAATACAGGAGTAATCAGCTAACTCTTACGCATTTAGCTCCGATGAAAAGCCTTTCGTCGACTACAATGGCCTTTGGATCAGCACCTTAAAATTAAACCCTAGGAATGAAAATGTTTTCACATAAGAAATTATTCAAGATCTCCCAGGCTAACAACGCCCGCTGGTTTCTGTCATGTTTCCCATGGTAACATGAACCTTTAGAAAAGAGTGAAAGAAATACCCCGAGGGGGGAAAATAACAAGAAGAATGGAAAATACAAGCTTATGAAACCACTTGTTTCCCAATGACTAAACAGTGTGTATTTTCATTACGTCCTCCTAATCCAGGCCACTGTTGGCAAGGGGACAGCTGCAGTCTTCCATGTGTCATCATGCACATTGTTCTTCAGAAGAGGTTTCTTCTTCTCCCAAGTGGCTCTTGGCCGGCATACAACCGTAATACATGAACAAACGGGGGGGGGTGGGGGTGGGGGTGGGGGGGTGTGTGATGTTATGAGTCAGAAAAATACCATCCTCCAAAAGAAAAGCTGAAAGAGACTCAAGAGATGTTTCAGCCCCAGATCTTGTGTTGCCTCCAAGCAAAACCACATTCTTCTACCCACCAAGTTAGACAACTGTCCTGCTGTGACAAAAGCAAAAAGTAACACTAGAGCCACCGGAAATGAGAAGGTCTTGTCTGTTGATGCGGCTCCTGGAAGATCGATTAGGAATTCCTAAAATGTCTCGTGTTGCCGTTGAGTTGATCTCATTTTGCCTCATTCTCAACGGACAAGAACAACTGGCTGCTGGTTCCCCTCCTCTGTACCCAAAACAGCCTTCCTTAGCCTTCTCTTTCTTATATCAAATGAAACTAAATCTTTCAACTTTTCCAGAAAAGTCATGCTTTTCCGAAATTCTGTTAAGTCTCCCTGCTGTCCTCCAGCCTCTACTGTTCGTCTCTGACCTTTCTTAAATTATGTCATCTCTTGCAGCAGTCACAACACTGGCTCATATTCAATATATCATCCTCCTGCTCCCCGTACATCTTAAGTATCGCTGCTGGAAAGCTACGCCCCACCTGCATTTCCCCTTTCTGAATGTGTACCATTTTCTCCCTTTACGACAGTAATCTTGAGTCCTGGTTGTTCGTGTTTTTTTCTATTTTGTGGCATTTTATTTTTTACAGGCTACTCTCTATTGCTGTGTCTGAGTCATAAATGAAAATACTGAATAGAATTAAACCAAGAAGAGATTCCTGTGGATGCGCATTGAATTATCTCCAAATATAAAAGCAATTGGTAAATTTGTTTCCGAGGGTAGAAAATACCTTTTTTTTCCAACAAGCATCCAAATAATTGAAATCCTGCCATTACTGCCAAAGATCCTGGAGTGCTGGAGTTATTCACCATTCACTCAATGCTTTATTTATGTGTACATTGTGGTTCCACGTCACTGATGCTAATCTGCTTGCCGAGTTCCTGTTGCCTTCATGAATGTTTGAAAATACATGGAAATAGCACCGTGCTGATCTCAGCTCTCGGACACTTCTGTCTTTGTAGAGGACTCCATAAATGCCACGTTTTGGTTAGCAGCCCGAGTGCAGCCCAAGACAAGAGGCTAACACAGATTTTTCCAGCTGCGTTATAATCGATTGGTGGTGGAAACTCCAGGCTTTCCGGCTCATGCACAAGTAGTGTTTGCCATGGTAGCAATCACTTGAATTGCTCTGTCATGGCATGCAGAAAAGGACGAGACAGAGTACCTGTATGAACTCTGAATTTAGGGTGGAATCCATCTCGTTTAACTCAACTGCGGTCATTTCAGAGCTGGCTGTCTGATTAAACGAATAATCTTGCTCCCTCTGTAGTGGAGGGAGGCTGACGCGCCCAAAGGCGGTTCAACCCCATCTGACTTAACACCTCGAGAGGATGAATCATCCTCCTGAGTCACATCTATCACCGTATCATGTTAGGAAAGCCTAGGTGACAAATAGGCCCAGTGTTTGGATCGTCAGCCTGGGGTGAGATGAGCCCAGGCTTCATCTCTCACTCTTCAATCCCATGCAGCCCTTGCAGGATGGGCTCTTAGCCTGGACATTAAATAATCCAACAAATTTCCTTAGGAATGGGCAACATTTTTGTTTCGTTGGTTTATTAATCCCCACAAGAGCTTATTCCAAAGTTCAGTAAATGACACCGAACAAAAAAAAAATTCACTTCCGCATTTTTTTACTGCTTCAGAACAACAAGATGTGAACTATGTCATTAGTTTTGTTTTTGTCGCCTTCTCTCCCTGATTTTTAAAGCTTTGCACATAAGGCAACTGGAATTGCTACCATATTTTGAGGCAGGTGACATTTCTTTATCAGATGTACTAGACAGTTGATGACTCTGGTAATGCTCTAATTACGTGTAGTGAGTTGTCTCTAAGTGCTGTATGAAAATGCTTACTGCATCATTAGCTACCTTGTTGCTTACTAAATGTCTTTTATAATACTACAGGGGCCCAAAGGAAGGTTGTGTCAGTGATTGCATTCTGAATTTCTATTTTTAGGGATTTATAATTCAACCATTTATTTTCACTTCAGGCTGAAATCTGGTGTACCGATTCTCAACTGAGATTAAACTTAATTGCTAAATTTAAAAGAAAAGATCGGTGTGGACGGATTATACAACGGGAGTGTGGGCTTTTTTTAACATTTGGGGAGGCAACATTTTCTTTTTGCCCAGAGGAGAAGACTTTTTTAAAGTAAAGGAAAGGTTTTAAAGCCTGAGGTGCAGATAGCCTAGGTCTGTGGATATGCCTGGATGTACACAGGCACGGCTCAAGAGAGGGTCACAAGGTGGTTTGGGAGACCTTATTGCAGCCTTTCAGTATCTGAAGGGGGCCTACAAGAAAGCTGGAGAAGGACTTTTTACAAGGGCATATAGTGATAGGACATGGGGTAATGGCTTCAAACTGAAAGAGGGGAGATTTAGATTGGATATCAGGAAGAAATTCTTTGCTGTGAGGGTGGTGAGCCCCTGGCCCAGGTTGCCCAGAGCAGCTGTGGCTGCCCCATCCCTTGGGGGATTCAAGGCCAGGTTGGACGGGGCTTGGAGCAACCTTTGAGGTGTCCCTGCCCAGGGCAAGGAGGTTCGAACTAGATGATCTTTAAGGTCCCTTCCAACCCAAACCATTCTATGATTCTACAGCAATCTACTCCGGGGATGTGTCTGCAGCCCATTTCTCGGTGGTGGAGACCCAGGGGTGTTGGAGGTCCCAGAGGAGCTGGGGTGGGTGGGCAGGGGCACCCCCCTGTGCTTGCCCACAGTGAGTCACACCCAGGTTGGTGTATAAATTGCCATTAAATATTGCAGACTTGGTATCTGTGAGACTTGGTATCTGATGGAGATGATGCAAAGCCAACAGTGGCTGTTGTAGAGGTGTTAATTCAAACAGTCCGGCTTCTCCCTCTGCCTGACACACCACGCTGTACAGCGAGAATTAATAAATTGCCACAAATCTTAAATTCCCACTAATGCTGACAAACGGCTCCAATATCCACTCATTACATTTTCATCATTTCGAGGGTAATAACACAATGTTTCTTTAGGTCCTTAGAAATTATTTCATTTGTGGTACATGTTGCTGGTTCTTGCACAAGGATAGCCATTTAAAAATATTAAAGCCTTTAATTGCTCGGAATGAGGTTCACTTTTGCTGTCTCCCACAAAGGTATAAAAGAAAGAAAAGGAAATTTCTAGAATAAAGTGTTATTTTCATGCTGTGCATACTAAACCTAGATCACAAGTTAAACTGTGAGCAAAATTTACTTTAAAAAAAAATGTGAATGTATTAAGCATTCTGGTTTTTAAAAAAAAAAAAAAAAGATTTGGAAAAGTCCCTGGATAGATGGAAGTGTCAGTTAAATGTGTGCTGTGATGAAAAGAATGGTTATTGCCTTGTGTTAGCTCTACAGCTGCCAGCAAATCTAAAATAAAATTACAACAATTTAAAGATAACACAAAGAAGTTATTGGGTTTTTACAAACATACCCAAATGTGATCCGCTGCACAAGGATTTGTGTGACTGGTGGAGTAATTAGAGTGGCAATTTGACACATTGTTTGGCAATGTCTAATATTAGTAATATTTTGTCAAGTGTTACAAATAATCTAGAAACAGTCTGGAAGGATCATTTAATGGCTGACTCAGATGGTGCTTCCCAGAAAAATTTTCACCAGTACATAATTACATAGTAATTTTTTAAAAAACTTGCTGTAATTTCTTATAATTTTGAAAGGGAATTAATCCTTGTAAAGCAGAGGACTTTCACTTTTAAGGCACTGCTATGTTGACCCAGTGGGAGTCATTTCACATGAGGATGAATGACAACGTGAAGTATCTCCTCCAAAGGCAAATATAGATGCATGGGGAATGATCTGAGTCATTGAGGTCTCCAGTCAGAGACAGATACAATAAAACCGTTATGTATAGGTAGTCATACAGCTCAGGACCCATCCTTCTCTCAGGTAGCAGACGTGCGGTGGTGCAGGACATTGGCCTGGGTGGGAGGGTGGTCCAGGAGGTAGGAGACCTGATTCTGCTCTGGGTTCACTTTGCTCGGCTGTGGGACTTTGCCCATGTCTTTCAGACCCATCCATTTGTCAAAATCTTCATATCGTGACCTTCACGCAGTCACAAGAAGAAGGAAGAACAAAGTAAAGGCAGGGCTGCATGGACCGTAACAGCCTAATTTTGCATGTGGAAAGTCCAGGACGGCCTGAAGCAGGTGAGACAGGAGCTGATAACCTTCTCACACCTCGTGTCTTGGGTCTCCACAAAGGCCCAGAGTCACCCTGGGGAGCCTGGTGTGCTGCAGCAGAACCTCTCCATGATGGTTCAGCCGTTTTGAGAATATATTTTACCATTCAAGAATGCCACGGCTGGTGATTTTGGGTGGGAAGAGATAGTATGTACAAGATCAAAAGGGTGATTCTAGTTTTATTAAGAGTTTTCAGTAAGTCAGTTAAACTTAGATTACATACCAGATTAAATAACTTAATTTAGTTATTTAATTATCCATCTAAAATTCTAGACAGAACTTTCAGTCATAGTCCTCTATCAATTAAAGCACTGTCCTATTCATCCTCCACTCCCCCTAAATTACGCCAGTTTAGTTTTCTCTGGTGACTTGAATAATAACATGACAGTACCTTTTATAACAAATCTTCCGTTATCTTTTTTTTTTTGTTTCAAAATAGATTTATAAAAATGTTTTTCTTAGTGTTTTCAATTACAAGAGAAAGCTGTACATCATGTGGGTGCCTCACATAATTCAACCGATAATCTCAGCAGTCAATTAAATTTTAAATGCTTCTCCATTAAATACTTATTTTACCGCAGTAAATAATTTAACGTGTTTCCATTTAAAAGTGTCTCACATCACAAAGTTTTCAATCTTCTTCTATAATAAAGTCACATCATCCTAGTTATTGAAACTGAAATAAAAGAACTTTTATTTAACAATTTTTTGGCTAGTGCACTCGCTGTTGGTAACTCTGCACATACGTTTTGTTTTAACATCTTAGTAATATGTAAAAATAGAGGAAAAAATAAAGAAAACAACCCCACAAACATGAAATCAAGAGATAAAACTGAAATGCGCTGACGTTTTATCAAAAGCCTGCATCAATTTCTGTCCTGAGTTCCTTTCCAAAATGCGCATTTGTTGTCCCAATTGGTACTGACCAGTATAATTCAAGTCACAGAATTACTCTGATACACTTGGATAACTTTCTGGAGCAATATTCTTCAGCGATGAATCTTTCTCTGCCTGATCTTACCCTAAAATGCTCTTGATTTTCTGTTACCTTTGAGCAAGGGAACATTGCTCTAACAGAAATGTCGTTAAAAAGTCAGTGTTCACTGGGAGTTACTTTTCATACACAGTCTGAAAACTGAGATTTCCCCTCTGCGACCTGAAATCTGCCAGGTGATTTTAGTGATAAACTGGGATTCGATTAGAATAATATTTATGGAATGATGGAATATTTATGGAATATAGAATAATATTATGGAATATTTTAATTTGTCCTTTTTTTTTTTTTCCTGGAGGGGATAAAGTCAAAATCAGCTTAAATTTTGCATTGAGTATCTAATATCTAGAACAAGGACTAATGACATGAGAAAGGACACTACTGCATATCTGATATCATGAATAATGCTCACTTAAAAACGTTGGCCTTAAACAAAGTGATGATGTCCGTGTGTGTCTGTGTGTGGGTATGCAACAGGACAGGGCACTGCCAGCAGAGAGGATCATGCCTTGTCCAGAGCAGACCAGAATAACCAATTTTTGTTATCATAGAATCACAGAATGGTTCGGGTTGGAAGGGACCTTAAAGACCATCTAGTTCCAACCCCCGGCCCTGGGCAGGGACACCTCCCACCAGACCAGGTCGCTCCAAGCAATTACCACCATCTTTGCCTATTGCACGACTCCAGGACAAATATAAACATTTTTCTCTCCTTTTCCCTCATGTGTGCATCTGAACCAGGATCTCCGAAACCTGGATGACAAAGCACTGCAAAAATCATAGCACGCGTCGCTCTCTTAGCTTGGAATTGATTGCGGCACGCAAGGCCGGGACCGTGCCCATTGCGATGCCTGCTAACATCCATGGGTCTTGGCCTGCAGAAAACTTCCAAGTTAGGCTGGGAAAGGTCAACATCAAAAAGTTGTTTGTGCTGATTGTTAACGGAGTTTTTACAGTTATGTCAATGGGCTGGAAAATATTCTGTAGACAAGGATGTGCTGCAAATTCATTTCATATATTTATCTCATTAATTTCATAGCATGAGTTATGTTTTCTGAGCATCATTCATGAACATAAACCGCTTATCCCTCCATCATTGTCTTCTTGTCCCCTTTTTTTGTTACAGGCTTCGCTGGCCCGAGATTATCGTAAACTCTTTGGAGCAGGGATGTGTGTTTGGGCAGCCTCCAGCGTGGTGGGACCTGCTCTGGATTGGAGCATTGTCACTGTGAAAACAATACTCAGTAGCAATCCCATGCAACATATGGAAAATTTTGATAAGAATGCCTTTAAAGCCTTTTAATTAGACACGATTATGAATATACTGTTGTCCTGCAGAAAACATTATTGAAGCCCATGTGAAACTTCATGGGTATTGGACCAGCTTAAAGGAAACTTGCTTATTTCTAATTAGGTTGTATTAATTGAAAGTTTTTAATAAGTTAGTCCTACATAAAAAGAAAATCTTAATGTTAGCCTTCATAGCTGTTGTCCTTAGGCATTCTCCTATGGAATAATTGCAGATGAATAGAAGTTAATGTTTTCCATACTTTGAAGCACTTAATTTACATTTTGACTTAAAACCAAAACAATAGCCCTGATAGATAAAGGAGGAATTGATGAGTAGGGATGCTTTTAGGCAAACATCATACTTCAACACCCTGCAGCAGAAGGGCTGTTTGAACAGGGGATTATATCCCTGTCTGATCCAGAACAACGCTGCCGAGCAGAACCTGGGAATTTCAGGCACTTAATGGTGTGCACCCAGCAGCAGTGTATGGAGGAGCGGACTGCTCCTCTCTTACGCTTTCTACAGTTACTAAACACTTTGCAGTAGTCTGGGTGGAAGGTCACAAAGACATCAGCAATATTATTGGAAACAACCATAATTTATTCATTTATTTCTTCAGATTTCACTGATATTGGCCAAAGAAGCACGTCAGAGATGAACAGGTCGGCTTACTGGATCATATCCTCTTGTGTTTGCTCTACAACCTACCACAGGTACCTCTTTAAAATGGGCAGCAGAGGCCTTGGCATTGTAATTGAAGATGCCAAGGTTAATTTGCACTTGGTTGTGTGGATTCTTTGCTGTGAGGGGGGTGAGCCCCTGGCCCAGGTTGCCCAGAGCAGCTGTGGCTGCCCCATCCCTGGAGGGGTTCAAGGCCAGGTTGGACGGGGCTTGGAGCAACCTGGGCTGGTGGGAGGTGTCCCTGCCCAGGGCAGGGGGTGGCACTGGGTGATCTTTAAGGTCCCTTCCAGCTCTAACCGTTCTATGATTCTATATGACATTAGCATTTTGGTTCACTCCGGGGATGCTTTTGGAGCAAAGGCTGTGGCTGGGATTTTTTTTTTTTCAATGTATATTTTCTGCTTTGCTCACTGCTTCGGTCAGCTGGAGGGGGGAATTTTGCACAAAGAGGAAAAGGAAAGCTCATTTTATTCTGCTTTTGTATGAATAAAAATGACTTTGCATGAGAGAAAATGCAAGCTGAGGAGTATAAAAAGGGCAGACCAAGGAAGCAACTTGTGACAGACGTTGCTTCTGTAAAGACAGAGAAAAATTGACGTTGCTCAGAAAGTAGAGCTGATGAGTAAACACTGCTAATAAGTAAAGTAAATAAGTATTTGACCATATGGGAGTAAATAAGATTTACAGGATAATCCAAGACAAGGTTTTAATAGTTTCTGTGTGCATTTTGGTATGCAAGGGGGAAACCCATGAGAGCTGGCTTATGGTGGGTGTAAACATAGCTCTTGATCCACGCCACCATGTCCCCACAGCTTCCGGGCATCCCCATGCTCCATGCAAGCTCTGGAACACACCACGCCATGTAGCATGGACATGGCTCCTTCAACCACTGCTCTTCCGTCCCCCTGGGTCCTGGCTGAAACGCCTGCCCAGGCTTCCTCCACGCGTCGTGATGGCATGGGACGGGGCAGAGATGTTAACGTCCCTCTTGTTTTTGCTGTCGGTCAGGGGCACATGAAACAAACTGATGAAAACCTGGTGCCAGTTGTCCTGAGCAGTCAATTCTAGGCCGTGAACCTCATTTTTGAGGTTCCTCACCAAAACAAAACCTTGTTTTGGTGAAGAGATGTACTGGTGGGACAGGAGGAGGCTGTGTCCTGACTATGGGTTAAGTCAGCATAGCAGGGCAATAAATCTGTCCTGGTGTATTAAAAATGCGTGCAAAGGGTTTATTGCTTAATTTTAGCATCTCTGAACTCTAAATCTGCATTGCACCATGTCCCATGACTGGCATCTAAGCCAGGGGGATGGCATCCTGCGCTGGCAGTGGTTTGTCCCCCTCCACCCTCTCGCAGAGGTCACCGGAGGAGCAGGACACCGAGGCTCAAGCCCACGTCGGCAGCCAAGGCAGCTCCTTCCTTAGATCAGTCACCTTGCTCTTCTCTTTTGCCAGCGGTGCCAAGCTGCCTCTGTCGGATCCTGAGTGCCAAAACCAATTTTTGAAAGATTTCCATCTCTCTAATTAATTAAAAACCACCTCTACAACACCAGCGTGTTCCTGTTCGCTCGTGAGAAAAGCCAGCCCTTCTCTCTCGAGCAGTAAAATGGAAAGTGTAGCTGTTCAAAAGACCTTCTCTGCTCCAGCCTGTTCCTCCTGAGATGGCGAGGAGATCCCAAGGCCAGTCCCTCTCCTGTTCACCGGCACGTCACGCCATTTGTGGTGGTGTAACCTGCACATCGCATGGGCACCGGCTGGCTTCTGCTGGGTGCTGTGTCGGGGCTGTTCTTCCAAAAAATCCTCCAGTTTGGTAACCAAAGCTGAAGTGGGTGCTGAGAGCCAGGGAAATGGCCTTGGTTGGGTTTCTTAAGTTGTCCCTTATCTGTAAGTAGGACTTTTGGTTCGGTGGAACACAGCACTACACACCAAAAGCGAGGAAAAGACAAATAGGCTACAAATAAGCAAATGGAAAAGGAATGACAGGGAATCGTGCCCAAAAGTGAAGCTGCGAGCGGAGCAGTGTGTGCTCAGCGTCACGGTTGGCTCCGCTGCCACTTGCCTCGGCAGCGTCCCATCACCTCTTTGGGCACAAAAGTGGTTTTCCGGTGGTTTTTAAAATGCGCTGAATATAAATGCAGAAGCATCACAGGACACCTCCAAACGAAATAAAACCTCGCGGAGGGTGTTAGATTAAAAACAAACACATGAGAGACAAGCCCTGGAGCCCAGCACGAAGCAGCGGGAGCTCCTGTTCCGTCTGGCAGCCAAGCGGCACGAGCGGTGATGTCTCGAGTAGCCGTAGGTGGACGCATGCCCGATGCTCACAGCCTCCTGCGACCACCTGAGATGCACAGAGACACCCTCACTAAATAGGAAATATGAACATTCATGGGATCCTAAAAATTCCCTCGATTCTGGGCTGTGACGTGCTGCCCGCTGGATTGCGCCACACACCACAGGGAGGTAATGGCTCGCTGCTGCTTGAAGCGCAGCCCGTTTATAGGCTTTTCTTTCGGTGGCTTCCTTCTGTTTGGCATTCACAGAGAACCCATTAAATGACGAAAACGGTGGATTTAAGATTTTGGTGGTTTGGGGTGGGGTGGTTTATTTTTCCTTTTCTTTTTGCTAACACGTAAAATAATTATAATAGTCCTTAAAAGCTGTTATTCCCCGTGCCGGGAAAATACTCTTTAGCCACCTGCTGTAAAGAGCACGTTTCGAATACAGCATTTTCTTTAAGAATAGCAGCTCTCGCTGCTCGGTAGTTTTTTGGCTGAAATGCAGCTGAAATGTTGCATTCGTGCTCCTGCCTACCCTCCATGGGTACCTGCCCTGGGATGCCCCGGGATGCCCTGGGATGCCCGTGCTCCTCCTTGCAGCTGGAAATCCCTCGGCTCCCGCAGGCTCTGAGCACTGAGGTTTGCAGCTGGGACAACCCTGGGCACAACACGAGGCTGGGGGTGTCTCTGGTCCCCAGCCTCACGGGGGATGCAACTTAAAACCGTTCGGAAATAGAGCCACAGCAGCAGCATTTCGGAGCGGGCAGGTTTTATCCCGCTCTGAGTTTGGATCCTGGTCGCCCGGGTGGGGTGAAGATGGACCTTTCCTGGGAGACTGAGTGCCATGATCTCTGCTATGGCACGTAAGCCTATTGTTAGGGAGGACCGAGTAAGCAAACACTTTTTGAAACAAATTTGCTTTGTATGCAAGAGCTGCTGATTTTTAAATTTTAATATCTTGCCTATTTATTTATTCAAAGGCCGTATGCACTTTATTTAAAACTCTGTCTATGGCTTATCAGATTCTATTTAACGTTTGTTCAGACAAGCAGAATAGAATGATCAACTCCAACCTTACAGTTTCTTCTCTTTGTTATCCCGTACATATGGGGAAAAAAAACCAAAGAAGAGGCAATAATTAAATCTTTTGGAGAAAATAACTTCTCAGCAGAGACTTCATTCCTGCCTCACTCTAATTGCAGTGCTGTGATTGATACGAATAAGTTATGAAGTCCCTAAATATTTAAATTCTTATATGACACAATCATATTATAAGCAAAAGGAAGGATTTAGTTACATTACTGTATGCTGCTACCACGTGGCTTCCCAGTGAAACAGGACCTGGGACTGTAGTTTGTACCGACAAGGAGTGAGCAAAGTGCTGAGCACTCTTCCGTGTCGCGTCCTTGCTGCAGGTGGCCGTGTCCTTGTTCCTTTAGTCCTTCGCAACACAGAAGGGAATGCTGTGGAAACACGCTGGCTGTCTTCCAGTGTGGGAAATTTTGCATCGAATTTACAGGAAGGCTTTGGAAAGAAGATTTTTTGCCTTTGCTTCATCACATCCCGCCCAGGTTGCCCCTTCCGCTAAAGGGTTCTTCTCTACTCTTCTCCTGCGATGTTTAGAAAATGCCAAGTTGTTGTTGTTCAAATCATTGCCATTCAGATCCCTTACTTGACATTAAGAACTTACATTTAGGTATTCTGCTGAAGTAGACTTTAGCTGTCTGTATTACTCCAGGCCACCTCCTTACCTGTGAGCCCCACAGGTCATGTCCCAGGTCGGAGGAGCAGAGGGGGTCGGTGTGGTCACACCAGGACATTTGCTTTATCACCTGCCTCTCGTAACACACTGTGCCCTCTTACCCTCATGGACATTTGTGGGCACATTACGATTCTCAGCAGTTCTTCATTTTTATAGGACGGAGAATTTGTGGAAGAAGGTCGAAGAAGATTAATAAGGGACAAAATGTCTAATACCTACACAATATTAGACAAAAATAGGATAACGATGACTGCTCATACTGTGCTGTTTGCTCTTATTACCCTGCATTAGCAGAATCCATAATTTACAACTTTAATAAACTCCCAACCTCTTTGGGCCAAGATATATGTTGCTGTTGTTTTTATTAGCTACGTAATAGGAAGAGACTTAATGCAACATAATTACCCTGCATAAGCAAATGCCTAATCACTTCTAGGGAAATTTTTATAAGCAACTAAAAGGAACAAATTCAGACAAACTACAACCTTGAGACAATGTGGTTTCACCTTCAGGTTTCCAGTGTCGCAGATGCTGCTCTCAAGCAGAGGTCACTCTATCTTGGAACAGATGTTGGAGAAATGGAAGGCTCTGAGTACCAAAGTTCAAATATTACGCTCTGCAAGTTATATTAACCACAAATTTGTTCTCAAAGCCCAGAAGAATTTTAGAGAAAAAAGAGGTACAGTGCGGCTCCTAAATAGAACGCTAAAATGGGCCTCAGAAGACCATGTGCAATATTCCCAGCTCTGCCTGTAAATTCAGAGCGTGATTTAAGTACTCACAGAATTTCAGAGAGAACTACACCCTTACCGTACGCTTCCATAGGATAACTTGGGGAATCCCAACGTAGGCAGGCTTCATTACCTTACTCGAATTTCTAGGACGATTGCTTGGAACTTAATTACAGTGGTAGCTCCAATTAAACTCCGTAAAGCTTTCCCTCTAGAGTTACTCCCTCTCTCAGGTGAATGTTTTCAATCAGTCCTTTTTATTTTACGAAGCAGAATTTTCAGCTAACCCGAGGCTCTCGTTTTCTGTTTTCAGGTGAACGAAACTAAACTGCAACAAAATAAAACACACGTGGCCAGCTTTTGCACTTACAACCAAGTTGTGTGGATAACTTTCTTGGGGTAGGTGTCTGACTGTCTTGCCAGTGCCCCCAGTCAGCTGGACTAATGCTAAGATTTTGGCTCATGCTTCAGCTGATTTGATACACTCGGACACTATTTTGTGAAGGCAAATTATACCCACAGTCATAAACCAGCCTATTTCTATGGGAAATTCTGCAACTTTGTGTTTTCAGCCTTCCTGGCTATTTGAAATGTCTGTAACTTGCTGCTGCTACTGACTAATTTTGCAATTCTTAACTCATGTGAACTCTTAGCATTATGGTGTCCCATTATTTGCTTGAGCAGCGAGCCACTTACAATCCTACTGCTTCTTTTCACTCCACCTTAGGTCTCTTAACTCAGCTCATCTTGGCACCTTTCTCTAGCAAATGTCAGTGTGCTTCTCTTCAGAGCTAAAGTTAAAGAAAGTAATGGGATGCTAACGCATGTCAGGGAGATTTTTCCATGTTGTCCTTGGCTTTTCCAGTCCAATCTAGTCTTCATTTCAACCATTTAAACTCCTACTGCCTTTTCTTATTCCGTTGGATAGCCTATGTCTCACCACCCCAAAGATGTGGACTGTTTTTCTCCTGTATACATAGCAAACTTGAGTGATACATCTTCATTTTGAGGCCTTTCTGGCCTAATCCATCCATCTCCCTGTCATCTCTTTCACAGTACGGAGCCATGGCACCTGCACTCATCCAGGGAATGGTGCTGACTCTGGCTCCTGATGCTTAATATACTTCAAAACTTTGTTCCCTGCTGCAAAGTCACCTTGCTGTCCTCTGTCTTCCCCTGTACCATTTTATCTTCTGGGATGCCAATAAATAATTCCTGCTTTTCCATGCTGAATAATGTAATTTCATTCTTTCCTTGGTGCCTCTGTTTTCTCTTCTATTATTCTTAGACTGTGCATTTTGAGGGGATTAGCAGTCACTTGTGTGTATGGTTGGAGCCCTCTTCTTCATCAAGGTGCAAGACAATTACTACTGCTACTCCTAATTGCCTTAGAGAACTCCCGTTTCATATGCTGGATAGGGGAGGATAAAGTGAGGGGATTTAGGAAATATGAAGTGTCAAATTGCAACACATAGACACAACAGCCGTGGAGGTAATTCCATTTGGGATTCTGAAAATTCTGTTGGCGCTTTTGAACGTGTCTCCAGCAGGCTCTGACCAACATTCACCTATCCGTGTGCTCCCAGTGCCTGTGATAGCAAGTGTGCGGGAACTGCGCAGTTAACTTAAATCAGCCTAAAATACTGGGCAGACAGAAAACAATCAAAAGCTGGAGAACCAGCTTATACCTCACTGAACTGCTCTTTTTCTCTTTGTTCCTTTGTCTCACACAGCTTATCAACTCCTGATTATTGCCTTGAGGTACAGTGGGTTGTTACTAGTTAACGTAGGAATATCTGGCAATTTCCTCTCCTTTTACACAGCATATGCATTTCTTAATATGCCCCTTCCGCTCCTTCAAGCTATAGCTCAGGTGTTGGGTGCACCAACATCTCCTCCCCGTGCCTCGTCGCTGCAGGTGCTGCGTGGCTGGGAGAGTGTCGTGGTGGAGCCGTGTGCTTCACTCGTAGAGAGAAGCAGCGGTACGTTTATTGATATAAAACAGGGATTTAACAAAGTTTGATAGTAAATGCAGCAGTATTTTAACAAGATCGGATGGCAAGGCACACTGGGTTATTTACTGCATGGAGGACAGAGTCAGACAGAGCTGCCATGGAAACCCTCTGGTTGAGTTGAGGTTCAGAAAGGACCCCCTGGCTTTCTAAAATCCTCCTCAGAGAGGAGTCTGGGTGCAGCTGGATCCAATCCTGGTCCCAGACCTGGTCAATGGTTTATGTCTAAAGGATTATGTATGTGCAATCAATCCTTTATCTCACTTAGCTAAGATTTCAAAGTTTAGTGTGCTATTAATCACTAACCGAGAATCTGATGTGGCAAGGAACCTCTGAAACTCGAGAAGCAGCCCTGGGAGTCATCCCTACCCAAGGGGAGATCCTGGCATGGGGCCCACTGCCGTTCAGGAGAGCTCCAAGGGCTCTTGGGCTGTTCATGACTTATGGGGTGAGATGACTGACCTACAGTCATATTTGCATATTGACCACGGTACCGTGGTGAGATGGGCACGTTGCTCAAGTCAGCCCTTGGCTATTGTGTTGTTATCTGTCTGCCCAAAAACCACATTTGATCCAGATGCAGCCATCATGACTAGATGCACCCATGATGACCACCGTGGGTGGTTATCGCTCAGGCAGGGGTACAAGAGATAAAGGTCGGGTTGGTGGTGGAGCACACCATCACTGAGGGTTACAGCATGGAGGCAGGGAGCTGCAGCTGTAACAGCTCTTCTGCCTCTGGCCCTGAAGGGCAGCAGCTCCTTCTCCCTTTCCCTTAGGTCAGTGAGTTTGGGGCTGGCTTTGCCCCAGGCACAGCTCCTTCTTTCCCAGGTGGGGCAGGCTGAGGGGCTGGGGCGATACGCTCAGCATTGGTTCATAAAATCATAGCATCATAGAATGCGTTGGGTTGGAAGGGACCTCTGAAGGCCATCTAGTCCAACCCCCTGCAGTCAGCAGGGACATCTGTAACTAGATCAGGTTGCCCAGAGCCTCATCCAGCCTGGCCTTGAATGTCTCCAGGGACGGTGCCTCCACCACCGCTCTGGGCAACCTGGGCCGGTGTCTCACCACCTTCATTGTAAAGAACTTCTTCCTAATGTCTAATCTAAACCTGCCCTGCTCGAGTTTAAACCATTGCCCCTCGTCCTATCGCTACATGCCCTTGCAAACAGTCCCATTGCTACAGTTGTGGGTTTGGATTTGGCTTCCTTGGCAGCCCCAGTGCCGGGGGAGCAGGAGGCGAGCGGTGGTGCGGGCAGGCAGCGGGCACGGCGGGCTGCGGGACTGGCAGGAGGAGAAGGATGCAGCGGAGGAGCCAAAGCCCCAGAGGGCAGGCAGCGAGCAGCACTGCCAACCCGACCACGCGGGGCTGGAACTGTCGGGCTCGCAGCCAAAGCCAGTGGGCACCTTCGCTGGAGGCAGAGGGAAGGAGAAACAATATGATTTTGTGTTAACTGTGCAAAGCCTCGGCAGGAAAAATCATGCCCTTGTTAGCAAAGATTCGGGTTTGCATGTGCGGGGGGAATATTCCATAGCCTTTGGTGCCACGTAGTGATGGCACCGGCTGGTTTGTCTGGGCTGACAAATCAGCCTGGATTTAAGGATAAGTAAGGAGGGCCAGCAAAGGTTATAAAATGATCGTATTATTCAGTTTATAAAAGGAAAACTCTGTGGCAGATGCTAGTCATGTCTCCTCATGCTGCTGCCTTGAAATGCATTTAGTAGCAGCCGACTAGATCAGCGTAAGAAAGGTTATGCATAATTCCTATAGTTCAATTTCCATGCATTGTTTAACTGACTAAATCTAATTCACTTCTCCGCCCACTACTTAATTTAATTTCCATGCATATGATGACTGGAATATGGCATCATCGTGCCAGAGGCTAGCAGAAAGACCAGGTAGAGGTCAAGTGAACGTCGGAAAACCAAAACAAATTACAGAGAACGCTGATTGCTTTATTACAGGTTTTATCACCTTGTTTAGAGAAGGAATAACTTTTGAAGTGATTGTTGGTGATTTTAGCTGTTTTCACGTTTTTGGAGTAGCAGAGCTGGTATCACGACAGAAGACAATCATAACCTCTGCGTGCCCTTGCAGAATTTCGTGTTTTATCGGTGACAAGCAGAGTAATTAAAACTGGGAAAAGAACTGCAGGTAAATGATTTGCACTGAGCCATATCATGCAAATATTTTCCTTTTGGGGCTCAAGCTAGGCTGAGCCTGGGCTCTGACAGAAATCTGGGTTGTATGTTTTTGCTATGGGTGGTGACGGTTTGGGTTTGTGTGTGTGAGAAGGGAAGCTGAAGAGAATCGAGGACGGGGTGGTTCGTGGTTCGTGGTTCTTTTTTTAGGAGCGTTTTTTTGTTTTGCAAACTTTGGGAAAAAAATCAATTAAGACATTTTCTTATTAAGGCTTTTTAGATACAAAGGTATACTTTTCCCCGTTTAAATGTTATCTGCCATATTTCTCACCCTGAGGTATTCTGACACAACTAGGAAAATGGAAAAATGGTGAACACCACCATGGACCTTTTAACAAAAAAATGCAAACTAGTTTGTTAATGGTTACTAATGTAAAAGTTTTACGTTGGTAATATTCAGTAAAACATTTGATTAATCCTTGGAGTGCGTGGGCTTGCACCATGGTTTGAGCATCCAGAATATCATAGAATCATAGATTCTTCATGGGTGGAAAGGACCTTTGAGATCATCAAGTCCAACCATACACACAGCAAAAAAAACCCAAAAACCCACAAACAAACAACCTACAATCTGTGCCACTAGAGCATGCCCTGAAGTGCCAAATCTAGACATTTCTTAAACACCTCGGGGGTTGGTGACTCAGCCCCCTCCCTGGGCAGGCTGTTCCAGTGCCTGACCACTCTGTCAGTAAAGTCATTCTTCCTGATATCTAATCTAAACCTCCCCTGCCGCAGCTTCAGGCCATATGTGCAGTAAGAGATTGTAAAATAAGTGCTTGAAGGTTTTGCTTTAGTTCCATGTCTCCCATAAAATGACAGATTATTTTTAAATTTTTTTTTTTTTTAGCTATGACTAGTGATCTTAGGTATTTGCATAGGTTATATGTCTGCGTAGCAGATTGTCTCTGAGTGTCTTGGTGCTTAAGACTGCACGATAACATGATACTGACGGTAACCAAAGCCAGGGAGTTTGCTTCCCTTAATTCAGCTTTCTGCAGGCACCCAGCACCAGCTGCGTGTCTTCCCTCCCGGATAGGCCAGGTAGGTTTTGGGGGACACCACGTCACCCAAAGCTCAGGGGGCCTGGGGGCTGGCCAAGGACCCCGCATCGGGAGTGTGAAGCAGCCCATAAGCTTTCAAAGCAAATAAGCGTCATCCTGGGGTTGTTCATCCTAGCGCTGCACTGTCTCTGGGGGAATGCGTCACCCGAGAGGCTTCTCTCCGTGATAGACCATCCCATACATCACCACAAGAGCATCATACATTACCCGAGCGAGCTGTAGCTCTCACACCGCATTACACCAATCCATCACCAAAGCAAGCTGTTGCTCTAATGATGTATTAGTGTAATAATCTGAGCAAGGCAGACCAATGATATATTACTCAAAAGATGGCACCATTTATGGAAGCAAGGTTCCAGGAAGATATTCAGTATAATTACAGGCTGCTGGCTGACTTTTACTGGCAAGAAAGTCAGCCAATGTACCCAGCGTATAACGGGAGCCCATTTCCTAGCTTGGGTTGGAGATGCCAGTATTGAAACAGGCTTTCTGTTAGTCTAACGGTAAATGTTCACTCTTCCTTAGCTGCAGTGACCGATTTTTAAGTTTCCCTGGTCATTTGGTGGAAAAATCCAGGTATCAGCTCCTTTATACAGCTGCCACAGTACCTCAAAGTAATTTCTTTTCAGGGCCAAGTTTCTGTTTCTGCTATTTTTTACACGTAGTTCCACAGTTTTCTGATTTGCATTACAACAACGATGCATGTTACTCGTAACCCACCCTCAGAAACAACCCTCATTTGTTTTACTTCCACGCTCTGTTGTGGCACTTTGGTACCTTCCTGGTGCAATGTCATTCAAGTCAGTAAATATGGGCAGGAAGTAATTTTGTTCTTTGATTTTTTTCATTGGTTAGTGGCCTTCTCATTGTGAGAAGAAACCTGCTTGCCAAATATCTGAAATTTATAACAAGCACTATACTTTTGCAGAGCACAATTTGCCCTGTTAAATCCCAACCTTCTGAACCCCTACTCATCTTGACTTTTTACAGCGGCCAATTAATCGTGTCTCATGAGAACAAAATTAAAGCATTCAAAAAAAGGAAAAATGTAGGTTGTAGAAAACTTAGAAATAGAAATTATCGAGTGAACAATGCTTCTTTTTATCTCTGACTTCTGTGAGTCAGTGAACCACATTTCTGACACGGACATGGGCTTATAGGTGTTGGCGTACTGCGGTGCGAGGAGAAAAATAGAGCTGAGGCATCACCTTTCCCTTGAAGGGCAATAAAATAATTAAATATCCTGGGGGCGGCTTTAGTTCCTTTGATTCTGAAAGTTTTTCTCCAAATAAATGTATGAACTTATGTTTAACATTATAATATCTGTAACAGTAATTAGTATCACTAGTGCTTCTATCCAAGGTCTCAAAGTGACTTTACAGGCAATTAATCCCACGAGGTTGTAAGTATTAATGCCATCCTTTATACGAAGGGAAAAGAGCCTAATTGGCTGAACCAAATCCGTTAAAGTAAATGGGACGTGAGATCACGGAGCAAAAGCCGGCCAGCAGGACGCGGGTCACCCAACCCACCGCCCCGCCATGCCCCTCTCCGACGTGCCCAGCCCTTCCTCCTGCCCACCTTCCTCTGGGGCGCTGGTGCAGCACCACACACGGGTGGGAAGAGCGTAAACCTGTCCCCGTAGGGTAGGGAAGGCGGTGTTCTGAAGGAAAAAAATCGCATTCGGGGAGCCTGGGAGTGAGAACGTGGGCTTCGTGCAACATCAGGAACATATTGCACCTGGTGCACAAGTATTTTTCTCAGAGGTAACGTCCTCGACTCCTTCCCTGTGCAAAATGCTTCAGCGAACAGCTCATCTTGTAGTTTCCTACCAGTTGCGCTGTATACAGCAAAACGCGATCTAAAATACATAAATCTGATATGACATAAAGCACAGATAGAGTCTTGCTTTTCAAAGTGAAATCACGGACTTGTTGAACCGCGGATACGATTTCAAGTTGATTTTGTATCACTGGATTCTTTGCAGGAATTGCATATTGAAACGTGCATCAAATCAACATGCTCTGTTCTCTGGGTTCAGTTGTTATTTATTATTTTATTTGTATTTTTGCACTGCAGTGTATAACAAGGTCTCTGAAAAAAAAAAATGCTGGAAAGAGAAAAGACTGAATTTTTGGCATTATTAGCAAACTCAGAGTTAGGATATACTGTAATGAACAGTTAAAAGACTGTCAGTTTGTTCATCACGGTTAAGATGCTAAACCTAGAGCGTGATTTATAATGCTAATATATGAGGGACACGTCCACAGTACAGGAAACTCCAGTGTTGGCTGCAAAACTCTTTCCTAGATCACTTTTCTGTAAGTAGGATACATCTCTGTACTGTAAGTACTTCTAGATTATCAGTTATATCAGTTGCTTGTTACAGGTTTTCTACTTTCAGATTCTCGCCCTGCGCATTGATTAGGCAGTTGTAGCTGTTTACAATGCGGAAAACCAGTGCAAAATCTTATGTCAAAATTCTCCTTTCATGTAGGGTTCATTCAGGGTCGAATACCTTTGCAGAACAGCAAAGGCAGTTTTGCAAGGAAGCAAATCCCACTTATACCGCATTAAATACAAAGCAGGCGCTAGTAGAAGGTCATGAGCTCATCAATATTAGCAATAATCTGTGTCAGTGAAATGATGCCCCATTTTATTTCAACTGTTGGTTCGTTTTTACAGCAGGTGAAAAATTAAGAGTTAAAGGGGAGCGGCTGAAAGTACAAACACTGTCAAGATTTTTTGTAAGATCTCAGGCGGCCAGCGAAACCCTCATGAAATTTGACCCAGTCTGGGAAAAACAAGTTAATTTGGGCTTGAAACAACTGCCAGAGGTAGTCAACTCAAATGCAATTGCGTGGTACTAATGAAAGTGGACTTCAAAGAGCCATCGCCAACCAGGAAAAAATGAAACTGTCCCTCCCATCTTATGGCTCAAGCTGCCCAAAAAGGAAGCCAAGAGCCTCTAACGCTCAGCTGTTAACACCTTTTCCTCCGAGCGACCAGAGAGGTGTTTCCAAATGATGGCTACCAGCCCGAGGAGTGGAGGTAAGGACTGTTGCTTTCTCTATATTGTCCTTCAGCAGGGTGTGCAAACTTCGGGACAGATCCTGCCCGCAGATGGTGAGCAGATCGGCAGGAGAGGCATGGAGAGCCAAGGACGCTCGAGCCTTATTTAGCGGGGCTTTGGTAACCATCCCCTTTCCCTCCAGGTACTCCCTGAGCACCAGCTGCAGGAATGGGGGTTGGTATTGTATCTATAACACCACCAAAAAGAATTTTTCCGTTATTTTGCTGAAATTTGGGCGGAAATCAGAAAGGTGGACAAGCTGGCATCCCCGGCTGAGCAGACGTCCAGCTCTCCGTGCTGCCAAGCTGACAGGCTCCCGGCTGGCAACCCGCCTCCTTCTTCCACTCTGTGATGGATGGGCTGCATGGCCGGGAAACAAATGGGTTTTCTCCATGGTCCAGCATAGCGAGCCTCAGCCAATCCGAAAATAAATCACAGCATGATGTAAACACCCATAAAGGCTTTCCAAAACAAAGCAGGCCCTCGAGGAGACATTCTCCGCGATGTCTTTCCATTAAACATGTGTTTTGCAATAATGAATAGCCCACTCAATAGCGAATGCAAAAAACCCCCAGCCCCCAGTAATCACTAAGGGGTTCCTTTGCGATCCGTCGCAGCAGCGCAGGGTGCTCCTCGAGCGCTGGCTTTTCCGTGGTGGAGCTGCTGCAGGACATCCTACGTTTGGTACCGCCCTGTTTAGCCCGGGGGAGTAGTGAGGAAGGAGATGCTCCCGGGGAAAAGGTGTAGCCAACAGGGTAATCTTTGTAGAGCACTTCTTGACAAAATGCCCATAACCACTTCAATTTACAGAGTTGAAGTAAGTTTCTATATAAGCATATATACAGATATTTATATGTAGCTATATATAAGCACACACCTATATAAGAAGAATGGAACTAGATGGTCTTTAAGGTCCCTTCTAACCCGAACCATTCTATGATTCTATGATGAAGCATCATGACCACGATGCTCCGTTGTCCTACGCGGTGTGCAGTATTTCCCTCCAGGCAAAGCCACCAACAGAGGGGTGCAGTGACACCAGCTCTTCAGGAGAGGTGGTTGGGACTTTTGTGACAAATGCGGGGTTTTTACTAAATATGGAGAAGAAACCCTTCAGCTTCTCTGTTCTTTCACTCACAAACACAGAAACTGTCCTGTTGCTACAGCCACACAAAACCCACCACTGAAATGAGCCCTGCGTTTAGGTGCTAACATGTGAAAGATTTGTACCAGTATTTGGGCCGCATAAACAAGCAGCTTCTTTATATATAATGAATGAATTTATTTCCAAAAAAATCATAAAATATTATTTCTTTATGTTTTTCCTCTATAAAAAGCAGACGTTACACCCCCAGAGTTCAACCAACCAAAGACACTTCGTATCAGTAAGTATGAGCACCAGCAAATCAAAAGGGCCTCTCTCATACCAGATGCCCGATGAAGTGAAATAAATTAGGAAATAAAATAGGAAATAGAAATACAATACACAGGACTTTAAAATATTTGTATGTCACTTTTTATATAACCTTTATTTTTATACCACTTCTCTCTCTAAGGTCTGTTCTCTAAGTCTGGCAGATCAGGAAATATGAGAGTTGAAAAAGGGAATCCTGTTGTGTCTGCAAAGGTTATTTTAGGTCATTTTAGATATTTCTGAAAGACATTAAATATCATTTGGTTCTTTTTTTTGAGGTCACCGTATCAGAGGTGTCTGGAGTTATAGGTGGAAATAGGTGAAATGTGGTACCGGTAACACGTTAGAGCAGTCTGGAACGGGCGGTCTGAAAAGTACACCGCACATACGGAACACACAACCCCAACAGCTTTTGCTAAAAGACTCAGCTCTTTAGGCGGGAAGAAAAAGCATTTAATGGGCAACAGAAGACAAGTAAATCAATTTATTTTCCACTTCTTTTTTTTAGACAGCTTTTCCGGGCAGGCACTTCGTACCATGGGGAAAGGCAGAGGGAGCTCGGCTGGGGCGTGCGATGAGCTGCCTCCCAAAGCCTTTCTCGTCTTCCAATTGCTGGTGAGTGATTTTGCTCACATTTGCTCCTTAATGACGCTGTGGGGAATTTATTTTTCAGTACAGCCTCTTCTGAATTTCAGGTCTTGATCTGGGATCATTTTAATGAGAGGGGGGAGGGGGGGTGGAATATAAAAAAAATAACCAGAGTCTGAGTAGTGAGGCTGAAGGAAAACTTAATGAAAAAAATGTACGGTCTTATCATGTTGTGAGGATATTGATAGTACTTTGTGCTAACGTTTGTCAAGCAAGAATGTTTTACTCAGAAAAGAGCAAAACTGCACTCTATTTTCTGTATAAAAGCAACAGTTTGTATGTATGCAATATATAAATTTATATGGGACAATTTATATATGACTTTGGTAAACTTCAGAAATATTAAACCAAAATATTACTGATGCCTCCTCATTTCTTTTTCTCATTATGTCCTCGTTTTCTTAAGCAAAGATTAATCCTTTCCCAGCTTAGAAAAGAAGGCGCTGCTTACTGAGGAATTAAAAACACTAATTTAAGAAGACAGATGTGAGTACGTTAGGTGCAGTGTTTGTTGCTACAGGCCGTGTCTTCTCTCAGCTGTACTCACCACACACCCAAAATTTAATTTTCTATAGTCGCAGCTACTTCATTGTTTTCAAAACTAATTCCTGCATCTGCTGGTTTAAGATAAAAATTTGACAAGTTTTATAGGTACTAAATATGAACTTAAAGATGAGAAGTGCCCCGCAGTCAGGTAAGGAGCAGTGGGTTGACTTGCTGGAAGAGTTACGCGTCCGTTTCACCACTGGCTTCATGGTGCCTCTGGATTTTGCATCCCCTCTCCATGATTAACAGCAGAAAAGTGTCGCCTGGTAGCCCGGGAGGTGACACGAGCAGTGCCCAGGAGGTGACACAAATCCGTGCCCCGCCAGGAGGTACCAGTATCGCAGAGTAGCTCCGTGTTTGAACCATGCAGTGTTCAAACCCTCTCAGCCCCAGACCTTGTGTCACATCGATTATGGTGACGTGGGTTGGGCAGGGTCTCGCTTGGCCGGAGCCGTGGCCGGCGGTGCTGGGCGATTGCCCACGCGGCGTTGGCTGCTCGGTGACTGAGTGGTAGGACCCGTGACACTAGAAAGGCCCATCAGTGGGCCAGAAGATCTAGCGATGGTGATAGCTCAATGGAGAAACCTGAACCACTTACATGTGTTAAATAACCGAGTTGTGCTGAGGTTTGTCATCGGCCAGCTGCTGATGCCAAAACCTTCTGTATTTGAGAAACCTTGGGTGAAAAAGGCTGTGAGAGGCCAGGGGAGAGGCCTTTTGCCTTCCTCACCTTAACTTCACATTAATTGCGGAGCATGGAGCCGTGCTACGGAGTTACCCTGTTATTAGAAAGTATTTTGTCCACCATCGTCTTCATTCCCCACTTGTAGGACCTGCTCTACACCCTCAGCTGACATCCCACACCCTCCCTTCAGCTCTTTGCCAGTGGGCTCAGCAGTTTTATTCCTATCTTAATAAAGCATGAATAAGTAAATACAAATATAACTATACGCCCGCATGTTGCTACACCAGCATCCGAAGGGGTGCTGGAGGTGCTGAGCCCCCTTTCACAGCAGAGACCTCACTTGGCATGCGGTAGCGTCTCTTCTCCATCTGAGATATTCAAGTGCGTATGAATTTCAAATTACTTGTATTTTTTTTTTCAATCAATGAAAGCGAAAAGCTTATTTTTAATATTTTTTAAAAAAAAAACCCTGCAGATGTTTCTAAAAGAGAACGTCCCAGACTTGAAAACCTTTTAATTAAATGAGAATTGTTCTTACAACTTTTATTGATAGATGGGCAGGAAGAAAATTAGCTGATTGAATTAAACATTGAAAGGCAAACTCTGATAAAAGTAGGGGAAAAATATGGATGAAATCCAACCCATAAATTTTCATGAACAATCAGAAGTGCATATAAATGAAACGATTTAGCCATGGAAAGTATATAAATTCAAATCATCAGGATATGACACCTAAGGAGCTGGATTCAATGCCAAAACCTTTGGTGTATGTAAATTCTATTATTTTGAGACACAAAAGATTGAAAAACGCGTATGACATTTCTCTTGCACAAAGCTATTCTTAACAAATGGTCATGAAAAAGGATTGCCTGATCTATCGGAAGTTAGATATTAAAATAAATTAGAATACAGTGTGTAATTTAAATATGGCAAACTCTAGTGAATTTGTCTGTCTTATTGGCTTCTTTTGAAGAGACGCAGTTCAGGATTGAACCATAGTTACTGAGATTATTTGAATTCCAATTTTAGAGTTAATTTATTTAATTGCCACGGACTAATTGCCTCAAGCTCGATTGACCTGAAAAATGTCCATTTGTTAGCTAATAATTGTCATGCCACATGAGCATAGTTGTGTTGAGTTCAAAATAATATTTGGGTTGCTGTTTATGATATTTGCTGTATTTCTTCTTTCTGTTTTGATAAACTCTGCATACCTCACCTTAGATTACTTGTTGTTTGTTATTTCTCACCATGTGTTTCTATTTCATTTTCTACTACTTCTTTTTTTTTTTTTCTTTTATTTTAAAGGCGGGGAGTTTATTCTAACAGCTGGCGTTTCAGGAGACATCAGACTGGTGTTTTTGGTGCAAACCACCCACATTTCACTTGACTTTGCCAGAAAAGTATCGAACGCTTTGTTCAAATCAATTAGTGTATTTAAATCTATACACACCCCTCCTTCAGGTTTACTTTAACCCTTTTAAGTAGAGGAAAAAATTAGGAATTTATTCCCACTTGCTGCAGAGGAGCTAATGCCATCGCCGTCACCGAGAGCCGTGGGGTAAGAGCAGTGCTACGAGGAGGAATTGTGCTGCCCCACGTTCCTCACCCCCAGGCTGCCAGCAGCAAGCTCTGCAGCTGGACATGTGGGGTCTTCACTGGGACATTTCCAGAAAATACAGGGGCTCAGTATTGACTGGTAGCGGTAAATAATCCAGGACTTAATGTATCCGGGGAGTTGCTGCCTTTTCTGCTGTTGTTTTTGAGCGCTGAGCGGTTTTCAAGATGCGCATTTGAAGGTGTGTGAAAGAAACTTGGAAAACTCACGGTACTGGCGCAGTCTGTCCTGCCTTTTAAAGCGGTTTGTTTGGTTTTCATCGATCCTGATTTCAGAAAGAGCGCTGCCCCTCTTCTGCCTTTTTCCCTGTTTGTTTGAGACGGTGGCTGTGTGATGGGCTGGTCTTGAGATGTTGAGCTCCGGCTCTGCCTTCAGCTGGTTGCACCTATTGTGATGCTTCAATTCACCTGATACAACAAGGCACTAAAATACTGACTGTATAAGATGTTAAACAGGCACCACCACTGCAGCCAGAAGGCACACAACAGCCCAGTGCTGTGGCTACTGTTTCAATTTAAATACAAAACACAGTGACCAAAGTGACATCAAGGGATAATAGGTGCACCTTAGGCAGTATCATAATGATGACCAAACTCAGATTTCTGCTTGGACGTCTCCAGGAACTGTTCCCATGTAGACATCCAGGTGTGCCATCACATTTTTAAAAAGAAATGGAGCATAGCAGTTGAAAATCACTTTGCACGAGCCTTTTTAAGAAAATAGAGCAAAGCACGCGTGGCAAGAAATGTGAAAGGAAGGCAGGCCCAGGTGATCATCAGCTTGAAAGATAAACTTGGATGCAGGGAATCCCTCTCCCTTCTCTAATGGAGATGACGACCAGGCTGCCCTTGAACAGTATTTCACCAACCGCACCGTCCTGCGCCCTGATACCCAGCAGCACACTAGGCCTGGAAATGCACGTGCCGCTGCGCGCATGGCCTTTAGCAAGCTGATTAGGCTTTGTAACTCGATGGAGAGTCGCTGTGCAGCCTGCAAACATCACTGACGATAGGATAGGATAGGATAGGATAGGATAGGATAGGATAGGATAGGATAGGATAGGATAGGGTGGAATGGAAGAGGGAAGGGAAGGGAAGGGAAGGGAAGGGAAGGGAAGGGAAGGGAAGGGAAGGGAAGGGAAGGGAAGGGAAGGGAAGGGAAGACGGGAGGGGAGGGAAGAGGGAAGGGAAGAGGGAAGGGAAGAGGGAAGGGAAGGGAAGAGGGAAGGGAAGGGGGGGGGGAGGGGAGGGGGGGAGGGAAGGGAAGGGAAGGGAAGGGAAGGGAAGGGAAGGGAAGGGAAGGGAAGGGAAGGGAAGGGAAGGGAAGGGAAGGGAAGGGAAGGGAAGGGAAGGGAAGGGAAGGGAAGGGAAGGGAAGGGAAGAGGGGAGGGGAGGGAAGAGGGGAGGGGAGGGAAGAGGGAAGGGAAGAGGGGAGGGGAGGGGGGGAGGGAAGGGAAGGGAAGGGAAGGGAAGGGAAGGGAAGGGAAGGGAAGGGAAGGGAAGGGAAGGGAAGGGAAGGGAAGGGAAGGGAAGGGAAGGGAAGGGAAGGGAAGGGAAGGGAAGGGGAAGGGGAAGGGGAAGGGAAGGGGAAGGGGAAGGGAAGGGGAAGGGGAAGGGGAGGATCGTTTAAGGAAATGCTTCCTAATACCCAGTGTAAACCTCCCCTGGCGCAGCTTTGAACTATTCCCACACGTCTCCCCCTGGATCCCAGGGAGAAGAGCTCAGCACCTCCCTCTCCACTTCCCCTCCTCAGGGTGCTGTAGGGAGCCATGAAAGACAGAAATACTCCTGTCTTTCACGCTTCTTTGTTAATGTGCCTCATTTCTCAGGCTTTAAGGCACTCAAGGGAAGGGTGAGAGCAGTCCAGGTGGGATGCGGACACCCTTTCCAACGCCCAGCGGAGCGGGTACCGGTGCCACTAGATGGCATCGCCGTCCCACAATTAACCAAAGCCGCCCGGTTTTAACGTGGGAGTGACACAGCAGGCAGGTGTGGGACAACTCAGCTGCGTCTCCTGAGGTCAAAATCCAGCTTTTATAGAGAACCCTCACTGTTGTCACCCTGTCACCCTGTTTGTCAGCTGTATCTGGGCACACACTCGTCTCTCGCCGCTGCCGGGCAATGGGCGATGAAGGACACGATGGCGAGAAAAAGACGATGGGAACCGTCCTGCTGAGCTACTGCTGCGTTATAACGCGTATCAGAGACCTGCAAAGCTACGGCAGAGATTGCTGCTCCTTGAGCACGCCATCAGGACACATTCCTCACCTCGTGAATTCAGGTGAAACGCTAGAGAAAAGAAGGAAAGTTGTAAAAAGCTCCACGATCCATAACAAGAAGTATTTTTCCTGTGGGTTAGACTATCACAAAAGAGTTAAGTTATGTTTGGATGTTTACCAGGGATTGCTGCTTCCTAGTAAAAGGGTTTCTGCAAAGCAAAAAGAAATCAGCATTAACAACTATATAATGCATAAGTGTTTTCATGTCCTTGAGTGTCAGCTCTACTGAGAAAGGGAGAATTTAATGAGCTCTCTGTAGACTTGTAAATTTGTACATTTAGAAAACGTATGAAATAAATTCTCCTGTTTACATGGTAGATGTCCAAAACTTAGAAGAAAATTCAGCCAAGCCACACTGAAGTTTGCCACAAGGCACTAGACTAACACAAATAATATCACTCTGCGGGTCTGCTCTAACCCGACGGACACAAACCCGCGTTACACCTCTCCCTGTGGTTGCAGCTGTTGCCGTCACACGGACAGACAGCGAGCAGACAAGCAGTGCCACGGAAAACAAAACAGCCTTCCTGAGGAACAGGAGCATCCACGGGCAGCCGCACTGGTGATACCCAGAGGTCAATTTGCTGCTGGATGTCTCCGGGTAATCGATAAGTGCAGGGAAATTAAATAACTTCCAGTTTAATGTTCGGGTCGGGTTGTTTCCTGAACTAATTTCACTGAAACGGAAAGAATACCACCCCTCCCACTTCTGAGATTTGAAGACAGATCTTCTAAAACTATGCCTAAAGTAACCAATATTCAGACGAGTACCCTGTCAGTCGTATTAATCAGCTATTTCTAAGTTTCCAATGTGCATAGAGGAACATTCAGTGCAAATTAACATTAGTAGGTCCGTGGTTTTCAACTCTTGAACTTTTTTTCCACCCGATGAAGATGCGAGTGCTTGTCATTGCCGACAATTGGCTGGTTTTTCTGAAGCATTTTCTGACATTTCGGACAAGCGGGTGTACCTTGCTGCACGGCCTGAAGGTCAGTGGGCTAAACCTTTCCTAGCACATCATGGTGATACAGCAAAGGGCCAGGGCAGGGGGCAAAGCATGTCCCAGGAGGTCTGGGTTGGCTCCGAGAGGGTGTTAAAGACAAATCCTTGCCCTGGCATAAGCCTATATGTTTGTGTATATATATATTTTTTTTTTATATATATATATGTGCAAAATGGGTTCTAACACTCGTGCTGCAGGGCAGAAGCTATCCGCTAACCGCCTTCCATTAGGAAGAAACCCGATCTCCTAAGGGTTCCTTGCATCCCTGAAGCATCCGCTCGGAGCCGCTCCCGGAGAGAGCGTACGGGGTTAGACGGCCCTGCCACGGGAACGCCAGTGCCCAGGCACAGGCACAAATAACGTGCTTTACAAAGAAATCATTGAAAACACAAAGATTCTAGTGATACAGATGTACTTTCACACCTGCATTCGCCGACCAAAATACAGATCTAAGAATCTGAGATTATTTTATTTGTATGTGACGTCACCTGAAGTATCTTAATTCTCCACCACAGATCAGTGTCCCATTTATATTTACCTATAGATAGCGATAGCTACTGATGAAGTCATGCCTTTTGCCTGTATTTCTGAGGAATGACCTGAAATTTCAAAGACAGACATACTTTATAGCAAAAGGATAGAGAGAAATGCAATTTAAAATCAACTTTTCATCAAATCACCATACGTCTTCTATCAAAGATGAAAAATTTTAGATTATTTACTTCTGTTTTAACATCAATGGGAGAAAACATAACCCAAAACGCTGGTTTAACAGGAGAGCAAGAAATGCAGAAGAAAAGTTTCAAAAAGTGAAAATCAAGTTATGCGCATGGTTTTTTGTGGCTGCAATATTCCAGCAGAGCTGCACAGGTAGGTGCATCCTTTGCCATGGACCGGAGCATAGCGTGAATTTTACTTCAAAGTCAATGCCAGCGGTACCAAAAGAAGGAAGTCCTTTCCTTCCCTTGCAGCCCAGTGTGCGGGCACCGGACTCACTCCCTGGTTTGTTTATTTATTTATTTGTGAGTTCTGCGGATGAGCACCGCGGGGTTGTGTAAGCGCAGGGAGAAGGAGCTCACTTTGCGTTAAGGAGCTCAGTCCTAGGAGTTCGCATGTGCCTGTAGGACCCACACATGCCTTTGGAGATTTTGCGAATGGGAAATTTTCATTTCCAAATGATAATGATTTTTGGTTTGGACTTCAAGGAAATGTGGGACAGCATGTCGATGATTTTTTTGCAAAGGAATTTATGTGCTCGAAATCAAAGCTGTCTGAATGAAGGGACAGCTGGGCCTGCCAGGCTGCTTTACCCTAGCACTGCAGATGTCAGTCAGGGCAGGGATTGCTCAGGTCAATCAAAGTTCAGAAATTGTTTTATAAAGTACCAAATAAGGACATTTCAACTTTACTGCCCAAACCCTTGTATCTCGGGTGCAGTGGGATCAGGTCCCCCTGTAACCACTGCTGTAATCTACAAGCACCCATCAAAGCTCAAATCGCAAAGCCCTGGAAACCCCAAATTTGTCCCCCCTAGTCCCCAAAGGACATTCCCAGAGAGGGTTTAGGCACCTTCTTCACTTCTCCCGGCAATTCCCTCCCTAGAGGAGAAAGGCTGCTGTGGCTGTATGGATTTTGTGCCCAGGCTTGGGGAGGATGCAGAGGGTGGGATCAGGCGGCAACTCTCACCCTTGCGGTTCGCCCAAATTCTTGTGGTTTGCCTAAATCCTCCCGGTTTGCCCCGGAAACTTTTCCCGCGGGGGAGCTCCGAGCTCGCTCCGTCCCGCACCAGCCGGTGCTTTACTGGGGCGGGGGGCAGCGGGTTTTGCGGGGGGAAGGAGGGAGGGAGGGACGGATGGACGGAGGGCGGACGGAGGGGCGGCGTTTCCCTGGGGGGCTGCCCGCGGCGGCGGGGCGCGGACACGCGTGGGGCGGTGGGGTCCCGCCTCCCCTTCTTCCCCCCCCCCCGCGCTCCTCCACCGCCGGCCGGGGGTCGGCGGCGTCCGTCCCGCCGCCGCGGGCGGTATTTAAGCGGTGGTGCGCGGAGCGGCGCGGTGCCGGCGCGGCGCCCGGCGGAGCATGCACGCCTTCGGGCCGCCCCCCCCCGCCCGGGAGATGCTGGAGGTGGCCGTGTGTCCCGGCATCTACCCGCCGGCTCGCCCCCGGCCCCCCCACCCCGCCGCCAACCCCTACCTGTGGCTCGGCGGCCCCGCCGCCCCCTGCCCGCCCGCCGGCCCCTTCCCTCCGCCGAGCTCCGCGGGCGCGGAGAGGGGCTGGCCGCCGCTGTCCCCCCCGCAGGAGTGTCCCCGCCCGGCCCGGCCACCTTATTCTTACTCGGCGCTGATCGCCATGGCCATCCACAGCGCGCCGGGCCGGCGGCGGACCCTCAGCCAGATCTACCAGTACGTGGCCGAAAACTTCCCTTTTTACAAGAAAAGCAAAGCGGGCTGGCAGAACTCCATCCGCCACAACCTCTCCCTCAACGACTGCTTCAAGAAGGTGCCGCGGGACGAGGACGACCCGGGTAAGGGCATGGGGATGGGCATGGGGACCCGGGGGGCGCGTCCCCTCCGCACACACACCGCCCCCCCCCCCCCCCGCCCCTTACTCCCCCTCCCGCGGCGGGGCGCGGAGGCGGCGGCGGGACAACGCGGGGGACCCTTCCTCTCTCCGCAGGCAAAGGCAACTACTGGACCCTCGACCCCAACTGCGAGAAAATGTTCGATAACGGCAATTTTAGGAGGAGGAGGAAGAGACGGGCCGAATCCGGCGCGCCCGAGGGGGCCGGGGGGAGCGGCGGGGGCCCCGGCGTGACCGCAGCTCCCCGGGCCCACCGAGATGCGCTAACCCACGAGAGAGGCATATTTTTGTAACGCGTAAAATGTACATTTTTATATATGATCTATAAGTACGGAGAGGTGCAGGAGGCAGGGAGCGGGGATGGGGGTGCGCTGGGAGCCCAGCGAAGCCGTCGGGGCTGGCCGTGGGTGCTGCTTTCCCTCCTTTTTCACACTGTCCCTTCCCACCGAAACCTTGGAAAGGCTTTAACCTCCTGCAGCGTTGGTGTCCAGGGTGGCTTCCTTATCTTCGCAGGGCCAAGAGCAAAGCAGAGCTCCCTGCTGCAGCCGAGGGCCCCCCGTGGGATCATGGAATCACCAAATGGTTTGGGTTGGAAGGGACCTTAAAGACCATCTAGTCCAATCCCTCTTCCATGAGCAGGGACATCTTCAATCAGACCAGGTTGCTCAGAGCCCCGTCCAACCTGACCTGGAGTGTTTCTAGGGATGGGGCATCTCCCACCTCTCTGGGCAACCTGGGCAAGTGTCTCACCACCCTCGTTGTAAAATATTCCTTCCTTATCTAGTCTAAATCTACCCTCTTTTAGTTTAAAACCATTACCCCTTGTCCTGTCACAACAGCTCATACTAAAGTGTCCCTCCCCAGCTTTCCTGGAGCCCCTTCAGGGACTGGCAGGGGCTGGAAGGTCTCCCCGGAGCCTTCTCTTCTCCAGGCTGAACCCCCCCAGCTCTCTCAGCCTGTCCTCCCAGCAGAGGGGCTCCAGCCCTCCCAGCATCTCCAGGGCCTCCTCTGGACCTGTGCATCCTCTGGAAGCAAGGTTCCCGCCGGCTGCAGCCCTCCTGGGTGGGTTGGGGAAGGAAAGTGCCGGGTTTGCAGCCCGCACTCTCCAGAGATGCCAGGAGAGAGCCTGGGGTGCAGGGAGGGACAGAGGGATGTGCCCTCACCCCCGGACCCCACTCCCATGGGGGACCAGGCTGGCCTGGGGGGCACCCAGCCCCACCATCCTCTGCAGCGTTTCGAAATAAAACCCCTTTATTTTTTTCCCAAACACACAAGATCATCTTTGTGTCAGCCCATGGAGGCGACGACAATTTGTACAAAGAATTTCAGGTTTAATCGAGCATTCAAAATTAAGCCGGATCCCCGCTGAGGAGCTCCTTAATTGCTGGTTTTCCTGCTAATCGCCTTGACGATTGCTTGCGGGGAGCTGGTGGCCCGTGGTGCGGGTGTCCCGATGCAGCCCCCGGGTACCCACCGGCTTCCCAGGGCACCGGCTGCTTGAGGTGCCTTGGTAAAAACACCTCCGATTTATCCACTGCATCCATGTATACGTGTGGCTTCCGCATTTTTTTACGAAGCTTTGGAAAAATGCAACATGGCACCAGTGGCCTGCAGCCACGGTGGTTATGTTTGGGCATTTTATTAAATACTTCAAAATTAGAGGGTTTTGGCCACCCCTATTTGCTTATTAATGGCTGGTGCCTGTTCCCTGCTTTTGCTTTCGGGTCATTCTTTGAATGGTCTGAAGAAAACAAAGTTGTGAACTATATAAAGTGTTGCTTTTCCTTTCTGGCTCTTCGCCTCCTCCAGCCCACTCTTCCTCGCTATTGACAAAAATACAGCTTTCTTAAATAAAAAGCTAAAAATATTATTGTTGTTTACAAGAAAAGAACCCCAAACTGCAACCTGCATTATCCAGACTTTGTGTGCATTATAATGGAACCGTAAAGCAAGTTTCACCAAAAAAATCATAAACAAATCCAAGGTCTAAGAACCTAAAATGTGTCAGAGATGCAAGTGCCTGATGGAGGGGAAGAACCAGCTGTACAAGAGGAGTTTTTCCTGCCCCAAAATGTAATAAATAGTATTACAAAGTATCTGGCTTACAAATATCCAACTTCAGTAGACCTGGAGTGAAGGAAAGAGCCAATATGCTGTGTAGGTTTATGTAGTCAAATTTCTTTTTTATTGATCTCCTATTTGAAAATAAAAAAAAGCTTCATACAAGAAAAAACACTATTCTGAAATGGTTTTAAAAATATTTCAGACATAATCTTTTTCTTCATTTTATTATTTTCCAGGGCTCTCCAGTAAACAGACACTTAAGTTAGAACTTTTGTTTCCTTTTTAAAGTGAGTAGAATCCTGTTCAAGGTTTCAAGCTCTTGTTTCAGCAGGGTAACCTTTAAAAGGGTTATTAAAAGGTGCAGGGAAAGCACCACATTCAAAGGTGCAGGGAAAGTTATTTTTGCAATTATTTGCATTTTAAGCTGCTTTTTTTCCAGGTGGCTGGGGGTTGTGGTGAGCAGGTCATGTAGAGAGTGAAGAGAGGAGATAGCCTTGTATCATTACCAAAAAAAAAAAATAAAAATTAAAAAATAAAGGGCTCGTTGATGAATTTCTTGGTGAAAATAGCTGTGTGTTCAAGTTGGCATTCAAATTTTAAAAAGCTGCCTCTGGACTGTGAAATTCATTCGCCAAGGAGTGGGCACACACCTGTAAATAGGGAGGATGGAGAAGCTCTTGGCCTGGCAGAGCCAGAGGACCCTTCCCGAGACGCAGCGAAGACACTGACCTCGGAACTGGGACACCAGAGGTTTCACTCAACCCACGCTTTCTTCTGCTTCGGGATGCAAAGCTCTGACGGGCTGAAATCCATATTTTCGCCTTGAGACTATTTGCCCCGGGACAGTGTGCCATTGCAGGACCCTGAAAATGCAGCAAAAGACAAAAGAAGAGACCCCCGGGTGGCCACGGGTGCTTCAGGCTTCGCCAGCGGGGTCTTTGTTAGCGGCTCAGCTGGGTCCTGCGCTGGGGAAGTCCATGGACAAGCTCAGACCACACTGCATTGCCAGAACCTTTCTTCAGGGACCATTTAAGATAATGATTCGATGTGTACATGGAGGCCACCGTTTGTATTTCTTTGTGCTTCTGTTGTACTCAAATTCTATTTTTATGTATTGGAAAGAAAAGGAGGATTTTTTTAAATAAATCAGTCTTATTGGAGCAGAGAAGTTGCAATCCCTCTAAGCAAAAACACTGCTTGAAGGAAAAACTGCCTCAGGTAACGAATCTCTGGGTTAATGGGGCAGCTGCAGACTTTAATGAAAAAGGGTGATGGGATGCTGGGATGGGGTGAGGATGGGATGGGATGCTGTGGTCCATCCTTGCTTGGGCCAGACTTATGTGCAAGCCCAGGAGGGACTGGCTGCAGGGCAGCTTGAAGGGCATCCCAGGGCTCCTTGAGCTTCCCTGGATTTCTAGAGCCCAGACTGTAGTAGATTGATGGCTCCTTGAGCTCCCCTGGCTTCCTAAAGCCCGAACCGCTGTAGATTGATGGCTGTGATGAAACTCTGCTGACCATGGCAGGTGCCCTCTGCAGGTGCCCTCACTGAATCATTTCTCCTTGCAGCCACACCGTTACTGCAGCAGGATTCAGGTCTGAGTGTGGCAGAAGATATTTCAGGGAGTGTTTGCACTCAAGCTGAGACCAACATCCCCTAAGGGCCCTCCATAAGCTGTGAGGAGAGGTGGGCTCCTCTGGAGGGTGCCCGAGAGCAAGGAGCCAACTCAGGAGCTCGGAAGATGTTCCAATGGAACTTGTCCCCACCGGCGCTGCGGAAAGGCTGATGAGCTGAGCTTTTTCACTTGGAGACTTAACACAGGCGCCAAAAATCGTGTGCCCCTAGGTGTGCAATGCCCCATTGCACGCGTGCCACACACCCTGCTGTGCCACACACCCCGCCGTGCCACACGGGCTGGATGATTTGCTCTTGGTTTTACATGTCTGTGTGTGCTAAAGCTTCTGTCAGAAGCGAAAGCTTCTGACACATTCCCGAACACACGATGCCATCAAAGTGATACTATGCGATAGCCAAACGACCAGACTTAGTGTGAAAAAAAAAAACAAAACCACCGCAGGAGTTTCTCTGGGTCTGTGCAAGACGATAAACGCAAACGCAGGCGCCGTGGGCCTGGAGCTGGCGATGAGAGCCTGCTTCAGTGCAGAGCGAGGAACACCAGCCCTGGGAACAGGAGGAGGAGAGTGAGGGGCTGCTAAATGCAAAGAGACCGACGTGTGCCCAGGGACCCACCACCGCAGCGAGAAAGGTCAAGGGGGCTCGGAGCCCCACACGCACCTTGGCCAATAGCCTTGGCTACGAGGTCAGCTCCAAATATTCATAGAATTGTTGAGGTTGGAAGGGACCTTTAAGATCATCGAGTCCAACCTTTAGCCTACCCTGACAAGAGCCACTTCTAAACCATGTCCCTCAGTGCCCCATCTACCCTTTTTTTAAACACCTCCAGGGATGGTGAATCCACCACCTCCCTGGGCAGCCTATTCCAATGTTTAATAACCCTTTCAGTGAAAAAATGTCTCCTAATATCTAATCTAAACCTCCCCTGACGTAACTTGAACCCGTTTCCTCTCGTCCTATCACTTGTCACCAGGGAGAAGAGGTGAGCGTGTTCAAAGCACATTAACGGCATAAGAGTTTGGGCGTGAGTGGTGAAATGTCTAACGCGAGTAAGTGTACGGGATGCTTTTGCAGTTAAATGCCATTTCTGAGATCTCCTGATCTTGGAAATGCCAGAAACCCGCCCCTTGCTGAAGTTTAGAGCAGCTCGGTGCCTACTGTGGTGTTAACTCTTGAGGGACGGGCAGAGCATCAAGGAAACAGCTCAGCATCTTTTCGCTGTTTTGCCCGCAATAATCTGGAAGTGGGGTTGAAAAGGTTTCAGTAGCTGAGGCAGTACCCAAGCAGAGCAGAGAATTGTGCTCATTTGAGCCAGGATGCACCGGAGACTTGGACTTACATTAATACATTATGGAAAAGCCCAGGAAACCACATAGTTATGGCAGCTCCACTTTCTAGGCTGTGCCTTTTACAGGGGAGGTTATAGTACAAGCAACAAATAACAAGTGCCTTGTTTCATTATTCAAGAATAAACCTATGGAAATAAGGAACTGGACTGTTTCTTTATGCAGATAGAGTTCAACATGATAAAAAACCCCATGATTTCTTTACTCTAGAGCAATACGTTGGCCTATATAAGAAAGAGAAGGGACTGTCATATAATCATAAATCATCTTTTTGGGATCAGGCAGGCATGTACTGCCTGCAAGCTTAAGCCGTGGCTGGGATAGCAGCTAATGTGCTGAACATTTAATTCTTGGGCTGTGTCTTGAGCCCAGCTTCAAGTCTGAAGCCCAGTGGGTTGGGAGGGCTCGCCTCTCCTCCTAGCAGACAATGGTCGTCATCACAAAGAGCAACCAGGCATCGCTTGCCTATCATCCCTGGCAGTTTTTCCTCGTGAAATGGGTTGGACAAAGCTTGGGGAATGCATAACGACCTCCGGCTCGTAAGGGCGCGGGGGATTTCAGCTGCGTGCGCACAGTGCCTGTGGGGTGTCTGCTGAATTAACTTGGAGGAATGGAAAAGTCTGATGGCGAGTTCCCAAAACCACACGCTGTCTGTCCCTGGAATTCTCACCGGCTAAGCAGGGAAGAGACACAGTAGCTGAAAAGGAGACAGAGTTTTCATTTCTTAAGAATATTCCCAAATCTTCATCTACGAATGATTTTACTGAGCTTAATGCTTTATATTTTAACTTTACTTATATTTTAATCTGGTTGCAAAAGCAATGATTCTGTATTTTTAGAGAGATTATTGCTTAGGAGAAGCCCATAATAAATGAAAAAAAAAATGTGTTAAATCAAAATATTTTTTTTTTTTAATTCAATTTGCCATCGGATTCAACACTTGAATGCGATTCATCCTTGCTAAGCATTGTGATTTCCCGGTGCCTCATTGTATTATGACATTGCTTCCCAGGATTTTTTACTGGCAAAACGGAACAGGGACTATCAAATTTTGTGTAGCTGTACTGTCTGGGTAAAATCAATACATCAGCTGTGTTTCCACATTCCAGTCACTGCCTTCGAGTCAATAGGGCAAGAGCTGAAGGGAAAGCAAGGCTTATGTACTTGTTACATAAAAATAACAAAATTCATCCTTTTCAGTCGGTTGTCTGTTGTACAGAAATTCACACCGCAGGAGACGGCGCTTCTAGTTCTGGTAGCATCAGAGAAAAATACACGGGCAAATACACAGTGGAAGCAGGTTTGATGTGAAAAGCTCCTCTTGTAACCCGTGGTAATTCATCGCCATTCACTGTGTCTGCTTCCCGGGGCTTTACTGTGTCCAGGGAGCACCCAGGGACCAGACGCTGCCGCTGTGGTTAGAGGTTCGCACACCACCATCCCTCTCCCTGTGCTCCCAGCCCCGAGCATCTCCCTGATGAGGGTCCTGGATTTTCCTGCTGTCGGGGTGGGAGTCACACCCTGCAGGGATGGCAAGAAATGCCGCTTAAATGCTGGAAGAGTACAACCCCTGCTCGTCCCCGCTCCGGACACTCAGCTCTGGGATGTCACGCGGGCACCCGAATTTCCCCGCGCCAGCCGTGGGTCCCACCGTTAGGCGGGGGGCACTTTGGAGACGCTGCTGGGAATAATACCCTGAGCTGACTCAAAGGGCCAGGGGACCGGTTCCAGTAAGCCCTCAACGACGTACTGCAGAAGTGGGGGGGGCAGAGGGGAAATGGCCTAATGAAGCAGTGGGAAAATTGCATTATAATACGAACACGATCTGGTATTGGCTTTAAGATCATATGGCCGCAACAGGGACTCCAGACTCTCCTCCTGCCTGTAGCAGTAGCGTTTACAATGCCCAACTTGTATCTACCGAAAAGGATTAATCTGTTCTTTTCACAAGATCAAACTGACTTTTTTTCTTTCAAAAAGACAACACATGACTTAGCTGTATTTTTTTAGCTTTATTTTTTAAGGAAAACACTTCTTTATCACCTGTATAACCAGATAGAAGAAGGGATTTTATTTTTTTTTATCTTTGGGTGATTACTGCTCCGCTTTCTGAACAATTTCATACTATTATCTCCGTTAACAGCTCAGTTCATTTATGACTGTCAGGTTTTGATAGAACTGATACATTCTATTTTATTTTCACTATGGGCTTAACTTGCAAGGTGTTGCTGCTCGTGCTGTGAGTTTTCCATCATTTTGCTAAGACGAACTCATTAATTTTTCCGCAGACTAAGAAAAGCCAACGCAAAAACCCACTAGTGTGGCTGGCTGATCCCTCGCAGCAGATGACCAGCATAGACTCTTTGCTGTGTTAGCCACAAGTTTTTAAAATAAACTTAGTTCTTTGCTCTTCATTTCTAGCTGTTTGGTTTTTTTTTCCTTAAAATCTGATGTGAAAGATTAATATTAGGAACTTTATGAAATGTCTTATAACTCTACCCTGGAGCTTCTCATTTACATTAAGACAATTTTTCTAAAGTCTGAATGTAATCAACGTCTATTTAAAAGTTCTTTACAGTGCTCAAGCATGTAGGCAAAAGAGATCTGCTCAGATGCCGGCTTGTAACACGTGAAATAGGAGCAAGGAGAACTGACAGCTCAGCCTCCCTCACCTTTTCCCCTGTAGAGCCTCTGAAAGAAAAGCACCAGCAAACAAGCAAACAAAGACATCACGCGATAAAGTGGTTTGGGGGAAAAAAAAATCTTCTTTCCTGTCAGTGTCTCTTCTGGCAGTGTAATAGCTGTGTTCGTATAAAAATGTACGTATCCGTGCTGAGATTCCCAGGCTGTTACTGATGAGGGGGCTTACTTCCAAGGAGACCTCTCGATAATGCAGCCCGTGCCGGTTTTTTTTCTTAGACCTTATAGGTTTTGGCTTTTGTTCAGATTTCGTACAAAGCCATTTATCAGGTCGTGTTTGACTTCCTGCTGCCCGCTGTCTGCCGGAGAGGCCGGGGCTGCCCAAGGCGCCCATTAACTCCTGCCCCGGAGCCGCCGGGACTCACCCCGCTCCGCTGGCTGGGAACCCTTCTCCGCTCATCAGCCTCGGGGCAGACCCGTGCGGCTTGCGAGAAAGGTAGAAACAGCCTTAAGAAGGAAGAGTTTTAATACTTTAATTGAAGGTTTCAGATTCATATGCGCTCTTTTGGGTTTTTTTTTTTCAAATCACACGTCCCGGCCCTTCAGGTTCCCCTTGTAATCCTGCCGGGGCTCACGGCCTTCTCTTACATTTCTTTTTCACACATTGGTTTCTGCAATGAGATAATTAAGCATCTCATGGTTTGTTAAGATACAATACATAAAAAAGGGTTTTACAGCTGTTGATTCAGGATGGGAAGCCAGGTAATCACAGTTTCTTACTACCTGTTACATACCACCTTACAGGAGAGATTTTGTCCTTTTTTAGAGGAAGAAATTGTTCAGAAAATGACACCTAGTAAGAATACTATGTGCTTAATTTAATTCCCACTGAGGTAGTTAGATTTCAATATTTAAAGTCAAGGAGTTGCTTTAAGTGTTTCCCTGACTGACCTTATAGCGTCAGTAGGTGCACAGGAAGCGTCACGAAAACTGGAACCCATGAAAATATGGAAGAAAGCTTAAAAAAACCCCTTTAATGCAAGCAGCTTAACGAGACACTACCCAAGTGTCCGTCACCTCTATTTCTGCTGGCTTGCTAGAGTACTCAGCGCTTTCATTGCAGGTTAATGGCTGTTATTCCACCAGCGTTTCCTTCTGCTCTCAAGCACTAGCCATTGGCAAGACCATGGTAAAGAAGAAGAAACTGTCTGGTAATCTCCCCCTTTTGAAGAAAACCCTACACATGCAGAAGTAAAGTCTGCTGACAGTAAAAGGCCAGTATAAGCGGGGGCTCCAGCAAGCTGCTTGCCCAGGTCTCCTTAAATTATACCACCGTGAAGAAAACTCGACCTCCATATGTCAAAATACATTAATCGGAAGTCATGTGCAAGACAGCAGAACTTATTTTCCATGAAGGTTAATAGCCTAAACACTTCTGGTGTCCTCTCTTCACTCTCAGCTGTACCCCTGCTCATGGTCCAGTCAAAGTTCTCCATATCTGAACCATAAAGGCCATCCCAGATGAGGACTGGTGTCAATATTACCGTGGCTATTGGAAATGCAAACAGATTTGGAGGCCTCCTTTCCTCCTGGCTCACCAGTCACCATCCAGTTGATCCCGGACCTCAGGCCCTGCTCACACACCAATGTCCTCAATGACCCGTTGAGGAACCCGTCGTGTGGCCCGGCCACCCCTTCCTCAGCAGGGAGTGCTGCCGTCCTACCACCCTGCTGCCTCCCTTCTCCCTGCACACCAGTTGGGCAGCGTGCTTCTACCTTGTGAGGAACGTCATTAGAGAAGATACTAACGAGGTTGTGTCCTAGACCCATCCTGAAGCATTATTAGCATATATCCCCCGTGACAAGGGGGTGTTGTGCTGACCTCCCCTCCTAAGCCACCCTGGGAACGTACCAGTATCGCTCCAAATTTAAGTGTCTGAGCTCCCAGTTGCTCATTTTACACCATTTCTTGGCACCGGCTAGTTTTCTTCAGCAGCTGGGGGTTTCCATGTCCTCAGGAAAAGGCAGGGGCATGGGGAAGCCCTCTGCCGAGAGAGCTGCCAGGGCCAGCTGAAATACAAAAAATTCAAATATTCCTGGCTGTAGCGTAAATTGCAGCTGCTACAACTTCCATCTCTCGCTTTGCATTTGTATTTTAAAGGTTGGGGTTTAAGTGAGTGGCAGTACTCAGAGGCAAGGACAAATCGATGGTTTGTGCCTCAGGCTTGTCCTGTCACTGCAAATTGTGCCGTGGCGGGTGCAAATTCACAGTAGATTTATTTTTAATCTGCATAGGTACAGTCCGGCGTATTTCTTATTGCTGTAAATGAAGGAAAGTAAACCAGAAAAAGGAAAGAAAGCTAACTCCATATAAGTAAAGCAGCTTCTATTTTTGCTGAGAATAAAGTTACCTGGAGTCTGCATCCGCATCTGTCCTCAAGCAGAGGGTTCTTGGGTCCTTTTATTACACTCCACACTATAATGAAAGACCCAACTGGAAATGGACAAATGGACAAGAGCGCACAGGACAAGCGCGAGCTTAACTTTTCTACATCCCGACACTCCTTTACGTAAGAATAGAGTCTACAAATAGTCAGAAAACGGCACCGCGTGGGGATCGCACCTATTACGTATAAATATTGCTTCGTTCTTGGCTGCGCAAAGGGTTTCCTCAAGGCACCGCGCCTCAGCCACGAAGCACAGAAGAAAGGTGGTCAGACTGCCGGGACACAAAGTGCAATTTTAAACAATAGGATATTTCAAACAATAGAATGCGACTTTAATCTTTGCTTTAAATGCACAAATCTGTTTTCCTAATGTATCCAACTTCTAATAATTACACCTCTTCAAAAACTACAGCGGTTGTGGTTTCTATCCATCTCAAGGTAAATGGAAAGGTATAACAGTGCTTTAGCGATGCTGTGCTAACTGATGCTAACATTTCTTTTTAGCTCTCAAAAAAAGCAATATTAAGGACACAAAATAAACTGGCATTTTTTGTCTAGCGCTAAAGCATGACTCATTAACATTGCAAGTCAAGTTTCTGCTTGTACGGTATAATGCTTTGTATCATAACAATACATTAGTGACAAATCTTGATACTTTAATACACTATTCCCTCCTTCAACAGCTAATTCCTACAATTAGCTTCCCGCGAAGTAAATTCCTTCCCCTTCCCATCTCCCAGCCGTGAGACAACAAGCATGGCGCTGAAAAGATATTTTTCTCTTTGCCGTTCGCTCCTTGAGAGGGGTCTCCAGAGGAACAAGCCTTTAGCTTTAATTGGGAGGATTATTTAGGCACCTTTTACTTACAGTTTGCCTGGGAACCCTGTGGAGCAAACCCGACGCTGAGCGGGGTTATGGGGAAGCCCCATTTTTTTTTGCTCAGCCCCCAGCAGCGAGCTGGGCACCAGGACAATGCCTCGCTGCTGTAGGGAGGAAAAGAGGACGGCCGGCACTCAGCCCACTAAAAAATCATGGAATCGCAGAATGGTTTGGGTTGGAAGGGACCTTAAAGATCATCTAGTCCAACCCCCTGCCCTGGGCAGGGACACCTCCCACCAGCCCAGGTTGCTCAAAGCCCCATCCAAAAGATGAAAGATGAAATGCAAGAGATGAAAGATGAAATGCATTACCTGATATCTGAGTCTAATGGCTCTCTACAACCGTAAACGGTGTCCCTGACAGAATTTCCCAGCCCTGCCCGTAGGAGGTTGCTGGCTCCGGGGAGGCTGGTGCTGCCAGCCCGGGGGCAAGAGCGGTCATCTTTTGGGGGGCAGCGGAGGAGCTGCAGACCTGGACACCTTGAGCCAGACTGGCCAGGTCACTCCAGACACATTTGAAATTTAACTCCTTCCTGCTTTTTTTCATTATGTTTGAGTTTCAGTACTAGTTTGCAATGCGTCTCAGCAGACTTTTCTGGTTTTGGGGGATAATTCCTATATCACATCCTAATTCTTGCCGGATCCTGCAACTATTTTTAGGCTTATTAATTTTTGTCGTTATAAAGTCACAATAATGTTATATTATGCCAATGTATTTGATGAAGGAAGAGGCATGAAGCCGCTCGGGGAACAGCAAAGCCAACGAGGTCTGTTCGCGATCAGGAGCTCGCTCCGGCCACGCACGGAGCGGGAGAAGGAGCTTCTTCCCAGCGTTCACCTGCAGGATTTCCTCCAAAAACACCCGGCAGTCCTGGCTTTGTGTTCGAAAGGTCGCATTTCCCCAGTGAAGGAACAGAATTTGGTTTTTTGTTCGTTTTGTAGGAGAGGCATTGCTTTTGGTTTTAGGAAGATCTCACCAGGAAGACGCAGAAATGGCTAAGTTAATATGTAATTGGGAATGAGAGGGCACTTCCTAAAAAATAATGAATATACAAAGTTTAATTGAGATGAAAAAAAAATGTAAAATCCTTCAAGTGGCGAGATCAAGTCTCAGCTGCTCTTCTAGTGGATGGACTTTTAATTAAGTGTAATCTAACTGTGTTACAGGTAGAAGATGAAACAAAATATTCTGATGAAATTAGCAGAACAATATCTCTCTGAATCCAGTAGTCGGCCAAATCAAATGCACTTCACCCCTCCTTCCCTCCCTTTTCCACTGCCAGAAATTTAAATCAATTAAACCCCTTCGGTTTAGAGTTGTGGTGTTCTTCTGGCACAGCACCTTTAGCCCAGGGACATGCAGACGGCTAATCCTGGTCATCAACTCATTAACATCCACCCTTAAAATCCGTTCCTTCCTTTCCCGCACCCAGCTTTGTTATTTCATTCCTCTCGATAGTTAGAAGCATTCCTTCATTTTCTGATGTAAATTTAGTTGTAACTATATTGGTGCATTTTTTTCTTCTGACAGGACAAAATTTTTCCTTTCACTCCTTTCACTCAGATAGTTTTTCTCCTCCTGTATTTCACCTTCCATCAAAATTGCACAGTCTTTTCTCTTAAAACCATCTTGCCATTTTCCCTGGTGCTGCCGTTGCCTTTTTTCTGTACAAGTTCATGTTTACCTCGCTTGAGCTTTGGTCACCAAAATAATTGCGCCATGGTGAATATGGAAACATTGACTTTGTAAGGTAACGTTTCACCCTGTTTGTGGTTGATATTTGGCCCTCTCCCTCTAGATAAGGCGTGACGAGCAAATGCAGATAACTCACCCCTCCGCAGTGCAATCTTGGGCAGGGGCAGGTCCTGGGGTGCCTCCTCCTCTCCTTCAGTGTGATGTCTGCTTTGTCTCCCTTTCAGCTGGTTCTTGAAGCATCTCCTAATTCTTGTACTCATTTCCCATTTTCTCAAGTCATTTTTCATGTTACAACACGTTATACTCTTTGATGAAGCGTAGCTAGATCTATTGCATTTTTCTTCAAGGAAATAAGTTACGTTATCAAAGAAAGATAAATTACTCTGGTATTATATTCCAGTTTCCATTTACCCTTATATATTTACTGGAGCACTGGTTATATTGTCATCCTCATTTGCCTTCCGACTCATCATCTTTCATGTAATAACTCCTTTGCCTTTAATATAATGCTTGCTCTATCCAGGTAATTTAGGAAATGAAGCAGACAAAACACGGAACACATGTAGGCTATGCCCATAAAGTTAAACAGTGCCAGAGCATAGCCAGAGACACAGGAACTAGACTGGTCTATACTGGTGCTTTGGTAGAGCAGCCCCTGGCACATCTTCGGCCCGTCGTATCAGGCCGTTCTAGTTGACTGGAGTGCAGACACAACGACCTGTGCCTTGACTGGGGTTTATTTGAGCTCATCATGGTGACAGTCACTGGTGTCATAGCCCAAGTGCCAGAAACTGCAGCAAACCAAGTTAATTAGGCATTAGATCATTTCTGACCTTGCTCCATTTAGAAATGGTTGCTTCTCTAGAGATGGCAGGGTCTCTCGTGCTGGAAAGAGTAAAGCGTACTCACTGTAATTTGTGTTAAAAGCAGTACTGTCCTCAACATCAACATATCATCACGACAATAAGGAGATTGGGGATGCTCTGCGCTGACCTGCATGGATTCCCATGCCAACGAGTTTGGACTTCTGACTTGTGGCGGAGCAGAGAAGGATGGAGAGGTGGTGGTGTTGTAGATCCCACTCATCGTCAATGACCTCTGAGCAGAGCAGTCATTTGAGAAGTCTCTGTATTTCAGATAAAACTGATGGGTGAGACAGACGTACGTGTAACTCCAGAAAAACACAGAGTTGAGGGGAGGGTGGTGTAAGGGTTCAGTAGCAATGGCAAGATTGAAGAACTGCAAATTGTAATTATGGACGGATGCTTGAAATACAGAATGAACAAGGGACCTCTTGAGGGTTTTTGGTGGTCCATCTGAGAAGGAGCAAAATGTCTTAAGACTCTGGACAGAAGCATGTTGAATCTGTCCAAACTGGACAGGCTATTTCCATGCTGGGAATCTACCAAGGGCCTAAGGGCAGTTACAGGCTTTGCAATCCCTTGTCCTCTTGGAGGCCTGACGAGGTGCAGCTCAGGAGGCTGGAGGTCTCCTTCACGCAGGGGAAGAGATTTTCATGAGTGTGAGATTTTTCATTCCCTATTGGAGCTTGGCACAGATTCTGTAATTTGCGGTTTCCTTTTTTCCAAGCAGATGAAAAACGATTTGCTTTTCCAAAGTTTCCCACCTAGGTATTTTTGGAAAAAGTTTAAAATGATTTTGTAGTCTCAGAAATGTGTGGGAAGACTGCAGAGCCTTAACCTCGTCCCCATCGGTGGCACACCAGGAGTGCCACGCTGCTCTTCTTTCTGGTGCCGCGTCTGTCGAGGACACCCCACCGGCTGTCTGCGCTTCTCGTCACCGGGGTATAACCTTACAGACAGATATGTTTTGAGTCAGAGGCTAGCTAAATGCAACACTTATCATCCAGGTTTGACACTTATAAAGCTGTATTCTGGAAACAGTTAACAGCCAAGAGTACAGTGATGACTTTTATAATTCAAAGCGACCCAAATCAGTGCGATATCTTTTACCAGTAGTCATCAATTTTCAGAGTAAGTTCCAACAGTTTTCTCCTGCTGGCTATAAAATAACCGAACAAAAGGGTTTGCTAAAGGGGTGAGATATTTCATGCTTCTGAAATTTTCTCACACTCTTGAGATCCTGAAAATAATCCGCACTCTCCGTATTTCTCACCGCAAATGACAGCAGAAACTCATTAATTCATCTCGTAAAGAAATACAGGTAAAAATTATATCCGCTCCTCCCGCCTTCTGCTCAGCGAGATGATGTGATGTAGGAGACTCTCGAAGTCCAAGATACATTCCATTGCATTTACTTTTTACTGACACAACTAAAGTTGCTTAAATGAGTTTCCCTTGCTGCTCTGCCCACAGCAGTGCCAAGCCGCTACCGTTGAGATTTAGGTCTTCTGGGTCACATAGCTTAGGGCAAAGCAGTTCTTTTGAGACCTGAATGATTATGTCTTGCCCAGAAGATATTTCTGGTATCAGAAGGTATCAGTGAAACTAAAAATCAGGAACCTAGAAGCAAAGAATGGAATGGGTGTCCTGAAGCTGGGGGAAAAAAAAAAAAAAAAGAAAATAGAGCACTGGGAGTAGAGAGGATGCAATGAAAAAAATATACCCCTAAAGCATCTGGCTGTGAAAAAAAAATCAAGTCAGCCAAAGGCTGATTAGTAGCTGTGGTACCGCGGTGATCCCATTAGGGATGTAACATTGTTTTCATCTTGACATATTTTCGTGGAAGAAAAATTATCCGGCAGCAAGGATGGAATTCTTAATGGAATAAGTATTTCGCTAAATCCTCTTAATAAAAGAGATTGGAAAACAATAGAGTGAGGAAAGCTCTGAAGAGATACAAATATGTGACGAGGAGCTGACTCCTCCTGCCCTGAAAACGAAGGGAGGCGACAGCCGAGGCGAGGGGACTGTCAGTGTCAATGAGGCAGTAATGGCGTTGGCTGGCACCTCCAGGGCTTCAGAAGGACGCTCTCAAGATAATAAACTGTTAATTAACTTTCCCTTTTCCCCAGAGGATCTCAGCGTCCAGTTGTTTTTAGCCCTGCCTAGAAGATTGGGTTTAATTCTCTTTCCTGAGTTAAAATTTCGCAAGTGGCTGCGCTGAGGTGAGGGAGAGGCCCAGGAGTTCTCTCCAGAGATGCGAGCGTGAGTAGGCTGTTAGTGAATTTCTGGGAATAGAAACAAAGGAATTACCTTATAAACCTCTTAATGCTATCTTTTTCTTTTCCTCGGGTATAATACTTTGTGATTATTCTTTTTTTAACCGATGCTAAAGGCTTGTTTGGGCAACAGACTTTTGGGAATAGAACTTTGTGAGACGAGGGCTCAAGGCTGAGCCCTTGCGCTTAGGGGGATTCACACTTTCACATTTCCTTTTCTGTTGGAAATTGTTTTGTTTCGTGTTGTTTTTTTTTTTTTTTTTTAAGTACACCACAAAAATGACATATATGACATGGATTTTTAAGAAGTGCTCCCGCTCTGCCCATGTTTTGGATAGGGTTTATCTCAACAGCTGAATTATGCTCGTTGTTTAGGCTGAGACAAGATGCGTGGGATTACCTCTGCCCTCTAAAGGTCTTGTTCCTGCAGTTCAATATATCTTCATGATGGGCAGGGTCAGGGAGGCTGAAATCTCAGACTTTCCTGGTACCTTGCGGAGGATGACAGACGGCTAAAGGATAACTTCACGGCCTTCCAGAGGACAACTGTGCTTTCACCTTATTTTCAGAGATCGCTTGCCAGCTCTTGCCTTTCAGGATCATTATTTTCTTTCAAGGCAGCAGCTTCTCATTTTAAAACAAATATTGTCCTTGAAAGCATCCCATTGCCACTGATAAAATGATGCTTCATTGAGTTGTCTCCACAAGCACATGTCAGCAATCGCTGCGGATAAATTACATACATCAAAGACTTCTAATGACCGTACTTTGAGTAAAATTAGCTTCCCGCGTTTGCATCCTTAATTAAGCTCAACACCACCCTTCGACATATGCTGCTTTCCCTAATAGCCTATGCTGTCTATGAAGTATAAATTACTGCCCGTCTGCTCAGGTTCAGTTTTGATACACTGGGTACAGCAACACCATCTAGTTTGTATTTACTTGTTCTAGGAGACATCTTAAGTTGACTTATCTTAAGTAAACACTGAAATATTAGATAAATTAAAGCTCAGTACAGCTCATTGTATCTAGGTATTGGAAAACGGGCATTACCTAGACAGGGTCACTGTTTCTCACAGAATATTATACACCAGGGTTGATTTTTTTGCCCAGTCTCAGCACGCATAGCCTCCTGTGCAACTCTTGAAGATGCCTCATCACTCTTACACCCCAGTGGTCCAGTCCGTTTGCCTTTATTTTGGCTCCAAGGGGGGAGCATTCTTCAGGGAGCCCATTTGGAAAATTTGGGGTAAGATCTGTCACCCCACGGTGCAGAAGAAGGAAGAGGAAGCCCCGGGCAGGCAGCCTGGGCATGTTGTACATGCAGGGCACTGGCTGATGCCCAGCTCCTTCCTCCAGAGATGTCTCCCCGACAGAGCACGTAGTGGGGCTCGGATGGAGGAGAGTGGGGAAGAAGTGGCTGGTGCCCCTTGGATAAAGAAAGCCAAGCCAAGGGGTACAGTTGAGTCCATTTCCCTGCAAACAAGCAGAGGGATGAAAAAGCTGGGCTTGCAACAAATTAAAAAAAAAAAAAATAGTAGGAGGGCTTTACAGATCAGAAGTTAAAAATATTGATCTGTAGTGAATAATATATAGAATCATAGAATCATAGAATCATTCAGGTTGGAAAAGACCCTTGGGATCATCGAGTCCAACCATCAACTCCACTCTACAAAGTTCTCCCTTACACCATATCCCCCATCACCACATCTAAACGAGTCTTAAACACATCCAGGGATGGTGACTCCACCACCCCCCTGGGCAGCCTATTCCAGTGTCTGACCACTCTTTCTGGGAAGAATTTTTTCCTAATGTCCAGCCTAAACCTACCCTGCTGCAGCTTGAAGCCATTCCCTCTTGTTCTGTCGCTCATTACCTGTGAGAAGAGACCACACCAGCCTCTCTACAATGGCCTTTCAAGTAGTTGTAGAGAGTGATGAGGTCTCCCCTCAGCCTCCTCTTCCTCAAACTAAACAGTCCCAGCTCCTTCAGTCGCTCCTCATGAGATTTATTCTCCAGGCCCTTCACCAGCTTCGTTGCCCTCCTCTGCACTCGCTCCAGCACCTCGAGATCTCTCTCGTATTGAGGTGCCCAGAACTGGACACAACACTCAAGGTGTGGCCTCACCAGTGCCAGGGGGACAATCACCTCCCTCCTTCTGCTGGTCACACTATTTCGAATACAAGCCAGGATGCCATTGGCCCTCTTGGCCACCTTGGCTCATGTTCAGCCACGTGTCAATTAGAACCCCCAGGTCCTTTTCTGCCAGGCAGCTCTCCAGCCACACTTCCCCAAGCCTGGAGCGATGCATGGGGTTGTTGTGGCCCAAGTGCAGGACCCGGCATTTGGCCTCGTTGAAGCACATTCCATTAGCATTGGCCCATCGGTCCAGTCTATCCAAGTCTCTCTGTAGAGCCTAATAGATCTCAGACTAAAATTTTATTTTATAAATATCATAGAATCATAGGATTGCTTAGGATGGAAAGGACCTTTCAGATCATCTAGTCCAACCATCAACCTAACACTGACAAAACCCACCACTAAAACGTACCTCTAAACACTAATATCGTACATCACACCTCCATTACTTCTTTGCTCAGTGAAGGCCTTGCCCTCTAGCCTTACACAATCTAAAGCACTTAAATAGTAAAACATGGTTTTTTTTATAAATAATTTCACACTCTTAACAAAATCTTGGCCCTAAAACCTGCAATTTAAACCTTCTAAGCAATGGGACAAGGGCCCATGTCACTGCGCCCCAGCTGTCCTCCATCACCACGTCACCACCTCCATCCTCTCCAGCAGCCCTGTGAGCAGGGACTCGGGCACCAGACAGTTCTTCTCAGCTTTGCCTTCCTGACAGCTGGATGTTTTCTCATAAATAAATGCTTTTCTACACACAGCAAAGCCCACCCCATTCACAAAGCTGCTTCCAGAACTGTGTAACCAGAAGGTAATAAGAGCAATTGGTTCGAAAAGCAAAAAGAAGAAAATGAAAAAGTGAGTGGAAATTGGCAGGCATGAGCAATAAGCCGAATTCTGAGCAAATTAAAGCAGAGCGGTACAAAGTATTTCTAGAAAGAAAAGTCGTCGCTAGTCCTTTTGGAGCAGGGGCCTGCACAAATTGTTATGCAACATCCACCCAGGCGAAGATTTATCCTTAAAGCAATTGAACTCCAGAGTCAAATATATTTAAACTACATCCACGTATTTTTGACACATACACAACATACCACAAGTTTAAAGAGGGCCTGCCAGACCACTTGTCTCATTATAGATGTATATTAAAACCTCTTCAGATCTGGACTAGTACATCTCACTTGTCTTTCTAAAACATTTATTTTTTAGGTTTCCATCATTATCGTAATTCTGGAGTAGATGTTCAAAAGCTGAAAGTCCTAGGAGGAGAGTCTCTGAGGTCAAACTTTAGCTGAGAAAGTCCTCTCAGAAATCTGCTAGCAGTGAATCCATCTATCCAGGGTAGCAGGGGCATAAACTTGTGCTTCATGCATCTCTATTTGGAAAGATCAACAGTGTCATGGTTTGGAATATTTGTTTTAATCAGCTAGTGGAGCCCACAGCATTCACCGAATTATATATAAAGGTAAGCCCTAACCACGGGGCCAGCTGTGATTCATTCTCACTTTGTAAACTGTGCTCGTCTAATCAAGTTCTATGAGCCCGTTACCACCTGCTAGGAGAACAGCTCTAATTCCCATTTTCCCCCCTAAATCTGATTTGTCAATCAAGTGATAAGAGGTGCTAAATAGTCAGCTTGTGCTTTCTTGCTTCTCCATCAGCTCCTTGCTCAGAGCAACATCACTCGTGGCGTGTGTTTGGTTCTCAGCCCCTGAGGTCCCTGTGAAGCAGTTTTGGAACAAAACCAGCTTATTTTAGGGTGGAGGGCATCACTGCGGGAGCAGAACTGGAATTCTTCAACAGAGGAAAGATAAGTATATGTGTCTTCTTGTATTTATATCATCCTTTTCCTTATTTGAAAAGCTTTTTGCTAGTCAGTGATGAGCAAAGCAATAGCGAAGTGCATCAAGGAACTTTTCTGAATATTGAAAATATGATTCTTGGTACAGCATAAACAAGGGGTTATGCTTATTGCTACATTCCAACCAGGACCGGGAATCTAAAATACTCAGCGGTGTCAGAGGTAGGCTTGCTGGTGTACTATTGTATTGTGAATTATTTATTTCTGTCAAATCTTAACTTTGGGAATGTTTCTCCCCAGCTCTTTTTTATATTGCAGAAAAATTAGGATTAGCAATAAAAGCTGTTATGAGGAATAAGGAAACAAAATGTTACAAACTTCTTATTAAAACCTCTCACTCTATGAGTTAATCTCAGGATTTATGAGGCCTTTTGGATTAGAAACCCTAAAGAGGCTGGTTTAGAAATATATCCCTTTGACTCCCGGTTCTCCCTCTATTTTCCCCTACGGTGTTATTTTGAGCTTTACTCCTGAGGTGAAAACCCACCAAAGGTGCTTGACTAAAAGGCAGTGCCCAGCCCTTTTTACGGAGGTTTAACTTATATTGTTCTTGTGAACATGAGAATTTTACTTTCTATGAATGCTTCAAAAGGTGACTGTTGTTTTAGTTGCAATGGTAGAATTTTCCAGCTTTATTTCCTAAGTAATTTGAAAGCAGGAGTAGGAAATATTATCAACTTGAAAGATTGTCAAGAAAATGTGTTTTTATGCAGCATTTGAACCTTCTCAAAGCTTGAATGAAATGAGATAATATGTATTGTTGGAGTTTTATGTAGATAATTACATTTCTGTTGGCTTTGCTTCAATAGCTGTAAGGGATGTTATGGAGAATTGAGATTTGAACCCGGTTTCTGCTTCTCAAAGGGTTTTAAGACGTTCAGTCTGGATCCAAATCTGGGATCTGCTAAAGCTTGAAGATCTTTGATGTCTTTGGAGCCTCGTGCTATTTCTGTTGCCCATTGCAGGGGAAGGATTCAGGGCTCATGGACTCTTTGGTAGTCACCAACATGTTCCTCACTGTGCGTGACGCCAAGGCATGTTGGCTTCTGCCTTTTTTGAGCTTCTGCCACACAACCTGATAGTTACTGATACATTTTAGCTGTAACCCAGAGCCAGTGGCTTTTGTGCCAAAATGAGGTTTCATGTGTCACTCAAAGCCTTATTTCTTATGGGTAACTGGAGGGGAACTGAATAGCTCTCTGTATACAACATATAATGTTTGCATATAAGACATAAAGAATGCAGAGGGTTATGCCTTCACCTCCGTGTCCTCCTGATCATCCTCATCCTCTTTGAGATGAGAAAATGGCTGTGTAGGTTTTGTCTGAAGAAAAGGCAGGTTCGTGTGTGGTGCAGCCCCTCTACCTCGCGTACCCGGCCTTCTCTGGCCTGAAGACACATGCAAAGACATCTTTGTAAGACTTGAACGCGTTTTTGGCAAGACAAGTGATAAAATGTCAACTATTTAATGTTCCTTTGATTTCCTGTGCTTTTTGCTGCATGTTTTATGGGTCTAGTGTTACTTATGAAATGCCTAGAATGCTACGGTCGCTCAGGGCCATAAAAAATTTACTACATTTTATTTATTACCATAAAACCCTTTTGCAGACCTTCTATAACTGTCTGCAGGAAGAAGCTGAAATATATTCTTTTCCACTTGTTAGCTCAGGAGCTCACTGCTGCAGAACTGTGACGGGACGTTGTAGGAAGCTGCCTGCACATCTCTCAGTGATGGACCCAGGCTGTTAGTGTGTGACCTTAATTTGTTCACTGGGCTTTTAATGAATCCTAATAATGTTGCAGCTCCCTGGTGAGTGGTTCTGTTGGGTGGTTTTCCACTGCCCGAGGAATAAATCAGGGTTGCGGTCTTTCCCTGAAGAAGTACTTCTGGGAGGATGGATCTGAGCAGCGTGTGTATGGAACAGTCAAATAATATATAATACAGCCCCCACTGGGCTGTCGGAGACTTGCTATAAGATGTTGAGCTCCTTTAATTTCCACCGACTGCCAGGGAAGCCAATCTATCATTCGACAGCTTGTGGGGGTGAAGCGATGGGAGAAGTTTGCTCTTCTGGTTTGAAAAGCAGTGCTAAAAGCTGATGTTGCGAGGGAGCTGAGAACTCTCTAATTGAAGATCTGTATGTGGTTTCCACCAAACTTCTTCGCTTTGGTCAGTCGTGACTGGGCAATACTACTTTTTACCCCCAAAACCCCACTGAATGATGTTGTTTCTGTGTTTTTATTGGGTGGAGGAGCCTTTTTAGGGGGACTCCAGCAGAAGCTGTTTCTCTTCCCTCCCAGCACTTTTTGATTGCATTCCAAAAGACCTCCAAATGTGGAGATCTGCCTCCAGTCCTAGTGGTACTGCTCCAGCCTTGTGTAAGGAGCAGGTTAATTACCAAAAAAAAAAAAAACCCACTTTCCCAGTGGTTCATCTCATTCTTGGATCGCTCTGTAAACTTGAGCAAGCTTTTAAAAACTGTTCAGCCAGACAGTTGATAGCACCTCATATTTCAGATTTTAAAAGAAGGTATTTGTGAGTCATCTTAGACTGCCTCTACGCCACAGTCCTTTAAACCGTAAACTGAACGAATGCCAACTTACTGTCACCATGAAAACAATGTGTCAAGGTATTCGTTGTCACCAGTTGTACAGAATAAAAGAAAGCCTTATGAAGAGACAGCGTGCCACCCATTGCAGAGCCTCTGCAAGGTTCAGGTTCCCTTAAAAATATCATATGGCTGGAAAATTTCAGGCCAAATCATGACAGCTTGTCTTACCGCATGGTTCTCCGGAATGATTTAAAGTTCGAAATCTGTCTTGCCTGATGTATACCAGTATTTGATTAAAAATGTCCTGCAGCACTATTTCATGACTGTTATTGATTGTGCAATGTAAACAGTTCTTTGTTTTTTTTCCCCCCTCTTGTCAAAATAAGATGCCGTGCTTCAATTTACTTGTGCCAGTGTAACAAAATCCTGGCACTTATTCCTTACAGCTTAAAACACAAAAAGGCTAATAAAGGGACCTTCAAGTAGTCAATATCCTTACTGAAAGACCTTTGAAAGGCAAATTTGGGGTGGGTGATGTTGTTTTTAGCACTATTGTTTCCCTCTGCAAGAATCCAACCATGGACTACCATGTCCATGTGGCACGTCTTTAGCCAAATGGCACGGTGCATCTTCGGCATCGGCTCACGCCCTCCCTCTCCTGTCAGTACCGCCTGTGTTGATTTGTATCTCTTGTCCTTTCACTTACGGACTCTGTAAATCAAATTCTAAGCTTGACTAACCAAAATCAGCTTTGTGGTGCCTTTGTGGACAGGTGCCAGAACGTGCCGGGCAGACACCAGCCTGCCTTGGGGAGGGAGGAGGAGGAGGGTAGACCTGACCTGTTTGAAGTCCCCTCCTTTCACAGTGCGGCAGCAGGCACTGGGTTCCTCTGGGAGGTGGAAGGGGGATTCGTTCCTGTCTCCTCTTCTTCAAATATAATTTTTAGTACTTGAACCAATCGTGTTAACTCAGAGACTGAAGATTTACCACTTTTCTCTGGCCTATTCCCGAAGAGATTTTTTTGCTATTTTGGACAAGTTTTGTCCTGTGCCATTGATTGTGACTGGATGGTTATGGCAGAAAGATGGTCCAAGGAGCTGTAACTGCTGTCTGTGGTGTGTTCCTGCTATCCCCAAGCTTTGCACCGTTTCAAATGCTCTGAAGGTGTCACTTGCTGTAAACATTTAGACATAAAATTCTTGTTTGGGTTTATTCCGCAGTTGTAAAAGCCATCAAGACACCTTTCTTCCCTCCCTGTGTAACAGCTGAAACGGCTTCAGAGTGTTTACTGTCAATGTAATCCAAAGTAATAATGTCGTGCTGCCTTTTCACCTCTGGCCCAGGCACCAAAATGCAGAAACGCTACCAATTGTGAGGGTGTTCACAGTGCTGCGCCCTCCCCCCAAATGTTACTTTCCTTTTTCTGCTTCTGGGGTCTTGATTTCTGATGGAAAACAGGTCACGGGCTGAGGGCAAGGACTTTAGTGGGAGGATTTGGTTTGCTTTGCTTTACTTCAGGCCAGGTGTGTTGTAAATCTTCATGTGGGCTCACAGGGTTCAGCTCACTCTGCTGTGTGTAGATGCCCAGTGGCATTGCACCCTGACGGCCTCCAGTGTGTACCAAACCCATGGCTTTCCTTTACCTCCTACGTCACACCCGCTATCCCTGGGTGGATGTTTGATACCCAGGGTAAATCAGACAGCATCAGCCAGCTACGTCTGGCCAACAGGACTGACCTTAATGAAGCTTAAACAGGTAGCACAGTGCTAAAATAAAAACCTGCTTTTTGACAGTGCTGAGCGCTGATTTGGAGATTTGCTGAATCTCTTCAGCCTACCTGATGCCACGTGAATTGCTGTGGTTTTGCCAGATTTTTTTTGGTCTTAGCAGCAGAAGTTGCTGGATTATCTCTGTGAACATTGAAGTCCCCAGGCGGGTTGTGTGTGGGATGCTATGGTGTTCCTTAGTGGTGAATTAATAACCATTGAAAGGAATGGAATGGTTCGGAACCTGAAGCCCATATGAGATGATGGGGGAGATTCCTGCTAAGGACCAGAGGTCTGTCCCAGTTGCTGCCCAGCACAGGGCAGGTCTTGCCTGTTTGTGGGGTGACTTGTAGTAGAAGGGAGCAGTGTGCCCACAAGCCACTGCTCCTGGAGGCAAGGGATGGGAAGAGAAGGTCTTGGGTACTGACCGCCCCAAAGGCAGTTGGGCACGGAGCTCACCAGGAGATGGAGGAAAGCCTTCTCCTAAGTTCTTTGCTGAACTGGCTCGTCAATGGATGAGCATGAATGGAATGGCATGGAAATAGTAGTGATCGATTGAAATCCTTGACTAGTTCCTGGAACACTTCAATACAACCACCAGTTGCGGTCTTCTTGGATTGAGGTCAACCTGCTGCCTTTCACTGCCTGTGACTATAGCTGCTGTTATGAGGTGGGAGAGAAAACTGGTCTGAAAAGCCTCTGAAATGCCTCTAAGAAGGCACCAAAGAAGGAAAACGAGAGGAGACCTGGAAAACGATTGGAGATACAGTTACTCCAGAGCAATTGTACTGTGCGCACTAGTTCATGTCGTGCTGCAGCCCGTCTTTGTACTATATCCTTTCTTCAATAGTAGGTGTTTTCAATGTTTTCTTCTCCTATGTCTTGGTTCACATCCTGCTGTTTTCAGAGGCCACCACTGATCCTTAGCCGCAAGGACATGGGCACTGATCCTGACACGTGGCTATGACTCTCAGCCCACGCTAGCAAACAGGCAGCTGCCCTTGCCTTCTCTTGCTCCCACACGTGCACTCACGTGTGATCACTCATTGCAGTTCCTCACCTTATTTCTTTTCTGCCTGAGATGGGAGTCGCTTGATACTTAAAACTATTGATAACGTGGGTAGACCCAAGGTGAAAGAGCTGGCAAGTGGTGATAAATGACTGTCATAAGAGCTATTTAATTTACCTCTACCCAGAGACTTCCTCTACCTTCTGGTTTTCCGCTTTCCTTAGAAACTAAGAGACTGGGGAATTTTGGTACTGATTAGAAAAAAAACCTACACTTTTTCTGATTGTCTGTCTACTGAATGCAAGGCATTGATATTGAGTTCAGGACCTTGCTTCATTCTATCAAAAAAATATTACAATGCTTGAAAATCATTTGTTTGATCTCTTAATTCAGCTGCTAAAGTGCGTTTCAGAACAGGTGAAGATAATTTCTAGATGGGTAAAGAAGGAAATCTGTTTTAGAGGGCTGGTAAGTCATGTTTCAAACAGTTGCCTCTTACAGATGGTTATATAAATGAGATTATATTTTTATTTCCGTTTTGGAAATATTTCTATGGTTACTTCTATAAAGCTTCCACTCCTGGGTAATTCTCTCCTTACTGAATTCAGATTTTTCACGCCCCCAGAATTTGTTTTATTTCATTTCATAGGTGGAAAGCTGAGAGCAAGTAGCAGTCCGTGCATCTCTGTGGGCTGTGGCAGCAGTGTCCTTCCCATCTCTCACCTGAGAAAATAGTGAAAGTAGCTAATCTTGCCCTAAAATGCTGAACAGTAGAATTAGATAAAGGCAGATTGAATGAGAATTTGAAAAGGGTTTAAATGCCTCTGAGTTTTGAACATGTTAATTGAAATTCACAGTGTATTCCCTTTCTGTTCTAGAAGACCTGCCTCCTTATGAAAGCGCACCAACTTTATATGCTGATTTCTCAGAAGTGCTGTAATTTGCCTTGCACTGTCAGCTATAATAACGCCCTTCATAAAAAGCCCAGTGCTAAGCGGGTATGGTTCTGGGCTGGCGTTTCCAGCTCAAACCCCGGCTGTCGGCAGGCGGGGACTTCACAGCCTGGGGATGCCAAAACCCACCTTCCTTCCCCAAGAGTCAAACCTGCGCAGCAGAGGGGGATATATGAGAGAATACAAACATTGCACACTTAAAGTACAACCAAAACAAGGACCAGGGACAATACAAGCTGCCTTTTAGCACTCTGAGTAAAACTACTGCCTTGCTCCGCAGCATTTCCAGGCCAGCAGCAGGTAGGTGGTGTGGGAGCCCTGCCTGGAGAAGGTGGATGAGATACTGGTGGAGCAACACATGTGCCATGCTGGTGGCACAGCTGTACAGCTGCGAAAGTGCAGCCTGTGTACCTCTGTCAGATTACTGTAACGACATTGAAACAATTACCAACACACCAAGCTCCCCACACGGGGCACCGTGCCTGGAACTGGCTCCGGTGACAGGGTGCCCGATGGCAGGAGAGAGAGAGAGAGGACGAGTCACACCTAACCCAAGGTGAGCTGGAAACGAATGGCACGGATGGAGAATGCGGTGATCCCCATGGCCCGGCTCCTTGCTCGCAACAGCGATCTCAGGCTACGGTGAAAATATAATGTGTTGGTAAAGAAGCTTGGGGACTCTGTCATTTGCATAGTTAAGCCTTTTAGACACTTGGCTTTCTTCTGTCTGCACGAATAGACACTTCTTTTAGATGACAACATGAAGAGAATTGAGTTTCTGTCTGGGGAACACGCAGATGCGGCATCTGCAACACCTGAAAGTGTTTATCTGGCAGGAGGGACTGAACAGCAACATCAGAGCGTGTTCCTGCAGAGATGCCCCCTTGCCCCCGGGTATAACCCTGTGCCAGGGGCTGCAGCCGGACTCATCCCCAAAAGCCACCGTTTGTCTACGTGTTGCTCAGTTTTCTTAACACGCTTTGTCATGAGGTGCCCCAAGTGATCTTCGCTGTATTTCTTAATTAAGTCTAACCCAAATCTGCAATTATGCTTTGTTATGAAATATAGTCTTTTAAGAGAACGTTAGCGGGGAATTGTACCCCGTTTTCAGGTAAGAAGCACTTGTTGTTGTCTTTGGAGGGGGCGGGGAAGGAGCTGGTCTGGAGGAAACATCTTTGTTCAGCCCCTTACTGCACACCCGTTCAATTACCTGTCATTTAAGGAGAAGAGCAGCCTTTCAGATCTGAAGTCACATAATCGTCGCAAAAAAATCTGTGGGGAGAAACTAAATACCTTGGGAATAGTTGCTGCCGGTTTAAAGTGCTGAGAAGTGCCTGAGAGAGGTGTCAGCGCGAAGATTAAGAGGAAATTTCCTGAGGCAAAATACTTGTGGGTCTTAAAATGTTTTCTTTGCTTTCAGAAAGTACACTTGTCCAAGTGTTTCCCACCCGGGCTGAAATACTAGTTTCTCTACAGACGGCATAATTTCATACCTGGCACCAGAGGGTAAAACACATCTCAGAAATGGGCAGGAGGAGGGAAGCTAACCTTGGAGTCAGGGGCTCTATAAATCCTGATGGTTTAGCGTAGAGAGCCTGCTGGCTTTATGCTCCGGTGAGCACTATTTTAAGAACCTTTACTTACTTGTTTTCCTCTTTGCCTTGGCTTTTTTTTTTTTTGAAGTACTATTATTTTTTGAAGTACTATATCTATTTCAGCCTGCAATGGTATTTCTTTTGTCACTACGGTAACATCAAACCAATCTCAGAAAAGCGGAGGAGAGGTTATCAGTCAAACTGCTACTTCGAAGAAACTCTTTCTTTATATGTATTTAACTGTCGTGTGGAGGTCATCCAAGGAGAGGCCCAACCCCCATCCACAAAGGCAAAGAGAATAACTCTAAGAAGACGTTATAGATGAATTCTTTTCTCTTTAAGCAAAGTGTATCTGTGCTGCTGTCCCCTCCTTTGCGCTGGGGACTTGAAATCCTCCCTCTCCTTGCAGTTAATATCTGGAGGTCGCGTTGGTGGAGCGATGCCTGAAAGAATATCTTTGCTTGATCATTTCTAACACTATGAGCTGTGGTAGCCCTTCACTTGAACGTTTTTATTGTGGGCCTGACCTCTCTCCTGCTTCACGGGGAAAAAAGGACTCAAATTTCCCACCTAACTTGAACATCTATATTTAAAACTTCCGAAGATAACTATTCCCAGCTCCTTGAAGTGTCACTCTTTGTCTCTCTGGGTGCAAACAGACCATCAGACCAGCAGTAGGAACTGCCTGGCTTGGTTAATGGCATGTCTATGCTAATGGCTTCTCTATGTTGGCCATGCTGGAGCCTCACCACCCCTTCCCCAGCTCTTCCTTCCCCATTTGCAGGTTGGGGTCACCGGGCAAAAATCAGAGACTTTGCTATGTGCCCCCTCCATGGCAATAGCTGTGCCTCTCTAGGGCCAGTATGGACATCTCGGCATGTCTTTGGGCTTTGCTTCTCCTGGCCAAGTCCTGACCAAGAAGCCGCCATCTCAAGCCTTGTGTTAGCGACTTCCTCCATGCTGGACCTTAAAACTAAAAACTGTCTTTTCATAGTTGCCTAAAGAATCGCATCTCTCTCCAGTTTTTGCAGATCTGTGACTCTTTCGCAAGCATTTCAGTTAATAACTTGCAAGTGGAGAAAACAATGGTATGAACAGCATGACGGTCTAAGACTTGATCATCTCTGGCCTACGAGTGTGTGCAGGAGAGAAGTTACGTATGGTATTGTTCTCTATAAAGTCTTTTATGATCTTTTCAGTTTTGTGGCACAAATGTCTTGACTTGCTGTCTTGTATCTCGCCAAAAAGCAATTTGTTTTGGCCTGTGGTTGCACTCAGAAATCCCTATCTGGAAGGTTTGTATATTGTACGATAGGAAGCTTCATGTTCGAGCTTGGCATCGAACAGCCTTTACAGGCCTGTTTGCTTCCAGCGCAGTGACTTTGTAGTCAGGGTGGTTTAGTTCTGGGTTGTGGTTTAAGTTGTGAATCTTACAAAGGAAAGCTCTTTGACACCTGTTTTTATAAGTTCATATTAAGTCGATTTGCAAATGAATCAATACTGTAAACAGAAGCATAGTGGCATGTTTCCCACACCACCACCACCCCCAGTTGTTTTCCTGACTATGTAATCCTTTGCCAGGCTGAATTAACACTTTTTTTTTTGGTTTAAAGGTATTAGCAATCTAGTAATTAGTACCTCACTGGGGTCACTAGAGGTCAGAGGAACAGTTTTATCTGTTTAGAAATCTACTATTTTAACACTATTCCTTTACGCAGCTGAGCTTGCATGCTTTCCATGTCTTGCTTTTTCACAAATATTCTTATTTGCTCTCATTTTCTCATATTAGCAGAATGCTGGAGTAATAGAATGGAAAGTATTAATTTTCCTCACAAAAGCTGTAACTTACCAGTTCAGTCTTATTAAACTGGTCATAAACAAGACTCACCCTCTCCTGATGTTCTCAGTCTTTCTTTTCATTGAGACACTATTAAACAAAAGGCCAGTGAGGTGGTGTTTGGGTTGGGTTTTTTTGCTGTATGTTGCTTTTTATGGATAAATAAGATGCTTGTCTTCATCAGTTTCCAAATGGCACAAACCTGCGCTGCCTCTTGCTTGGTGTGTGATCCCCAGTGCCATGGGCCAGGCTGGTCTTCACGCGTGATCGTGCGTGCAAAACCACGGCAGGTTTTGGCTGCAATAACTTCACACAGCAAGCACCGCATATCTCCAAGGCCTTGAAAGAAATACTTTGGGAGAGCTTCAGAAATGGTTTGGTCAAAAAAACCCAAACAACCCCACACCCATAAAGCAGTCCCCCCTCCCCTGTTTTGTATCTAATATGCATTAACTGTTTCTACTCCTGCTAACTAACAAATATTTGCAATTGTACCTTAAATCAGTGCAGTTGGAATATTTAGGATGCAGAACTACAGTTTGCTTTCTTTCTAAAGGGTTCACAGTGGGGTCATCTCTTTCCATTAAAGAAACAAACCCTCCAGAAGCATCTTAGTGACAATGACTCCGGTGTTAAACTTCAAATGATGGAAATTCAGTTACAGCTTTTGGAAGCTTTCCATTCATGTTTTTTCAATTGAACAAATGGCAAATTTTAATCGGCAGCCCTGGCTACCTAACAGTCAAGACAAAAGCACCTATAAAGGCCACACGGCATGTGCCCAAGTGAAGACAGAAGAATGTAGAATAAAAAATTGCTTCGAATATTGTTATTGTGCAGACACAGCCCATGCAGCTCCCTGCCTAGGGATGCTCTGCCCCAGACTGCAAGTGCATGTCAGGGTGCATGTTACTTCTTATCCAAGTGCAGGGCGAAATCCTGCCTGCCACAGGGAACGCAATCGGCAGAGAGCCACCAGAGGCTCCTGTATGTCCCAACCACACTTTGCTTGTAGGAATTAAATGCATTGATATGCAGAACACTCCTGGAGATCAGCAAAAAAGTAAAAGTCCCGACTCAGGTTCCCCTCCTGCCTGGAGAAAACAGCAAAATAAGGACATAAAATTTGTGCTTTGAGTTTTATTTACAGTCTACGGGCACCTCGCATGGTTTACACGCAGCGTAAATCCCGCTGGATTTGAAATAAGCCATTTGCGTACCCGGATTAAGTCATTTGAATCTGCTTGTTGGGGAAAGTGCTTGTGGGCTAAGCAGATCTCTTTAGCAGTACGTAGGTTTTTCAAGCTATTTTCGTTACTGAAGATTGTGTTTTCAGAGATTTGGCTCCAACTCCAAGCAAAGGTATAAAGTACAGAAAATCGAATCGGTGTGCTAACTGCACAAACAAAACAAAGGTCTAAGCCCAAGGCTGAATAATTGATAACGCAAACTACATACCTAAACATGTGCATGTCCCAGCCATGGTATTTCTACTTATTTGTGGGCTGAGAGGTCTTTTGAACTCTAAAAAGAAACCTTTAGCAGACCTGAGCTCTGCAGCCTGGACTTCGGGGCTTGTTTTCTAACATGGTTGTGGCTTAGGACCTGAAGCTTGGTTTGCCTGTTTCTACCAGTGATAATTCAAAAGCCCATGGCAGGACACGGAAACAGTGTGCTTCTTAATCAAATTACCCTGGAGAAATTAAAGAAAGGCCATCGCCAAACTCAAAACTGCAAAGCCTTTTAGAAAGAAGTTAAATAATGTGGTTGGCTGGAGAATTGCAACTCAAAGAATACCCCTTTGCAACCTAGGAGCTCTCTCTCAGAGCAAGTAGTTATTGAGTCCCTTGAATGGAAAGGTCCTAGGGAGAGACTGAGTCTTCAATAACATTATTTGATTTATTTCATATTTTATGGGGGTTTTTTTCCCTCTCATTCTGGTGTAAAGCAACGTAAGGCATGATGGAGCATCGTGAAAACGGAGGTTGTATCCCGGGGTAGTGGGGAAAAGCAAGTTGTTTTTCTATAAGTGGTGTTATATATATATATATACACGCACCTATCCTCCTGTTAACTAGGGCAACAACAGGGCTGCAGCTACCTGCACAAAATACACCTTTGTGTTGCTTGCAGAGAAGCTTTGGTTTCCCATCAGACCATGGTTTCATTGTAGGCTTCTTTATTTCGAGTTCAGACTGACTGGAGAGTTTTGGGTAGTGTAGCAAGGAAGAGTTCTAAAGAAAAATACAGCCTGTGGGTTAATGAAACTCCAAATCCTTGTGACAGCCTCTGGCAGTGCATAGTTAAAATACTTAATCCACTCTTTGCAGGCAGCGCTCTGCTGGGCAGTGCTTACTGCAGTGATCCTCAAGTCTTGACCTTACGGCATTCCTCCATGCTTCTGCTCCCTTTCATAATTTCCTGTGCTCTTTCACCCCTTCCCTAGACCTCAGTGACCTTTGCTATTTCTTTATTCTTCGTTTCACACTATTGTGTTCATGGGAGGTTCCCGTAGGCTCTAAAGAACCGTGCTTTAAACCCTCTTGTTTTTCAGAGTTCTTTAGCACTTATCTGAATCACGTGCCCAATGGTAAATTCTTTATTATATATTTTTAAACACACTGGAGACTGTCTTTACAAAACCTGGTAGTAGGAAGTTGAAGTCTTCAACATACAAGGGCAGTGCCCCAGGTGATAATGCTTCATTATACTGCCCTCAAATGAGTCTGCTCCCTGAAGAGCTACTCCAAAGTGGACTGTGGCTCTTGGGGTCAATGTGAGAGCCCATTTATCCCCTTAAAAGCATGTGGATGATTTTTCAGAGGCATTCAGTTCCTCTTGGGGTTATGGCCAAGGTGCCTTGGATATTTAGTGAGGTTTTTCTGACAGTACCAGTGTCTTCCTGAGTGCCTTTAATATTCTGTTGTTTGGTATGAACCATTTGGGCTTTGCTCCTCAATTCAGCTGGTAGCTTAGCTGGTAAATTGTGTGCGGGTTTTGTTTGTAACACTTGCCCATGCACTCAAGAAAAACTAATCTGAGTCAATTTTATAATAAAGCTGAGGTAGATTTGATGTCTCTTAACAAGACATCCAGGATGGGAAAACCAGCTGGAGTTCTTATTTCTTCACGCTCGTACATAGGAACCATAAAAGTGGCATAAAACGCAACAATGGGCTTGTAAAAGCCAACTGTTCAGTTTCCATGATTCACACAAGAAACCCAAGTGCTCTTCAGTTCACTGGAATGTAAAATAAAAGGCAGGTTGCGAGGACCTGACCTGAGATCTGATCAAATACTGCCCAACCTCCAGCCAAGTACAGAAACTCTTGTCAAACACTGAACTTCCCCGTGGGCCCAGCACGCTCCGGGTGGGCTTTGAAACAACCCAGCAGTGAAACCCTGAGGACAGGGATGAGTATTAGTCCAGGACTATGGATGGTGCCTGCAGCATGTTGAGCTCACAGCTGGAGGTGAGACGGAAGCCTGGCAATGCTTCCACGCTCTGCTTGAAATGAGGCCAAACCAGCAGGAATCGGTTCATCCTTTCAGGAGGTGAGAAGCTGGTCTTTTTGCTGAGAAGTGGCAGAGCTGTGTTAGGTTTAATTGCTGCTGCTTGCTGAAGGGATTCAAACTCTTTCCTCTTGTCTGCAAGAGCAGCAGTAGGCCCAGGCGTGCCCCACTGCCATGGGGCACATGGCTGGCGTGTGGCAAAGGGAACCTGTTACGTCATTTCCCTTTCTGGCTGGGAAAACCTCAACAAATTCTTCCTCAGAGTGCAGTAACCTCCCTTAGAGGAGGGCAGAGCATGTAGCTGTGAGGGAAGAGGGACGCTAAACTGGATTTCCGTCAGATGGAGGACAGGCCTGGATCTTGTGAAGACACAACCCCAGTTTTCTGGGCATCTTCAAAACCAAAGATGGATGAACACTGGCACTCATCGGCACTTCTGGACTGATGTCTAAACCCTTTCCCCACAGCATATCTGAATATCCCCGTAGCTGGCATGGTTCATGCTCTCCTCCATTTAAGAATGGTGCCAGAACTAAGAATTTCAGAACAGGACTCCAGGTGTTGAGACTGGCAGAGGAGCCAGATATGTGGGAAACGAAACAGAAAACACTGCGTTAGGCAGAATAAACATGTTGTAAGGCTCATAAGCCTTGAGCTTGGAATTCTGGGAAAAACAGAATTAAAACCAAACTTTTTTGTTGTTGTACACTACTTCATTGGAGTTGTACAGTACTTACTAGTTCATAAACCTGTTGGAAATATTTAATACTGCCTATAATATTATTCATAGTATATTTGCCATATCGTAGCCTAAAACTACTTTTTTTTTTTTTTTTGAAACTGGATCTTTTTGTAATTGATTGAGAGACTCTTTCCATCTGATCACATCTCAGTGTTAGGCACCATTAGGTGCTGGGAGGTTTTTACTGCTCGAAGGGAAAAAGATCACTCCCCCTCCTGACACTGACAAATTGAGTCCTTTTATTTGTTAGACTCTCAACATAAGACTTGGCTGCCATTTCTGTGAAGGAATGTACTGGCTTCAATATCTTCCTCTAAAAAGGATTTGGAGTCGGCTGCATGCCCGCAGGCAAATTCCCCATCACGGATCAGTGAAGCACCTGCCACTGGGGGAGGAGGAGACCCTGCCGTGCTGCCCCTGGACAAAAGCAACCCTTCCCGCACCATCTGAGCACCCTCGAGTACATTCACAGATACACCCCGCACTTACTTATGCATGTCTTAGTTTGGTGTGCTGTGAAAACTAACTCAAAAATGTTGAAAATGTGAGGGGTTTTTTTGGTTTTTTTTTTTCAGCCATAATTAAATCAGTTCCACTATACTATCAGATCAGAGGGATCTTTTCTTTCAACCTGGGGAAATAAAACCATCCTTGGGCTTCAAGCTGTTCCACAGATGAGAATGAGAGTGCTCTTAGTCTTAATGAATGCTAACAAGCAGCTACAGCTGCTTGAGGTTTACAAGAGGGGAAAACACTGCAGACTAAATCTGTCTTCATGATGCTTTATAGCTTTCAGCTGAACATATTTAGTCTTGAAATTCATCTTGGACAACAGTCCACGTGCTTTCTGTATGTTTGTCTATGCACAAGATAGCTTTGCTTTTCAGCATTACCGGATAATATTGTATATGTGAAAGATGAAGGTTTCTGCATCCTTCTTAAGTGCATGGTTGGCACTTGCTAGCTTCCTGGAGAAAAATTTGCTCTTTAAATTATTTTGGACATATGTAATAAATCATATAAATGATGAAATAAAACTCTGGGGTTTATTCTTGCAAGTCCATGCCAGGGAACATTTCTTGGAATAAGCGATGACAGCCTCTTTCTTCTAAAGAGGGATGAAGAGTATTATCTGCAGAAAAGGTCAGTTCCCTGTTCCCTGACTCTCCTTTAAAAAGCATTCAGCTCTTTCTTATTCCTGAGTTTACTTACTTTCTTCGCCCCTCTTTGATTAAAGACTTTGATGCTCTCACATCTCATAGTTTCCTATCAGCCTCACCCGAGTTAGCTGCGCTGCTCAGCAATAAGCCGTCTAAAAGTGTTTTCAACTTGGGTTTCATAAAAAAATGTCTGAATGGTCACCCCAGAATTAACCAGAAGCTAACGATCCTTTTCAGTAACCTTCTTTTTCTTTGGTTTCAATAACGGAAATTATTTCCATATTAGAAATAGTCACCCTCTGGCTGCAGCAAAATAATTTAAATGCACACTTGCTTGCAGGATACTCTGACATCTGTGGACATATTTCATTCATTATCTCATATTAAACCTAGAGGTGCTATTAAAATCCAATATACTGTGCAACAGTTTTGATCTGCAGGGAGCACTGTGATACTTGTAACGGAAGTGATGGCAAATAGCATTTAAAACTTAACTGATGTGTCCATTTAAACATTGTTTTGAATGATACCCCTTTGAGCTGCTTTCTCTCCCGTGCAAAGTTTCATTTCCAGCAAATTGTTGGAAAAATAAAACAACCTTATTTCAAAATCTAAGAGCTGTGGTCACTTGAGCGTGTCTCAACGTATAAGGCCAGGACTGAGGGAAACAGAATAAAGGCAGAGACGGTGATAAGTAACTACTAAGATGGTATCAGCGACCAAAGGCTAGGGCTGTGAAATGAGGGCCCTACTTATCTTCTCGTATTCATGAAAGACAAATGAAGATGGATGAATATGGGTTGTCAGTTTTCTTCTCCTCCACCTCTACAGCTATATTGCAGGTAACAAGCCATGCTGGTAAAATGGCAATTTAGGGGTGGAGAGACTTTCTTTATAAATTAGAAACTGCTACTTGAGATGTGTGTTTGGTGAAGATGCTCGAACTTCACGGACATCCACAGCCAGCAGCAGGTTTATTCCTGTGCGTACTTCAGTGTGGTTTCTGGTTGGTTTTCCCTTTGCTGGATGTGAAATGGATAGTAGCATCAAAGCTAACACATAACCTGCAGTCTATAGTATGGCCCTTTTCATTTAGCTTCTTGTGGTGGTGTTTCCTCCCTGCAGACAGACTGTTAAATCTGATAAATACATTGGTTTGTTCTTAAAATCATAGAATCGTAGCATACCAGATTGGAAGGGACCTCAAGGATCATCTGGTCCGACCTCTCTTGGCAAAAACACGATCTAGACAAGATGCCCAGCACCCTGCCCAGCTGGATCTTAAGAGTGTCCAATGTTGGGGAATCCCTGGGGAGACTATTTCAAGGGCTGATTGTTCTCAGTGTGAAAAATTTTCCTCAACTCCAATCGGAATTTCCCCAGGATTAACTTGCACCCATTATCCCTTGTATTTTCCATGGAAAAAGGGGGTCTCTATCTTCTTTGAGACTATCCTTTAGATACAGGAACGTGGTGAGAAGGTCTCTATGCCTTCTTTTCTCAAGGCTGGACAAACCCAGTTCTCTCAGCCTTTCCTCGTATGGCAGCTTCCCTGTCCTTGGATCATCTTGGTGGCCCTTCTCTGGACTGTCTCCAGCCTGTCCACAGCTTTTTTTGTATAGCAGGGACCCAAACTGAACACGGTTTGGTTCTTACTCCCAGCTTGCTGGTAAAACATCCCCTTAAACTTCTGCTATGAAGCTCAGCTGGTCCTGGCAAGCGCCGTGTCCCTTGCATGCCGCTGGTCCTGCCTCCGTGCACAGGAGATGGGGGAAACAGCGTCTGAATGATAGAAATATCACCACTTTTTTTTATTTTATGTTGTGAACCCATAAGTGTTGTCTAATATGTACTGGAAAGTACCTGGGTGCAGCATGATGAGGGAAGGGTGAGAACAGGACCTGCTGCTTTCCCCAGACTTCAAAGTCTCTGGAAGATACTACACCTACTTACAGAATTCTTCTAGTTCTCCAAAAAAGGGTGGTCTGTACACTGAGCACCTAAACTGCTCGTTTGAAAAATCAAGGTGAATTCCTATGGCTATAACGTGGTTAAATTCAGGACAATAATCTTAAAATACACATCTTTAGCCCTGGGAGTCTTGCACCACGTGGCAGAGCGGCAATCACATCTGCTGTTCCTGGATTTCCCAGGCCTTGACCACAGCCTTATCCACAGGTGTTTTTCTCAGATTTAGAGGTAAAAGTAGAGACACCTCCACTGCATCCCAAACAGTAGAAATCACACATGTGAAACTGAAAGAAAAGTAAGCCCTTATCTTAAACTGTCCAATTCTGGGGTGTTTGTGAGGTTCCAGGTTTACCTGCCTACCAGGAAGTGGAGATTTGCTGCTTAAAAATGTGAGTCATCGCTTCTGTGCTGAGAAAGAAGATAGGCAGGCTTCAGTCTTTCTCGCTCAGCACTGAAATGTGTTTTTGTTTTACTACCGCAATGGGTCATCTTGCAAGAATTTGATAGTTCTGTGGCGATACGTCGTCTTTTTTTCTGTTACAGTCCTGTGACAACAGCTGCTCATGTTTCAGTCCCGTCAAAAAACCAAAAAGAAAAGGCAGGGCTACCTCTACAAGCAGGAGAGAACGAATGACTGATGAATGCTTGTTATGTATTAGTTTAATCACGCTGCATTGAAGGCATTTGCATGATTGATCTGTAGAAAAATGAGCAAGTTGGGAAATTGAGGAATAAAGGGCATTTTTTGTTTCTGTTTCTCTTGTACAGAGGGGAGGCTGGCCGGTAGTGTCTGCAAATGTCTTCCGGGCAGATATTATTGAGTTGTCATGCAGACAAGACTTACTATGAGAGCCTGAAGAGCACATCTGATCTTTGGACATCATGTCTCTGTGTGAGCACGGTCATGCTGTGATCTTCTAAATAAGTACATCTTATTGGGTAGTCACAACGTATTTACAATGCGACAGCGATCTAGCTCTAATAATAGTCAGTTACATATAAATATTAGTGAAGATCTTGGCCATGGTTAATTTGCAATGTTTATAACTTGGCTTACAGGTTTTCTAAGGATGGCACTACTCTAACTGACATTAATTGCTGTGCTTAAGCACTTGTGCTTTTTTTTATTCAGCAGCGTGTCGGTATTGCAGTAACAACCTGATGTGATGTGTATGCAGAGGTGCCTGATTCTCAGTATAGTTAGGTTAGTTCCATGTAGGTATTCTTAGATTTGTTTTGATTTTGTTTGCTTCCCCCGAAAGATGCAGAAGTGTCTGGAGAACTTGACGGCTGAAGCAAAAATTGCTCTTGGCGCGCTCTAATCCATGTTATCTTCTCTTTAAATGGAGGTGGGGAAAGGGAGTTGGGATTAGTGAGGTTATCTTGATCCCCATCACTCTCCCCTTACAGGATAAGCACAAAAAGATCCCCATTATTGTCATGTTAACTTGTTCACCGCTTGATCCAAAACCCACTCAAGTCAATGAAAGTTCCTCTTCTTTCCTATTTCCAATTACTTGGCATAAAGCCAGCAGAACTGCTTCTCCCAACTCCAAAAGATACAGCAGCGCACCCCCTGGGAGAGGACTCTCTTACCCACTGTGCTGTAACGTGCTTCTGTTGGAAAGAATCAAAAGTCACATTCAGGTTTGGCAAGAGGCTTGAAAAGGCAGTTTAAAATGATGGCAAGTGATTAATTGAGGTATTCCAAAGTTAGAGAAGACACGGTGGTAGGAGGCTCCCATCCGGACAGATAACACTAGGGATGTGCATCCCCAGTATCACCCGTGTGCTTTACCAGCTCTTCTATTTGTTCAGTTGCCAAAGCAACTTTTCTCTTTTTTTTTTGGTTTTTTTTTTTTTTGGGGGGGGGGGGGGAGGGGAGGGGTGGGATTATGGAATCTTTGAAAAGTTCATCTGTTGCCTTGGTAACAAATTTTAAGTTGTCTTTCTATTACGCTTGATATATATGTTGATTTGCTCCAGCACAGGTTGTTGAAGCCTTGCGCAGAATAATGTCATGGGTAGACCGAAAATTTGCATGTATTACCCACTTGCCTTTATTTTGAATAGGATTTATTATTTATTTAAAAAGAATAGAAATATGCACACTAGTGTCTGCGTAGATGCCAATTAGAAGTATGTATGTGACGGAACAGTATTTCTTTAAAGTTTTATTAGTCCTGTAAGGCAACATTGACTCTTTGTGGATAACTTATTAATTCCTAATGTGCCTTTCTTCAACCTCCTGCTATCTTGGGTTCAACAAGCTTCCCAGTGCAATCCTTCAGCTGAATTCATCAGACCTCCTGAATGCTTTGGTCCTGGGTTGTACACTGGTTCTAGACACTTGGCCCTGTATTTTACATCACCTCCCACTTTGTGCTGCAGTCTACGCAAGTTATTGATCATGCAGGAGCTCTTTCCTACTCCTGTTCATCCTTGTTGCCTCTCTCAGCCTCTTCCAGTACTATGCCCTTTGCTTTTGAGATGGAGCATATCTAACCTGTATAGGCAAGCCATGGATTTATGTGTCATTGGATTATATTGTCATCTCTATTTTTTTCCTTTATTATTACTTTTTCTTTGCCCAACATTTGATGAGCATTTCTGACAGCTGTTGAGTACTGAGCTGAAAACCCTGAAGTCTTAGTCTGAGTCAACTCAGTGTAAATAACTTCAAATGTGAACCGGGGATCACTTTTCCAGTGTTCATCACTTCTCATTTCAGTATGTTACTATTACAAATAGCACATGTCCCCGTGGAACAGTAATGGAGAGCTTCATCCTTTGCAAGATCTGATCACTAACTCCTACCATAGGTTCCTGCCTTACATATGTTATCAGTGCCAGACCCTCTCTTATGCTGCAACTACGTGAGTTCTTTAAAGCCTGAGCTGGGGGAACTTTGTAAAATCTTCTTGGAAATCCAAGAAGACTCCGTATTCTGGACAACCCAATCTTTTTTTGGTCTGAACACTAGTATAACAAGGTGTACAGCTTACTCTACTGTCCTGCTGATTGTGTCAATTGTCTGTTGCATGTGTATGTTCACATACACATTTCATAGATCATCTAACGTGATCACTCAAGACCTCTCCTGAATTCTAGGTCTGGCCCTGTGACACCGCTTCGTTTCGTATTGCAGCGTGGCTCATGGTGAGGGATATCAAGAACTCCATATAACAGAAGTCCTAGCTCTGCAGGGAGTGTCTAAACATAAACTCATATGAATGGCTAGGAACCGTTCTAGGAAATGCTTTTTGTAGCGTAAATCATATAATTCTGCATTTGCCATGTGACTCTACTGTCCTGTTGCTTCTTCTCTTTGAAGACTGACTGTTTTCCCATCTATTGTCTATTCTAGCTGGGAAATTGCTCTCAAAAGCCACTGTTAAAACAGTTTCTGTTGAAGCACTTGGCAATGGTGCAATGAAAGAATTCACTAGACTTGCTAACTTTCTTTGGGTGACTGAATATGAACCCATGATTTCTTGGCACTTTATATGAAATGCTTTTTTTTCTCCTCCTTGCCATGACATCTCATATATGAAATCCTTAGACTCAGTACAGAGGCCAGAAACGCTGTACGTACTCGGAGCATGGGTAGATGAAGCCAATGTCTAGGCTGAACCCCAAACTCCTTAGGAAATTAATCTCTAGTTTTATTATAATTAGTGATTTTCCTTGAAGTTCCTATGATTAGGATATCATCTGCCTTTCAGTGGCTTTATTAGCATTGACAGCTTCCTTGGGGCTGTAGCCAGGCCAAGCACCAGTGCGCTGATGTATTTGCCCTATTCAGCAAAAGTCTGTCAGCATTTTCCATCCCTTCAGTTTCTCTAGACGGAATGACACTTTTCTTCTCGAATACTCCCATTTGGCAGCAATGAGAGATGAAACTGATCCTTAACATGTAAAAACACACACGGAAACAAGAATTCTAAATAACCCAGGCTTAATTGAGTCATCACTGCAAGATCCTCCAACACAGTGAAAGGTCCCTCAGGAGAAGCTGTCACACACAGGGGACTTTGCTGTAGGAGCAATGATCTACAGAGACCACTCACATCTCCAGGGAGCACCTGGGAAAGCACAGAAAGATTTTTTTAATTTTCTCTTTAAGAGTTTCATAGGCGGTTTTTCTCTTTTAAAATTTTCTTAAATAGGGAAAACTTAAATCTAACAGAGGTTAAAGACCTTCTTTAAATATATAGAATCGTAGAATCTTCACGGTTGGAAAGGACCTTTGAGATCGAGTCCAACCATACACACACAAAAATACCCCTACAATCTCTGTCACTAGAGCATGCCCTGAAGTGCCAAATCTAGACGTAATATGTCAAGGTAGGCGTGAAAAACTTCCTCAAATGTGTTCTAGGGTAAATCGCTCCTTTAAATGATATTAGGCAGGAAATGATGTATGACATCAGAATTACGTACAGCATAGATAATCACGGAAAAATCTATCAGTCTTAGAGCTGGTCAGAAACTTTGGAAACATGTCAAATTCTAACTACCTTACTTTTTGATCACCAGCAAACCCAAACCGAAACAAAGAACAGCAGACAAGGGCTGGCGATGTGTCCAACCAATAATCTCTTGGTTTGGGATAATTTCAGCAAATTTCCAAAACGTTGGAAATTAAACTTTTGATTATTTTTTTTTCTAATATCTTTTGAAGAAAATCATGCATTTCTTCATCAGAAAAGATTACTTCAGCACTGGAGAGTGCATATAAATGGCAGAGTAATACAATTCCAGTGTGCATCTGTATCTGCCTACACTGATGTTTATTGTTGAATGAAGTTCACTTTTAATTATGTGTGGCTTCTGCTCTGCTGACTTCAAGAATTGCCCTTTCCCCTAGAAGCTTAAATCTGAATATACTGATATTCACTGTAATATGTCTGAGGCTTATTCTGAGGCTTTAGTATGCAGAACAAGATGAAAAATACTTCTTAAAGAGTGCTATTAATCTCCACCATCACCTTGTATTTTCCTAGGATTTTTTCTTGATCGGTTTCTTTCATCATTCAGGAATCTGGAGTCTGAAAAATGGGGATATTCATTCCAGAGTGTTTACTTCCTCTCTATGAAAAATACTTTTCTATTAGAGCCTGTCTGAATCTGAAAAACCTGCTTCCGTGGTGTATGGAGTTGGTGATCGGGTTTAAATGTTCCAGCCTTTGGCAGGGGAAGAGGGCTTGTCTGGGTTTGGCTTCTGAGGGAGCATCCTTTTCTTTAAAGTCTTAGATGAAGAATGGGACAAACCACCCCACCCATGGTCATGGGTGTATTCTCTCTATTCTATCATCTGGGAGATAATTAACAATGTTTGGGAAATAATTTTGAGTGACAGTGTTTCATTATTATTTGGGATGCTGTTTTTGCTCATACCCTATTGATCAAGAAATGTAAGTGCCTGTTGTCTTGGTAGCCTTTCCAAAACAAAGTATTTTTCCGTTTTACTCTGAAGACTGGGACTGTATAAAATCCCATTTTCTCTTTGAGTCTGTATTTCTAACCATTATCAAGCAATAGCTTTGGTAGCTCTGCAGAATCCATGCCAGCAGCTCCGGTTAAGTGGCTTTGAGCAACTTCTAGACTCGTCTCTCTCTGTGTTTTTTTTGGCCATTTTGGTAACTTATCTCTCCTAATATTGGGAACTAGCCAAAAAAACCTCTTCCAGTGGTCATGTATAAGCAACCATCCCACTCTGTGCTGTCCCCCTTGTGCTCATTTCCAGCATGTCCACAGATTGAGGGTACCGATTAGAGCACCTAAAATTAACGCGCGATTTGGGTAATGCTTATTCTTTGGGGGCGTTTTTTTGCGTTTCAGAGAAGGAGGTGAAATATAGCATGTACAGTTTAGACAATTCTCTCCCCCCCCCCCAACCCCCCTTTTTCACTCTACACTTCAAAAGAAAACAAAACAGAAAAGGTAAAAAGAGGAGGCTGGTAGCGCAGGCTGGGAAGGTGGCTGCTGCCCTCTGATGGTTCCCGAGGCGAACAGCCAGGAGGAAAGTGGTTAAAGAGCAGCTGAGAGGATCCTCTTCACCCTTAGGTGAAGGATCCCCCTTATTTTCTAGCCAAGGTCTCCTGCGAGGTAGAGGAGGAGCAGACCTCAGCTGCTTGGCTGGGCCGTAAGGGATAACTCTGAATGTCCTGAATTATTGCAGAGAATGCTGGGTTTTTGGGCTTTTTCTTCCTTGGTTTTCACTTCCTTTTCTTCCAAGAGGTCATTTTGATGGGGTTTGACCACGGCAGGTCGCTTGTGCTCCTCCGGCAGTGGAAGCCCATTAGTGCCTGGAGCTCATTGCCCTCAGATAACTGGGTGCATCAGGATTTCTTATAGAAATATGTGTCACCACCACCTGTATCCTGTCACCTAGAAGGTGTTTTGAGTCGTCTCGTCAATGTTCAAGGATGTGTGCATCCTTGATATCCTTAAATAAAGCACAGATGCTTTATTTAAAGAAAAAAAAATAAAGAAAAAAGAAAAGACCAGGCTGTGAGCTATCAAAGAGCCCAGACGTGTGTGCATCCCCACGGTGCCCGAGCAGAGCCGTTGCCCTTGGTGTCAAACAACTTGCCCGGCAGTGTCAAGGTGCCTGCCGCTCCATCCCCGCGCAGGCAGCTCTCCTCCTCTGCCCTTTGGTAGGATGGGGTAAAGTTTTAGCCTTAGCAAACCGTGTGGGGAGAAGAGCTGTAGGTGTGTTTAATCGCTGGGCTCAGCTCGGGGCCGTGCTCCTCGAGGGGAGCGCTGCAGAGAGCAGGAAGGTCTCTGTCTCTCTGCCTGTTTGAACTCTGTTTTATAAGCAGACTTTTTTCCTTTGAACTAAGTTTTGACACTTTGACAGTGATCTCATCTCATTTTGAAAAGGCCTCCATCCCTATTACCCAGCTAAGACAACGTGCTCATGCCAGATCCTTGATTCTGGCATTGTCTGGGGGAGCTGCCCTCCCGGAGGACTGCTCTGCAGCGATAAGATGAGGAGGTACCGCAGTAGCCTCCCCAAAAGATAGCCGGTGTTTGAGCTTCTTGTGCCTGAAGCTTTGGCCATCACCCATTGACCTGTGCTCCACATGGGACGTGCCATTTTTGTGGGACTGGGGAAAGTCATCTGAGACTTGATTATTTTTTTTTTAAGGAGGGTCATGAGGATGATCAGAGGGCTGGAGCAACTTTCCGATGAGGACAGGCTGTGAGAGAGTTGGGGTTACTCAGCCTGGAGAAGAGAATGCTCCAGGGAGACCTTATAGCAGCCTTCTGATACCTAAAGGGGGTCTACAGGAAGGATGGGGAGGGATTCTGTCGGGGGTTGTATTGGTAGGACAAGTGGTAAGAGTTTCAAACTGAAAGAGGGGAGATTGAGATGAGATCTGAGGCAGAAATTGTTTGCTGTGAGGGTGGTGAGCCCCTGGCCCAGGTTGCCCAGAGCAGCTGTGGCTGCCCCATCCCTGGAGGGGTTCAAGGCCAGGTTGGCCGGGGCTTGGAGCAACCTGGGCTGTTGGGAGGTGTCCCTGCCCAGGGCAGGGGGTGGCACTGGATGATCTTCAAGGTCCCTTTCAACCCAAACTATTCTACGATTCTATGATTTCAGGCTCCATTACTTGTAACAGAGCAGTGCTAAAGTGTGCTTCACCAGCAATGCTAAAACTGTAGAAATTCCTTACCCAAGAACCTCCCATTTTAGCTCAGGCAAACCCATGCACTGGAAAGAACACAGCCACCGCGAGGCAGGGCACTGCTGCAGCTTCCGTGCTGTCACGGCCGTGGTGAACGCAGACCCTCCTTTGCCTCTGGGCCCCAGTGCTCTCCCAGTATCAGCGTTTCCAGTGTCAGCTTCTGAGCTTTTTGAAAGCTGAGTGACAGCTTTAAAGCAAAGGTTTTGGTGGGCGAGAGGTGGTAGGGCGGGGAGGAGCTGTTGGTCGGCACCTTTCAAAGGCGCTGGCAGTACCTGTGCTTTCCCAGCTTGCATCGTGGCTCTGCATTTTCCTTCGCGTGTGACAAAACGGGTGACACGGTTTCACCCAATGTGGCTTTATGGCAGGCGGGAGTGTCAGCTGGGGCCGTGCAGAGAGAAGGCGCTCGAGTAGTAAAGAGTACAGCTGCTGCGCCAGTGAGTATTGGAAACCCGGTACAGCGCAGGTCTGTCCTGTCCTGAGAGTAAAGCTCTCACCCGTGTGCCAGTCTAAAGCTCTCCCGCAGGTTTTCATGCCAAAACTCCTTGAGCTGCCTTGTGTTCGAGCAGCTGTCCCGCTTAACGAAAGGATACTCGGAGAAAAAGCTGCAATCCTGCCTCTTGCACCCAGTCGACGTTACAAAAGCTGGTGTGGCGGGGGGGGACGACACTGCCACGCTGTCCCGGGTGATCCCGGTTTCAGGCTCTCCTCCCTTTCATCCACCATCCAAACCTGCCACAGCGCTGTAAGAGTAACGCTTATTTTTAATTCCCTGATACTCCTATAATAAGAAATCATTACCGTGTCGGCGATACCGTGCTTGATTTAGAACATCGATTGTTAATTCTGGCAGTTCTCCTACCAGCAGAGATTCTTAAATAGCAGGAGCCGGATGACTCTTTAGCAGAATAGCTCCTGGGGGACAGGGATTGGTTTTATTGACTGAGTCTCTTCGCCTGTGGGTAACAGCAAAGCTGCGCTGGCTCTCTCTTTTTTTTTTTTTTTTTTTTCCCCTATAATTGTGAAGTTAACTAGCTTCTGCCGTGCTGTCAAGTAGATATGCCTACATCAAAAATTATTGCGTTTGCCTGCTGCGAGGTTTGCAATGTGTCTTATTAAATGTTTTCAGCTGCCGCTAAACATCAAGGTAACTGGTAATTTCCCGGGCACCGAGGATCTTCTGTGTTTTCAAAGGAAAAGCTGCCTTTATTCAGCCTTTCTACAGTTGTTGAATCTGGTGCGACCTTCATCCAGCGTGAAACTTTTTTTGAGTGAACCATAAAGCTAAAATAGATCCTGCGTAAATAGGAGGCAGAGCTTCTCAGGTGGGAATGTACTGCTGAATGAATCTGTACACAATTGTTTTAAAATCTGTCAGATACCTCAGTTGTGATCACTTCAGAAGCATCCAAGTGACTTAGTTAGCCAGAGGAAAACAAGTCAGAGCAAACGGTATGGATAAAGGTCAGCGTGGAGTGGGAGCGAGGGGCCACCTTGGATTTCTCCTTGGGGAGAAAAAGAAGGAAAAGAGTCGTTTTTCTGCCTGTCACGGCGGGGGGGGGGGAGCAGAGGGAAGCTGCTGGATAATCCTCCTCTTGTTCCTCTCCAGCTGCCCAACTCCTGGCAGTGAGTCATGGCGCTCCCAAGCGTGTTGCCAACGGAGAGCGTGGAGCGCAGAACGAATCCTGCTCAGCTCTCTCCCTGCAGTGCCGGGGGGGCTCCGCTCTCCCCCGAGAGGGGTGTGATGGGTGCCGGGGCAGGACTCCAGCTGCTTTCTGTGTTTCCTACCCCCCTTCAGACCTGAGGCCCAAGGCAAGGGAGCTTCTCACGCCTCCTGCCCCAGCGAGCTCGGAGCTGGGACCTCGGCTGCTGGAGGGAGGACTCATCTTTCTGCTGGTTTCAGCCTGGATCCTTCCCTTGACCTGCTCAGACACAGCTCCTGGTGAAAGGCAACACACTTCAACTACTGGCAAGTGATGAATGCGTAAAATTACCCCGGGTTTAGATAAGATAGGAGCTTGATTTTTCTTTCAAGAGTGCATCAAGCTGACAGTGCAAGCTTTTTTTCCTTTTTACCTAAGGGTAAACTGCCAGAATTTGTCCTCATTAAGAGGACAAGTGTACTGAACACAGCTCCATTCATTTCAAAGGCCGGCTGGTAGCACAGAGCCAGAGCAATTCCTTTTTGATATCCTAAAAGCTAAATACAAGGTTGGATTATGTTGCATGCTTTCTTTTTTTCTTTCTTTCTCTTTTTTCTTCCTCTGATGGAAGTGGCTGTAACCCAGATGCACGATCCCTTCTCATTGAGCTTTTGGTTCACCAAACGGATACCTGAATGGTGTCTTCCTCTTTGCTCATCCCAAGTCTTTGCCCGCCGGGGCCAGCCCTGTCCTGGGTGGCTCCTGGACAGCCTGCTCTCTTCTTGGTAGACAGGTAATTCCAGAGCTTCCAGAGTTTGTAATTTAACTTGGAGCAGGTGCTTCCAAATCCAGGTGGTTACTAGATAACTGACCTTTTGGTGGCCACATTATAAAATACAGCAATCCCCATGGCGCACAGCACTTCCCAGGGCTGTCATAGCATTGTGGGGGGAAAAATAGGGAAAAAAGTGTTTGATATAATTTTCTGTGTTCGCCTCTCCTCCTTGTGTTGCCTTCCTTGCCTCTCAAGGCCACTCTCCCCCATCGTCCCCCCCAGCCTGGCCGAGGTTGGGTACTTCATCTGGCGGGGACGGGAGCCGCTGCTCCTTGGGGCCCCAGGGCTCGGTACCGTGGGCCGCTGCTGCCTTCCTCGGCCTCATCCCCACCTGCTCAGGCTCCATCAGCAGCATCTGCCAAGCTGACTCCGTGGCATGAATCATAGAATGGTTTGGGTTGGAAGGGACCTTAAAGGCCACCCAGTGCCACCCCCTGCCCTGGGCAGGGACACCTCCCACCAGCCCAGGATGCTCCAAGCAGAAAGTATGTAGTGTAGGGCAGGGGGGATCATTTTGAGCTTGAGAAGGAAAGTCTTTGAAATGAAACATTCAGACTAAGAATATCCAGGTAGCCTTGTTAGCCACCTACAACTTTACTATTTAAATTAGATTTTTTTTTTTTTTTTAGTGTTGTACTGACTGATCTGTAGTTCTCACAGACACAGGTGAGCTCTCACTACCCAGTGACTTTCCAGAGACATGTGTCTCTGCTGCTTCACACCGTACTTGTCAGCAGGTGACCTCAAGGTCCCTTGAGACTTCCAGAGTGATTTTTTTAAGAGCCAGGTGGCTCAAAACAGGCCAAAGGGGAGGTTTAGATAGAATCATAGAATCATAGAATCATAGAATTGTTGAGGTTGGAAGGGACCTTTAAGATCATCGAGTCCAACCTTTAGCCTACCCTGACAAGAGCCACTTCTAAACCATGTCCCTCAGTGCCCCATCTACCCTTTTTTTAAACACCTCCAGAGATGGTGAATCCACCACCTCCCTGGGCAGCCTATTCCAAAGTTTAATAACCCTTTCAGTGTAAAAATGTCTCCTAATATCTAATCTAAACCTCCCCTGACGTAACTTGAACCCGTTTCCCCTCGTCCTATCACTTGTCACCAGGGAGAAGAGGTCAGCCCCCATCTCTCTACAACCTCCTTTCAGGTAGTTGTAGAGGGTGATAAGGTCTCCCCTCAGCCTCCTCTTCTCCAGGCTAAACAACCCCAGCTCCCTCAGTCGTTCCTCATAAGGTTTGTCCTCCAGGCCCCTCACCAGCTTTGTAGCCCTTCTCTGGACACGCTCCAACACCTCAATGTCCCTCCTGTAGCGAGGGGCCCAAAACTGAACGCAGTACTCGAGGTGGGGCCTCACCAGTGCCGAGTACAGGGGGATGATCACTTCCCTAGTCCGGCTCACCACACTATTCCTGATACAGGCTAGGATGCTGTTGGCCTTCTTGGCCACCTGGGCACACTGCTGGCTCATATTCAGCCGGCTGTCAACCAACACTCCCAAGTCCTTTTCTGTCGAGCTGCTTTCAAGCCATTCTGCCCCAATCCTGTAGCGCTGCATGGGGTTGTTGTGACCCAAGTGCAGGACCCGGCACTTGGCCTTGTTGAACCTCATACCATTGGTCTCAGCCCATCAGTCCAGCCTGTCCAGATCCCTCTGCAGAGCCAACCTACCCTCAAGCAGATCAACACGCCCGCCCAGTTTAGTGTCATCTGCGAACTTACTGAGGATGCATTCGATCCCTTCATCCAGATCATTGATAAAGATATTAAAGAGAACCGGCCCCAGCACCGAGCCCTGGGGGACACCACTTGTGACTGGACACCAACTGGATTTAACTCCATTTACCACCACTCTCTGGGCACGGCCATCCAGCCAGTTTTTTACCCAGCGCAGAGTACACCTGTCCAGGCCATGAGCAGCCAGTTTCTCCAGGAGAATGCTGTGGGAAACAGTGTCAAAAGCTTTGCAAAAATCCAAGTAGATAACATCCACAGCTTTTCCCTCATCCACTAAGTGGGTCACCTTATCATAGAAGGATATTAGGTTTGATAGGCATGACCTGCCCTTCACAAACCCATGCTGACTGGGCCTGATCACCCTGTTCTCCTGCATGTGCCGTGTAATGGCACTGAGGAGGATCTGTTCCATGACCTTCCCAGGCACCGAGGTCAGACTGACTGGCCTGTAGTTCCCCGGATCCTCCTTCCGGCCCTTCTTGTGGATGGGTGTCACATTTGCTAACCTCCAGTCAGCTGGGACCTCTCCGGTTGTCCAGGACTGCTCATAAATGATACCAAGTGGCCCGGCGAGCACCTCCGCCAGCTCTTTCATCTAATATCAGATGAGATATTAGGAAGAAATTCTGTGCTGTGAGGGCGGTGAGCCCCTGGCCCAGGTTGCCCAGAGAAGCTGTGGCTGCCCCATCCCTGGAGGGGAAGGGGGGTTGGAACTAAATGGTCTTTAAGTCCCTTCTAACCCGAACAATCTATGAAAGCGGGAATGTTTGGGTTTTTTTCTGTCACTTCTATGGCAATTAGTACTTCAGTGCAACAGAAATACCCAAGCAATGGTGAGCCACTGCTTTTCAAATCAGGAGCCCCTGCTCCTCCGGTATTTTTCTATTACCACGGCTTTATTTCTCTGCGAGCAAGCGCCTGACACCAGCGTAACTGTATCGTGTGACGGCTGCTGGCCGAGTGCGCCAGCGACAGATGCGCGCTGAAACGGTGTGAAAATTTTTTGCAGCCCCAGCAGAAGCGGGGAAGGCCTGGCTTCGCGCCAGCCCCGCTCGCGGGCGCCCGGGATCTGACGGTTCAACGGCAATGTTTACAGCACGGAAAAGCAGTTCTAGGCATGGTTCTTGTCAGCAGCGGAGAGCAGATAACATCTCTCATCTTGGTGACCTATGCTGCCCCTCCAGTCTCCGAAACCCTCTTTTATTTTATTTCCTCCCCCCACCACCACTCTGCCCTCATCACACTTTTAGTGAGATGCTGCAGCAGGATGGAAAAGCTGTCTGCTTTGATTCCTTTGAAAGAACACTGGGCGCTTTAATCCTGGAACTTTATTTTTTGACATAAATAGGGAGAAGTTGCCTCTTGTGTCTTCTCATGCCCTCTTCAGAAATGCCTTTTTTCTTTTTCCCCCTCCATGAGCATCTCTTACATCACAGGACAGCATATGACAGTGAAAATTGTATTGTAAAGGAAAACAACGTGATAAAAAAAATTGCTCTCGTAGTTGCAGAGGGGAGGAGCGAAGGAGCAGAAGGTGCTGACTGCCGTTTTGCACGGTGCACTTCTCCTGGGGCACGTGCACAAGCGTGATTTTGCACGGTGGCGTCTGTCCCCAGGTCACATCCGTCTGCTCGCTTTCCCTTGGAGGGGGGCGATAGGAAGGGAGCTCCCCACTTCTGTGCAGCTCTGCAGTGGTGTGTCTTTCTGTGCATATTAAATACCAATTAAAATGGGCATAGGGATGGTACTGGCCGTAACCACCTCTAATAAAGCCCGCCACGTGGCATTTGTGTCGGGACAAAGTCTGGCGTAGCGGGTGGGAAAGTGTCGGCCACACCTGCCCAAGGTGCAGCTTTGCCTGTTGCTGTTGATGGTAATCAAGGGTCTATAAATAACCTGGAACAGCATTCGCTAATATTTCTACAAATTAACTGACGAGTGCTGGGCTCCTCTGCTGTCTTGTGTAGGCCATGGCCCTGTCTCCACCCCAGCCATGGATGAAAGCACTGAGCAAAGGAAGCCTGGACGGGGTCAGCGCTCCTGCCGTCGGGAGGGTTGATGTGAAGGTGACTGACCCCAAGCGAGTTTGGCCAAGTGCTCACTCTCCTGTTGGTGGACAGGATCCTGCAAGCCTGCCTGTGATCACCGGGGCAGTGCCATAGGGACCTGCAGGAGAAGATCCCTAAGCAGGGAAGGGTCAGCAGTAAGAACTGCAGGACAAAATGAAGCACTGATATCTTAATGACCATTTCTCATTGTCCCCAGTGTTCCTGGTGTTTGCACTGTTTCTGCCCTTTGAATCCCAAATTACAACCAAAACAATGTCTCTGATCTTCCTGTTTGGACCCAAAGGGTGAAGGAGAAATGCATTCGTAAGTGCTGATGTTGGTACACCCCTGTGGAAAGCCAGGATGGCCACCTTGGCTCTGTCCTGTGGTCCAGAAAATCCAAAAAGTGGGAGTGGGAACCAGCCCCTCTGTGCTGTGTGGGCAAGAGGGCAGCAGTCCTCTTGGAAAGGTGGTGGTATGGAGAGGAGGAACCCTTCTAAGAGTGAGTTTTCACAGTGATCCCTCTGGAGAAGAGCAGAGCCCTAAGGTGCATTAGGTCCATTCCTTCGGGACGGTGCTGGCATTGTGCACTTCAGGCCATATCTACTCGGAGATGTTTCGGCAGCACCTTTACCAATAGAAACTTCTAAGTATTACATTAAGACCTAAGATAAAATCAAATTGCTTTGAAGACAAAAAAGGCTATTTTGTTAATTGAACTATTTACACAGCTTCGATTTGAATGGAAATGATCAGCCATAATTGTCCATATTAAATAGTAATTTTTCTCTTCAGTGGTATCCTTAAAAGAGAATGACATCCTTTGGTGCATTTTCAATGGGTCTTTCCTGTTCTTTCTTCTTAGAATATCTTGCATGGTCATAGAAATATATGATGACGATAGAAGCAATGTTCAGAAAAATGATGAGCAGCATGATCCAATATGAATATCCATAAGTGTGTTCAGATTTGACATATTTCTGCAGAGCAGAAAAACATCCATGGGCCAATTCTATAGACAGGCCGTTTCCTTCTATGTTCACAGGAAAAAGTATCATGGCTATAAGTATGAAGATTCCTAGAAAATATAAATATAAATGTTAGAGGTGAAACTGTAATACTATTTATTAACTACTTGTCAATAGTCTACTTAAATTTGTTAGAATTCACGGACAAAGATTAATCTAGTACCTTCCATTAGTAAAATATGCGGGTGTTTAAGGAATTTTTGTCCCATCTAGTAGTATCTGCCAGCTGTTTCGACACTGGCATATCTTGTCAATGTTTGGACATTGTCATATTTTCTGCTAAATTTAATGGTTTCTCACTGACTATTCTTAGTTAAGGCCATTTACTCTAAAATTTTTTTTCACTGAGTTTAGTGCTGATGAGTAAATATATTTACCCCTTTGGTGATTTGCCTATTACATATGAGCCCAAAGTCATGGGGTGTGTGGTACCACAACTGGATAAAACCCCTGTCTGCGTTCAGGGTTGGCCCAGCTTTGCTCAAGAGCTTAGACTTAGAAACGTCATGTTCTTTCCAACCCAAATTACTCAATGACTCTGCGATGAGCCAAAACGCAATGTCTTAGATCTCTGTCTACTTCCTATAGCTGCCTGAATATGAGTGGAGTTCGGTTACTTTGCCATTTAGCTAAGTAACGCGTTTCCATCTCCACTTTCATAGTGCTGATGGCCGTATAATCTCCGAACATTGGTGAGAATATTTCTATTCCTTCCTTCCACATGCAACACGTTCCTACTGAAACAGGTTCAGGTTTTTGCAGGAGGACACTGGACTTTTGGGACATCTGCTAGGAGAATTCGGAACCTTCAAGATACACTCACACATCAAATGACACATGATTTTTCATAAAAAAATGCCCATGGCAAAATAGACTTCCAGGTCATAGCAATTCCAGGGCTGTAAAAAGTAACCACAATTCTCAGTCAACATGAGGGTTTACTTTCTCACTAATATTTATTTTGGCAAGCCCCTGGTCCTTTCATTTCTGGTCAAAGCTTGCAGATTCTGGCCAGGTAAGGGTGCTGGGTTCAGGAAACGAACAACTTTCTCATGTGGTGAGACAATGATCTGCTTGTCTCAAAAGTGGAATAATTGTCTAATCTAGACTTTTGCTCACTTTTCTTGTTGTGTTTCAAGGCATCCACAGCTGTTTCAGCATCTGTCTTTATACACTATGTTAGACATGGCTGGAGACAAAGGGGTGAGTTTCACACCCCCACCTGTACTTGCTATGATTAAGACGACGTTAAGACTACGTATCTAGATGAATCCCTTTCCACAAAGGTCTGATTTTGGCAAAGGCCGTTCATGGTACATGGCTCGAGGGAGAGCAAGCTCCCGCTCCACCAGCAGAGCACCTTCAGCCATGAAGAGCTTTTGAAGGACAAAACACCCATGCTGAAGTACTCTGTAATCAGATGTCTTTAAAGAAATTTTTCTGCGCGCAAACCTAGTGTTAGAGGGAGGTGTAATCCTCTTGAGACAAATTGAGTGTGAGAGCTGAAGTCATTACCATAGCAAGATGAAGAGGGTAGGAAGGTGCATGAGGAGCAGCCAGGCTCCTAACGAGGGGTTACACCTCCAGGGAGCTGTTTGACTGAGTTCACATGTCTAACAACTCAGCATTTCTACCTCTTTTTTTTTTTTTTTTTTTATCCTTAGGGAATGTTAAAACTTACTTTGATAAGTTAAAGTGTCTTTTTGAGAAGGAAATACATTTTTCTATGACTCAGTCCCTCTAACTGCCGCCTGCCCGCCATGTTAATGCTATTGTGGATGTTTTCAATTCAATGCATTTTTCAGAAATGAAGCTAGAGTCCACCCTGTAGATTAGACCTTAGAGGCCTAATTTGGTATGGAGGTAACCCAGCAACAAATATGCTACAAATACTATAAAAGAGTGACACAAGGTCTTAAAGAGGTCACAAATTGCACCGTAGTCACATCCAGTGCATACGATTCTGTTAAATTTTTGCTCTGTATTTGCCAGTGAACTCTGTTCTCAATGTGCATCGCGCATGAAATGATGCTACACCTATTGGGCCTTTTCCATTTCCATTTTTACTGCCAGTGCATCCAGACTCCTACTGACCGATGGTGCCACTTCGAGTAAATAATACTGTTTTACTGGTACTTAAAAGATAGTTTTCAGGTATTCCAGAAGACACTGTTAAAAACCAAAATCAGAATACCTTTCCAAGTGTTTCCTTTTATAGATATATTTTTCTTATTCTTGGGATTGATGAGGATACTGTATTCAACCATATGGTGGGCAGAAAGTGGTCGGCACGGGACGCGTTACTCACCACATAGGGAATTCCAGGTATAGACTCCGATGGGTCCCAAAAATGTCTGGTAGGGATTACTGACAGCATTAGTGCAGGTAAATCCAGAACTCAGAAGGGAAACCAGTAAACCGAGAACCAAAATCACGATAATTGCAGTGATGGTGCTTTTCGCCTTGGTGTTGCTCAGGTTAGCTGCAACTGAAATACAGCATTGATGATCAGCGCAGTCCAGCGGGCTCGACGACCTCATCACTTACTGACAGGGTTGTAATTAAAAGCTAATAACCAGAGATTTTGCTGAATGTGACTCCAGATCCAAACTGGGATGAAGGAACATTAGCCTGAAATAAGCGCCTGTCTGCTAATCATGCAGGAACACAAACTTTCCAGGCATTGGGTTGGGTAGTAAACTTATTTCTTGATAACTCTGTAAGTATTTCCTCTTTACAAGGCCAGACAGAAATTTGATGCCTAAATCAGATCAGAAAACTAGGTGTTTCTCTGCCCATTGCTCCTGAGATATCTGCCAGTTTCTACACTTGCCCAATTTAAAACTTGGCTCCAATTGTAGATTATTTCTTTTTAATAGAGCAGCAGTCCCCCTCCTACAAAATAAAACTGACAAGGGGAACAGCTTCTAAAAGTCCAGTAAAAGCATTAGCCTGGAAGGGATAGGTGCATTTGTAGGACAAACGTAACTGAACATGGTCATTCCCAGACAGACGAGGCATGGTTGGCCACCGGGCTGGTGTTCATACCTTGACTAGATTTGTCTCTTGCCGCGTCCTGCAGAAAAAAAATCGGAGACAGTACTTGCTCTCCTCTTTTAAAAGAAAGGAGAAACTCCTGCTTTGTTTTCATTGGGCGGACTGGACACATGGGATGCTCTGGCTCCCAAGGGCCTGTGCCTCATGCTCACAGCTGGTGGCCCTGGGCTCGGCAAGGGGAGAACGTGGACTCCCAGCTGCCGGCTCAGCCCTGCCCTGGGGCTCCTGTGCTCAAGGTCTCCACTCCTGAAGCCACGTGTCAAGGAGTCTTAACATGGAGCATCTTGGCACCTCTCCTTTTTGCTCAGTCTTATTAGAGTTTGTACTGTAGATTGTCGCCTGGTGTAGCTTCTGTGGGTACCACACCCACACGGCTGGCCATGTGTACTTGGCACGTGTAGTCACCCCCTCCAGGACTGTAGGAGGTTTCGCCTAAATCCTTCTAGTCATTTGATATGTTGCTGATAATAAGAGACGCAAATGCTAAAGCAAGATACTCAGAGCGTGATTCCAGTATAGCTGCCTGGAAATATTTTCTTTTCCGTCTTTCAATTTAAAGATTGGAAAGGCAACTATACCGTGCCTGTGGCTGCCTTAGCCTATAACAACTAAGGCAACAACGTTTTCAAGCTCTGTTCAAATGGGTGTTGTGGTAGACAGCCATCTGCAGGAAAACTTCCTTTCTAGGGTACTTTTAATAGAAAGCCATTACGGCAGAGTATTCAGTGCATAAATTAGAGAAATTATAGCAGTAAAAAGATCAACAAAAAATAGTACAAACCCCATAAGAAGAAAACAAAGACTCATAACAATACAAAGAGCTACGGGAAATAAATTAAAAGGAGAGCTTGTCTCTCGATTTATCTAATATTCCCGGCAGAAGTTAATTTCTGTTGGAGGAAATGGTAGGTAAGGATGCAAATTTAAGCAATTCTAAAAGAATAGGAAAGACGGGTGTTCAGAAAACATCCCTCAGTAAATAGAGGTGAGCACGGCACCGGCTGCACCGTGCCCTCGTGCTGAGGCGGCGTTACTGCTTGGGCATTGCTTAGTTCGGGAAATAAGTTTGGAGCCAAATCAGACAGGTTTGGCAGCCTCATCTAATTTTGTCACCCAGAACATCTCCAGAATTGACTGGCTACAGCCATTGCACCCCTTAATTGATCGTGTTCATCTCTGACGTTGAGTCGCAGTTTAGGGGATGTAATTTTGTTGTAATCACGCCTGTGACAGCGTAAGACTCAAGGTTGTAAATAGAATGCTGTTTTCATAGTGGCAGATATTTTTTTCTAAATAAAGCAGTCTGTGCAAACTGAAGGAACCTACAGTCACTGATCTACTTGAACGGGATCGATAGTAACCCACAGCTGGATAACCTTGGCATCAGCGTAAAACAGCTTAATGCCCAACTGAAAGGAGAGGGTTTTGCCTTTGCCGGATCTCTCCTAAATTTTCTGTATCTTCATTTTTTTTTTTTTTCACCTTTAACTCTCATATGGTTGGATAGAATTTCCTGAATTTTTACTAACCTGAACGTGAATGACGTTTTAGCTGAGAGGCCTGAGGTCTTTTCTAAGCTTGCTTATCTGACAGCTTTTATGAGGTCTATGATCACTCATGGCACATAACTAACTGTTCATTAACAAAAAAAAAAAAAACCAAAACCAAAAACAAACCAAAAAAAAAAAAAAACAAAAAACAAACCACAAAGTAGAATTCAACCTATCTTTCCACTTTTCAGGAGATCCCATAGCACAGCTGGAACCTGATGATACCATTAATGAAGTTCCAGCAATTTTCAAGCATTTGTTATGTATTTAAGAGTCGGAAAGTTAATAGATTCCTCTCTGTTATGGCAAATTTCAAAGAATTCCTCGTGTGCTGTTGGCCTCGCTGGTTCCAGTAGTTGGATAAATCCTGGTTTTACGGGACTTCATGGGAGTTCCTCTTCCGGCACCTTGCTCACAATTTTTACATGTCTGACTTAGAAACAAGCAAAACTGGAAACCAGCTCTGGTGCAGACTGTTATATTCATAGGTGGTTCCTTTCTAAGACAAATCATTAAAACAGCTAACGAAGACTCTACGGACTTGAGTTATTAAATAACTCTTACATTCTGCCAGACCATTCTGCTCGTCCCCAGGGCCTCTGAAGTAGCTGTATTGATTTATCGCTCTATTAAGGTCGTTCATGGCAGTCTGTTAAAGAGGCAACCGCGACCAGGCAGTTCATGCACTGTACACTTGCAGAAACCATATTCTTTTGCTTGTCTTTTATTTTTATGCCCGGAAATTTCCTTTAATGTTGTGGTTTTCAAAATAATAAGCTATGGGCTTTGGACAGGCTGTTGAGCATCTACTTTTCTACGGCCACTAATAAAAGCCCATGTGGGCTATTGCTAACAAGTACTCTGCACCCCCGAGCTCCAAGCTATTGTCTTTGATTGACTCTTTCACGATTTCCATTCTCCTCGTCTGGCACCCAAATATGACAATGCCATTTGAGAAACGCACTCAGGGTGTGCAGCAGAGACCCCCAGCCAGGCCGTACTTGCTGAGCGACAGACCAAGCTGTGATTTAAAAGGATGCTTATAACTCTTCTTACTGGTGTCTAAAATGTGAGAGCGGAGAAAGCACAGCACTTCGTTTCTCCCTAGCGCAGGCAATCCACTTACTGAAGGATATCGTCAAACAAAAGGCATCTACTGTCTTAGGAGGACCCAATTATTTGAATTTAAAAATAGTATGTATGCAAATCTGTGAAGTATCTCTTCTATTTCAAGAATGTACAGAATTAATATAAAAAGTGACAATCCTGCCTCCATAGAGCCTAAGAATTAATTTAAAATCAGTTCCTTTCATCTAGGATATGTGCCCAACTGAACTGGTGAGGGGTGTGGGCAAATCCATATTTAGACTATTGATAAAGCACGACTTTCTTTCAGCAGCTGTTGAAGGCAACTAGCAACTCCTGAAGATCCCTCGTTTTGTTCATCCCCAAATGGCTTAAATTTGAGAATTTAGACGATATTTTGTAAATGGTAAGCTCAAAACCCTAAATCTGCTGGGGGGAAAATGCCACCACCAGCAAAATGCATGCAGACCATGCAAAGAATGGAAACCCTTTACCGATGCAAGTGTTCTGGGAGTGCTTGTCATTAATTGTAATTAAAATCTATACATCGGTAGCGCCCAGGCGCTGGGATTGGGTTGTGTTAGCTGCTGTGCAGACAAAGGCAAGACACATGCCCCGAATTCCTGCCAGATTGCATCCTTGCCCTGCAACCAGCTCTCCGCGGGTGGACTCCTGGTTTCACGCGGAGCCCGATTAAAATCAGCAAGTCGGCCCGCGTGGGGCTTGAGCCAACTGGCGTGGGGAGATACAATCGTCTATAAACTATTTTTATAAGTGCGTATTTACTCTTCTAAAAATTACTTTGATTATTCTGATATGACTGTAAATAAACTGCTTTGAATGACTTGTGATTTTGTATTTATTGTGGAATGATCTCAATATATCCTGTATGCTCTGCTAGGAACACTGCTGTGTTCGGCTTTTTCGTGCCAATATAATTGTTATAATACGAAGTGGCTTGTGTGATAGAGCTTTGGCACTGGGGTAATTTGGGTGCCTGTTCGTTCGGATACAATTTCTGTACTAAATTCAGGTGGGAAAGAGCTCGGAGATGGGAACCACCTGGACGCTCAGGTCTGCTGTGCTCTACCTTGGTGGCTTCTGTGTGATGGGACATCTTAAAACAGCCTGCCAGAAAAGGAAAATAATTTTGACCTACTCCTACTCTTCCAAATTGTCATTAGTTTTCTTTTGACTGACTTTTTTCACTTTCACACGTGTATATCTGCATCTTTGAACTCGGTGAGACAGCAATATACATAAAATCAGTGCAAATCCTTGACCCTCGCAGCAGCTTTCAGGCTTATCTACCTTTGGCCTTTTTGAATGATTTTCTTAACTTTACGCAAAAGTAGCTCTGCTGATGTGAAGAAAATCTTTGCGGAACTGCAAGAAAACAGTATTGAGTCTGTGGTTCATACTTGGTATGCACAGTTTCTTGTCTCTGTTTTGCTTTTTCTCACGTTTTGCTTCTCATACCAGGATTTTTCATTCTTGTCTTAACTTTCTCCAAGGTTGCTCTAGGTAAAAGCCCTTCTGCTCTTCCCCTTATTTTTTAACTTTGTTTTATTCTCATCTAGCATCTCTCGTCCCTTATCTCTCATTTTTTCTCTCTTCCTTAATTATTTAACCATTTTTTTCTCTTTTTATCTTCTGCAGTAATTCTGCCATTGAGGATAAAGACCAAGAACTGCGGATGCACAAAAAGTAAGATCTCTTGTATACATCTGTTGGGTATCAACATAAAATACAGTTCAATTTGAATCTACTGGATGTTTGCTCAAATTTTATTCCAATAACCTTGTTTCCAAAGATCATCTCAGAGTTTTTTTTGGGAAGCCATGATGACGAGGAGTCACCTGAAAATTGCACCTTGGGTGGGGGAAGAAGGGCCTTATAAAAGATGACAAACTATGTTGTAATCGATACTTCAAGGTCTAGCATAAAAAAACCCAAAACACATGAGCAAGCATAAGATTTGAAAATACTAACCAAATGGTTAAGTTTGATAACAGCGCTTAAAAATGGAATGGTGTGCTTTTAAAGGAAGAAATAAAAGGGATACTGTCATTAACGTGCAGATCCAGCACAGGTATAAACACCATATATATCTAAATTATTGATTTCAGTGTTTGGTTCTTTTCCCTTCAGCAGCCTCGTAAAACCTTCTTCTATAAAAACGATGCTAATTTGACAGGAGGTGGCAAAATGTTTTAAATCAATTCATTTAACAAAACAAAATTTAAAAAAAAATCCCGGAAGATGAATTAGGTTCGTAATCCTTTGACAAAATGGTAACGGAATGTTGCTTTTCTGTTCCTCGCTGAAAGCTTCTGAAAATTAAAATCTATTTTACATACAGTTCCTATTCTGTATTTTTTCCTTGTTTCCAAGGCACAGGCCCAGATCACAGGTAATTAGAAGTTGCTATTGGCAAGAATTGTTCTCACTTATTATCGTCACAGATGAATACACGAACGAGCCGTGGCTCCTTCGTCCATCACCTGCATGAGCAAGAAGATGCCATCCATTTCCAGGCGCAAAACCACTCACCTTGGAAAATCTTTTCTGGAACCAGAAGTCCCGCATCGACAAGCTGTTCGCAGGTGCCGCTGAAAAGTCCGTAGGTGAGACTCACCGTAACGCTGGAGTTTGTCCCAGAAAAGTGAACCTTGCTGCTCACCCAGTGCTGGGTGGCCAGAACAACACAAATGATCACAAAAGAGCAAGCGCAGGTCACAAAAGCGGCTGCAAACATGCCTGTTTTTTTTCTGGACGGCATTTTGTCAGGCAGAGATTTTCCACCGGTTCAGGGTGTTTTCTTCTCTTTGGTCCTGTTTAGCATGAGGTTGTCTCCGCCTTCTCGCTACCCGGGATCCGCTCTCTGTGCAAGCAGAAAGTCACCCTGGTGAACTTTAAGCGAACAGCTGTGGTAATAAAAATGTAAAATAATTGAACTTTGGTCTGGAGAAAAGGTGTTGCCATAGTTACAACCAAACCAGCCTGGCAAAGGCCGGGAGGAATCACCGGCGGATGATTTATGATTGCCTTGCCGACCCGTAGCTCTTCAGATCAGGGCTCTGGAGACATCTCCTACAGCCCGACACCTGCGGGGCCGGGGCTCCCCGCTCGCCTCACCCCGCTCTGCGGGAGGTTTTACTCCTTATCAAAATTTTCTGGCCCATTCTTGCTTTTTTTCTCTTAAAAGGCTGATGACCAGGCCGGAAAGAATTTTTGCTAAATCTCTATCTAATTTGTTACAGCAAAGATTAATAAAATATTCCTTTTCTGTTCAAATGCCCACCTTGCTCTTTGTGAAAAGTCTGGGTTGGTCTCGGGTTTTGGGGGAGTAAGGAGGTTCTACCTACTGTCAATACCTTATTTTCTAAGGAAGAGCTGTAATTCTTAATTAAATTCCATATATTTTCATGCAGTTACTATGCACGTGGCAGGATGAAGTAAAAGGGATTCCATTTGCTTTTATTGCTATTAATTATAATGCCATTATCCCATGTTATACTGAACCCATGCTTCTGGATCATCCGGAGTTTTTTTAATTAACCTTTAGAAAGCAGACTGTTTTAACAGTGCTGCTAAATAAACCTGTTATCTTTCCGAAGCTTGTTTGTACTCTCAAGGCATCGAGAGATTAAAGTTTTATGAATTTGAAACGGCAAAGAATTTCTTGGGGGGAGAAAATACCTGTTCTGTAACACGGTGATATTATACTGTAATTGTTGTAGTGTTACGATTTCTTGATTCAAGACTTTAAAGCCCTAATCACATTTGAAATCAATGTGTTTTATTTCTGGGATGTCCAACTGGTCTTTGGTATGGATACGGTCTCGTGTATTTTTTTTTTTCCAAATTATATGGGACTTTAATGATACTTTTGATGCCATTGCTTTTAAGAATTTATAAATTTTTATTCACAAATAATTTATATATGTATATACATATTCATATATTTTTTTATATATATATATTCATCTATGTACTTAGATAACGCAGCAGAAATCAGTCGGTATACAGTTTAAGCACCAAAGAGCAAAGAGAAGCTTTTCAGCCCTTCTAAAGAAATAAGAAACAAAGAGCCCTGCCTCTCATTTTCTGTCCAGTCCTTCAGTTAAATTTTAACCAGAGCAGTACGGGTAAACTTCATTAGACTGATCCACCCCTACAGGTTTATTATTCCAATAGTTCTGTTCCCTGTTTAGTTGCATGCAAAGAGCGTAGTCCAAGTATTTACAGTCCGAGGATATTTTTTAATAAACCAAGGTAAAAAAGTGGTGCTGCTTGTCCCTTACAAAATATATTTTAAATATACTTGTTTAAGCATGGATATTTGTCTTGGTACTAACTTTGAGGGAATAAACTTTCAGGTGCTGCTCAGTGGTTCTCCTTTGGTGGACTTGGGAGAACTAAATTTAAACGAACTGAGCACCCGCACCTTTAAAAACGCTAAATAACAGCGGCTAAGAGCTGCGGCGGCCGGCCTATGGTTCCTTTCTAAGAAATCTCATTCAATTATATTTAGTTTTCAGTGACTCACCTCGAGTTTCTGCGGCTCAAATCATTGAAACTCTCCTGTGGCTAAGGGAATTGCTCCGGAAACGTGGTTGTAGTTTACCTTTTTCTTCCCCGTCACCCTGAAGTTAATCTATTCTCTGCCCATGGTACGATTCCTGGTGTCTTTTTTTCTCGCAGCTCACTAAAAAAGCATCATATAACTTGTAATGAAAATTGTAGTTTGACATGACACACCTCATCACTTGAGAGAAAAGAGAAGAGATTGGTTTCCCCCAACTCAGAGAAGACGTTGCCTGATCAGCACCTTCCCAGCTCTGCCCCCCCAGCGCCGACTCATCCCTGCACACCAGCCAAACGGAAAAATCAGAGTCATTCGTTATGTATCAGATGGACAGCAGAGAGGTTTGGAATCCTTACTATATAAAATTACTTATCGCCTTGTATTTTTAAAGGTAGACTATGTGAGTATTTCACTTCTGTTTACATACACAAGTTAGTTTGCTTTAAGCAACCGGATATGTAAAAATATAAAATTAAAGCTTTTAATTGCAAACGTTTCAAATACACGTGTTTTTCTAGGTTACAAACGCATTCTTACATGTGAAAAAAATAATCACATGGTGGTTTGTTGCTTTGCCCACAGCTCCTGAGGGATGCCATGCCATCTCCTGAGGGATGCCGTCGTCACCTCCGGGCTGTAGTGGGCTGGGTCCTGGGGCTTGCTCCCAGCTCACTCGCAGGTAAGCGTGCTCGCCAGCAGCTGGGGAAACGCAAGGTGAAGCCACTGCAATTTATTTTCTGTTCTGCCCCAACCACAGATCACAGAGTCACAGAATGGTTTGGGTTGGAAGGGACCTTCAAGCCCACCCAGTGCCACCCCCCTGCCCTGGGCAGGGACACCTCCCACCAGCCCAGGTTGCTCCAAGCCCCGTCCAACCTGGCCTTGAACCCCTCCAGGGATGGGGCAGCCACAGCTGCTCTGGGCAACCTGGGCCAGGGGCTCACCGCCCCCACAGCAAACAATTTCTGCCTCACATCTCATCTCAATCTCCCCTCTTTCAGTGTAAAACCCTTCCCCCTCGTCCCATGGCTCCCCTCCCTGCTCCAGAGTCCCTCCCCAGCTTTCCTGGAGCCCCTTTAGGGACTGGAAGGCTGCTATAAAGTCCTCCCAGAGCCTTCTCTTCTCCAGGCTAAGAAGATGTTTTTTCAGGTGTTTAGTGATGTTTACTGATGGTTTAAAAAATTGCATATTTAATTAAAATATTTCAATTAAAAAACAATTGACAGGTGGCAAGATGATTTAGCAGAGTGGTTGGCAAACAGTTGTGCCGATATTTGTGATTTTCCTTGGACACTGGCTTGGTGGTACACCCTTGTATGTCACACAAAGCTGCCACATCCTCTTTATTTTCCATGTCTACTTGCAGAGGGGCTCAGCATCTGAGGTGGCAAGATCCTTGAGCTGCACTTGGCCCCAAAAGGAGTCAATAAATCTCCCCACGAGGCAGATGGATGCGCAGCACTGTAGGGTCAGGCCGTGCAATACCAACATTGCCTCTGCCTCTTCTAAGATGGATAAATTGTAATTCAAACGCATTGTTATAAATGTACAATAGAATACGAGATTGATTTTTTTTTCTCTGGTGGCTTTGCAGGCAGCATTCTGAGAGGTGGCAGAAATAGGGGTTTTTTTATGCCTTTTGGACGGGGTGAGGGAAATCGGATAAAGCATCATGAATTTTATTGTAGCTGGAGATGAAAAATTTGAAGCTCAACTGAACTGCAAAATTGTTGCAACAGCTGTTTGGGAAAGTGAGAGGGATGCGATCACAACGCTTTTTGTGTCTCCATACCTTGTGCGGTGGATTTGTACTACTCCATCTTCTGATTTCCTTCTTCTCTTGCTCTGACCTTTCTTCCAGCGCTATTGAAAAAACCCCCACCCAAACATGTTTTAAATGTTGTTTGGATTTCTTCCCAGAAAGTGACTAAATCTCCTCAGCCGAGAACTCCATTGCTAGATAGTTATTGATTTCCGAGCCCTGACGCGGGAGCGGATTGGGAAGTATTGGAGTGATGGCTGGAATACCGTGCTGCCCCCGCAGGGCAGCGTCCTCTCACGCGAGCAGTCAGCAGGAACAGCGGCTGGTGGGTTCCAGCTTGAAAGAAGAAAAGGTGGAAGATCCCAAAGCCACCCCACCGGTATCAAAGCAAACATGGTGAGCAAAACCCCCATATTAAACCGATTGCCTGCTGCGAGCGCATTCCTCAGTCCTACCACCTGAGCCTGAGCAAGCTTGCTGGTGTCTCTCCTGCTACCTTGAGGCACAGCCTGTGCTACTCCAGGATATTTTTACAATACACCTGTGTTTTGTACTCAGACACCTGAAAAGCTGATGGTTAAACATGCCTGATCTTGGTAGAGGAGGAAAAGCCTCGTTCAGCATCTCCTCCGCTTGCCACAGGTGCTCCTTGCCCAAACGAGAACGCCACTTGCCTTGCGTGAAGGCTGCAGGAACAGCCCTTTAAATTGCCTTTTCCCAAAGACTTTGAGATTAAGAAATTAGCCAGCATTAAGTTTTGATGAGAAATTAATTCTTCCATTGGAAAGTTTATCTCCTAAAACTTCTCACCCAACTCATGCCAAGGCAGGTGAAGGGGAGCCGGACTGCGGTAGCAGCTCACTGAGCGTCTGACTCCTCGCTCATCCCGTTTCTCTCCATTTCCATGTTGCAAAATGCTTGGGGGGTGTGTGAACAGAACAGCATAGGCCATTCTGGTAAAATAAGAAGTTTGAAAATAAAATTTTGAAAGCACAGAGACGTTCTTCCATTTTTCTTTAGCCCCGCAGGTCAGTGACTGCAGTCAACCAAACAGCTGAGCCTCACCAAAGCCTCTAACGCGTCCAAGGGTATCTTTTTTCCATACCTCAAAAGATGACTTGCAAAACTTTAATATAATGGGTTTAGGCATTAAAAATTTGCTGTCGTACCTGACTGAACAGTGCAAGTTGAGTGGTCGAGTAAGTTTATCGAAGAGCGGGGGGAAAAACCCTCCTGGCTTTGTAAGAAGCAGCAAATACGGCCCTTGTGATAATTTGGATTTAATAAAGTGTGGCTTTGAAGCTGCGTCAAGGTTTGTAACGTCTAGAACAAACCCTGGAGGTGGAGATGGAGAGAAGAGCTGGCAGGGCAGCCTTTCATTTATTGCAATTTCTGTAACAATTATAAAGATATGTAGTCTTGAATACTTAAATATATTCCTAGATACTCATAATTTTAGACTCCAAATGTAAAAATCTTAGACAAATACCTCCTTGAAGTCATTAAATTAGCTACCGCTGGGATGTTACATATTCTCATGCCTTTGCCCAATTATCTGTACTTTAAAGATTTTTTCCTGTATTTTTAGGCTGAGATACATTTGCAGTTACAGAAATCACGTGTCTCTATCTGTTATTTGCTGGGCTGCCTCGGATTTTTTGACTTCTTCAGTACGTTTACAATTTGTGTTCCAGTATATCAGGAGAGAGACAGACCTACCCTGCTGCTACCAAGGGCGTCGCGGCCATTTCGCATTTGGAAAATATTTGGAAAGCTTTTGTCTAAGTGAAGGAAAGTGGTAGGATCATACTCAGTATCGTGTATTTTAGTATGACTATAGATGTTCCTCCTCGCAATCCTTTATCTCAAGGCTGTGACCATGCATTATTGTCTTTTGGGCACTTTACAGAAAGCAGAAAACATAATTTTATCTTACTTGGTGCTATCAGGTTCACTGTCACGCTGGAATACCTGAAATAAATTTTTGGTGTTCAAGTATTGCCTATTTCCTACCATATATTTCTTGAGCTTGGAGCGGAGAAGATACTTTTCGTAACAGAGCGTAAGCAAAGTGACTGTAATTGCTCGTGGGAAAACTCCCACCACTTCTACCGGAATGATGTTACTTCCAGAGTGGGAAACAAGGGATGCAGGTGCTGGGTCCTGCCAGAAGCTGTCGGAGGTCCTGCAGCTCCTCCGGCAAATTGGAAGTAAGGGTGAAACGGCTGCCAAAGAGCTGACATTTCTGAGAACCTATTTGATTTGTGACGGAAAGAGGGGAAAAGACAGATGACCAGTGGACTGTGAGACGGACAAAGAAAAGCCGCTGTTTGAGCTCTACCGGGCTAAAGATGCAGACGTCTACCCGTTATTATCTTATTTTTGCTACAGCGTTTCAGTCTTCCAATTCCTCAAATTTATTTTCCAATGAAGCAAGTAAGCTCTGTCATTGTCGCTAAATTGCTTTGAATCCCACAGCGGCTTCGTTTTTCACCCTCTCCCCTTCCTTAACAGCATGAATTCTCTTCAGACCTTGTCTGGAGAGAACTAAAAACGGGGTTAAAGAGGCTCCGTTCTTCAGAGCCCCAGCTCCTAGACTTTGTGGAGCGCTAATCTAGTTTTTGGATAAAGCACTACACCAGGGAACATCATAGTACGTTGTTTTTCTCTAGCCAGCAACTGAAGACTAAAATCGGCCTCAGATCTACTCGCTCCCGGTGGCTCAAGCCCATTAGTGCATCTAAGACACAGCAGCTCCAGTGGAGGGTGCTGGAGCAAGGAAGATTGGTTGTAGTTTCTTTTATAACTTTATTTCACAATTGTACGATTTCTTTAGAGACTCCCCTTACCTACAGAAAATCCCTTCCCCCCAAATAATGTATTAATAACTGTAACATTCCTTTTCTTTGGTTCTTTGTACTACAACTTGAGCTTCACCATTCTCTCTCATGACTAATTTTGGAACCACAGTATAACAGAACTTTTAATTGCTGCGCTAATAGAAAATGTGGTAATTTTATCCAACACGTAGAATAATTCCATTTATTTTATTGCTTGGATATAAGCAGTCATTTAAATTAATATACCATTTCTTGCAAATGGTGAGTAGTGAGAAAATTGCTGACTTGCAGTCATTTGATCTACAAACACGTTCATTAAAATCCAACGCCTTCCTGGTACTGTGCCCATTTGCGCTGCCATGTCTGCTAGAAAAAATTTAGCGTTTTACTAAATTGCTGTTTCCTAGTCAACACGATGCCAAAGGGACATAATTAGGCTCTGATTAAGTTTTCTGCAGAAGACACAAATATTCGCAGATGTTCTAATATTTTGTTTCGATGGTCTTTTCATACAATCCCTAATTGTCTGACATCCTTTGGTACACTTAAAATAAATATGGCGGGCACGGATATGGGTTTTTGAAAGTGATATATATGCGAGGTCCTCCTGGAGGAGAGATTTCTTCAGCAGGGAGACTTTCTTCTTTTGGGAGAGGTGGTATCCTAGGGACTGGAGACACAAGAAAGCAAAATGTGCCTTCAGACTCCCTGATTCTCGCCTTTCCTTCAGTAATCCCCTCCTCCCTGTCCTACTTTTCAGCCTGACGTTTCTATTCTGGGTTTCACCGTCTTGATTCACCAGCCCTGGACAGCCCGAGCTGCTGCAGAGGTTTCTTGGAGGGGAAAGTGGGTGCAAAACACTTTGGACTTGTCCTTTCCACCCCAGCTCTGGCAGGTTGATAGTTGGGTGGGCAGGAAGGGGAAGGATCCCGGGAGGAACTCTCTGATCCCTCCATGCTCCATCACTCCCAGGGTCCTGGGAAAGCAGGATGCCCAACCTCGCGCTTGCTGCCCATGGAGCACTTGATGCCACTGAATGCCCGGCCCTCGTGCTCCCGTGCATCTTCAGCGCTGCCTCTGCGAAGTGCAGGAAGACACAAGGTACTTTCGACACGCCCCGATAGCAGGCCTGGCTGCTAGAATTTTGGCTGGTGTAGTAATTGTGACCGTGCCAGGCAGTGGACCCAAAGTCCTGCTTGAAACTTTGGTGTTAGCACACCGTAACTCACAGAATCATAGAATGGTTTGGGTTGGATGGGACCTTAAAGACCATCTAGTGCCACCCCCTGCCCTGGGCAGGGACACCTCCCACCAGCCCAGGTTGCTCCAAGCCCCGGCCAACCTGGCCTTGAACCCCTCCAGGGATGGGGCAGCCACAGCTGCTCTGGGCAACCTGGGCCAGGGGCTCACCACCCTCACAGCAAACAACTTCTGCCTCACATCTCATCTCAATCTCCCCTCTTGCAGTTTGAAACCCTTCCCCCTCATCCTATGGCTCCCCTCCCTGCTCCAGAGTCCCTCCCCAGCTTTCCTGGAGCCCCTTTAGGGACTGGAAGGGGGTTATAAGGTCTCTCTGGAGCCTTCTCTTCTCCAGGCTGAACAACCCCAGCTCTCTCAGCCTGTCCTCCCAGCAGAGGGGCTCCAGCCCTCCCAGCATCTCTGGGGCCTCCTCTGGCCCCGCTCCAACAGCTCTGTGTCCTTCTGCTGTTGGTGCCCCAGCGCTGGAGCCAGCGCTGCAGGGGGGTCTCACAGAGCGGAGCAGAGGGGCAGAATCCCCCCTGGCCCTGCTGCCCACGCTGCTGGGGATGAGCCCGGGCTGTGGGGGGGTTCTGGGCTGCCAGCGCACATTGCCAGCTCGTGTTGAGCTTCTCATCCTCCAACACCCCCAAGTCCTTCTCCTCAGGGCTGCTCTCCATCCATTCTCTGCCCAGCCTGGATTTGTGTTTAGGATTGCCCCGACCCACGTGCAGGACCTTGCCCTTGGCCTTGTTGAACTTCATGATGTTGGCATGGTCCCACCTCTGCGGCCTGTCCGTGTCCCTCTGGATGGCATCCCTCCTCTCCAGCGTGGGGGCCGCTCCACACAGCTCGGTGTCGTTGCCAAACTGCCTGGGGGTGCTGCGGCTCCTCATCCCCAGACCGAATCCTTTCAGCAGGAGGGAGCCCCGGTGATTAAGCACCCGCCGGTGCGCGGGTGAGCCCTGGGCGGGGGGGGGGTGTCCCCTCCGCGGGTCCCGGCCCCCCGCTCCGCTCCCGCCGCTGCCGATGCGGGCGGTGTCCGCCAGGCGGCTCCGCGCCGCCGCCGCGGGAGGAGGAGGAGGAGGAGGAGGAGGAGGCGGCGGCGAAGGGAAATTTCCTGCCTGGCTGCCGCCGCCTCTGCCCGCCGCCTGGGGCCGGAGACCGCCTGGGCGTCCCGCGGCCGGCCGCGCCCGCGGGGGCCCCGCGGAGCCGCCGCCGACGGAGCCGGCGAGGTGAGCGGAGCCCGGGACGGCGGAGGGACGGAGGGAGGGAAGGGGGAGAAGGAGAAGGAGGGAAGGACGGACCCGCCGGGCAGCGGGCTGGGGGCGGCGGGGATGCTGCGGCAGGTGCCGGCCGGGGTGGGGGTGGGGGTGGGGGGGGCCGGGGCGGGCTGCTCGCCGCGGGGCAACCTCGTGGCCGCCGGGCGCGGAGGGGCGGCCGGGCGATGCCCTCGGGTCCCCGCGGGAGACCGGGCCGTTCCCCCGAGTCCGCCTCGGGAAGCCACCGGCGTTTGCCTGCTCCTGCCCGCGGCCGCGCTGCCCTCCGGTCCCCCCCGGGCGGGCGGGGACACGCGCGTCCCCT